>NC_134883.1:35547488-35599988 GCF_041734735.1 Babylonia areolata
AACTAACAAGTTATTCTCGAAACACACTCACAAAGGCACACACACACACGCCCCACGCCCCCCCAGCACCCCCCTCCCCCCCACGCACAGATCACATGCATATCATCATAAAAATCATCTCTCAAACACACACACACACACACACACACAAACACACCGTATCACACACTCTCTTTCTGTCTCTTCCTCTCTCTCTCTCAAGGTGTATTCAGGGTCACAGACAGACAGACATACGGACAGAAAGGCAGATAGACAGAAATGGGAAGTTCACAATCAATCAAAGAACTCCCAGGAAAACTCGATACACCTACTTACCTGTGCAGGGCATCCCGATACCTCCAGGTAAAGATGTTCCGACAGCAGCAAAAGACAGCCAATACATTACATTGCAGGCAGCGTGGGGGATACGGAGATAGTGGTGATGAGAACGCAGGGATACTAGCACAGTGAGTACTCAAGTAGCACCAAGCCTGCTGAGATGCTCGTTACACAAACGATGAAGCAACGGTATTACATTTATGCAAGAAAACTGAACCCAACTCTCTCTCTCACACACAGACACACACACACACACCAAGGGGGGTGGGGTGGGGTGGGGGTGGGGGGAGGCGGCAAAGAAAAGATAGGTATCAAACCCTTCAAACTAATCTAAGACAGCAGTCGGGGGTCCATTCAATCCTTTCTAATGGAGAGGGCCATTTGTTGTTTCTGACAAAATCGATTTCGCAAGCGACCGAGCGAGCGAGTGTGTGAGTGAGTGAGTGTGTGGGGGGGGGGGGGGAGGGAGAAAGACAGAGGCAGAGAGACAGGGAGAGACAGACAGACAGACAGAAGACAAGACAAGACAAGACAAATGGTTTATTGTACATCGGCATCAGGCCATCATATAAGCAAATGGGAGAGGGGGGGGGGGGGCGTTGGGGGGACAGGGTCTGGTGCGGTCGTGGGTTGGGGGTGGGGTAGGAGGGGGTACAATCTGGGTAAACATATCGTTAGCAAGAACACTGTTATAATATGAACTCGCGTGCTGGCAAATCTCAGCATCTTTCTTCCACTTTCCACCGCAGTATCGCTTTCAAAGAAGACAATGTACAACAAGGAACAAGCGTTCCTTTCATTAGGGATAAATGTCGCTTACTAGGCAGACCTCCGCAGGTGTCTCGTGTTACCGGTTTCAAAAACAACCGAACGAAGATCCAACCAGAGTAGAAGCCAGCACCCACGCGCTGGACATCAAGACGATAACGCCAGTCCTCTGTCACCATTAAACTTCAAGACAGCGATAAACGGTTGAAGCGTTCGTCTGGATGTGATAAAACCTAATATCATCGTGGTGTGTGTGTGGAGGATGATAACATTTCCGGTCCCAGGATGTCAGGCAAAGCCGTCGTCCAGTACGGTGTGTGTGTGTGTGTGTGTGTGTGTGTGTGTGTGTGTGTTTGCCCTGGGCAGTGATAATCTTCGGATCGAGGGGAGTCTGCGTAATACTGTGTGTGATAACTACTTCCACAACGTCCTCACGTCTGTAGCGGGTGACTTTGATCAGTCTTCTGAAATTGTCCACAGAGCTACAAGACACTCTCGGAGTCTTTCCGTCTGTCGAATCTCTCTCTGTCCGCATGCATACACTGTTATCTTTCCCCCATCCTGGTATCCCCCCCCCCTCTCTCTCTCTCTCTCTCTCTGTCTGTGCGTGTGCGTGTGAAAGAACGAGACCGAGAGAGAGAGAGAGAGAGAGAGAGAGAGAGAGAGAGAGAGAGAGAGCTCTAGACAGACAGACATACAGACAGGCAAAGACAGCGAGACCGGTTTAACAGTGTGTGTGCATGCGTATGCGCACGCACGTGTAAGAGTGCATGTCTCCACACGAGCGTAATGTGACTGCGTGCCCTTGAACGGGCATCCGCACAAACGGTCGAGGTGCGGCTGCGGGAGGGGTGAGCCCGAGTGTGTGTTCGTTTGTGTGTGTGCGTGTGCCGGTGTGTTTATTTGGCGGAGATGCTTCAAAAAAGAACTTCCATCAGCCAGACGAGTCCTGGGAATCTTTTATCATCTTTATCCACGAGGGTCTGCTCCACCCCCACGCTGCTCCTCCTCCTCCTCTAACCAGACAGAAGGGACGGAGCTAATGCAGTCACCACGTTGCTCAAGATCTTTACAGTAGCCAGCAACGTCAAAAAGACAGGTAGACATCCCTCCTCCATACACCACAAACACATCTGCTCGGCTTGCTTCATCGTCATTTGTTTGTTTTCTCTCCCCCCCCCCCTCACCTCCCCCCCCCCCCCCCCCTCTCTCTGTTGCGGAAGACGTCAACTACACACAGAGCAGAAGGTGAGGCTTTGAGGAAAGGGGTGGGAGGGGGGAGGAGGTATGGGGAGGGGAGGAGATGCAAGGTTATGCAGCTCCCAGGCATTTCACTCTACCTCCAAAGGGGTCTGATGTGGAAGTTGTAGTGATGCAGCAATGCTGGAGGCGGACAGACGAGGGCCTTATCGGCCGGGTCCTACCACAGGCGTGTACACCATCGTGGGAAACTTGGCCCGACAGCACGTTCAGTGAGCCAGGCAGGCCAGTTTGGCGCTCAGAGTTTGTTCAGTTTTGTTTGTAGGATACTGAAGGGGGGAGGCGGGGTAATGGAAATATGATGGATGGAAGCATCAGGAGCAAGTGGTATTACATCAGTGACACTCCTCGGCGCTCATGAACTACTCCATGCGCACACGAGAATGCGCATGAAAACGGGCAAACACACAAACACAAATGACAAACACACACGTAAAGACAGGGAGAGAAGGAATAACCACAAACACACGAAGACAGAGGAGGAATAATGTTTGTAAATACGATATTATCACGAGCGCACAGGCGTGCATGCTTACACATACTGAACGCACAAGTGCACGATGAAGAAAGACATAGGGCAACGTGAACATCATAGTTTTTATTTACAGACCGAGACACACACACATCAACTAACACATGCAGGGAGGGGAAGAGGGGGGAGGAGGGGTGGCGAGCCTCTCTCACTTAAAATACCCGAAACCTTTTATCAACTCCCCTAAAACACAAACCGTCAGCCTAAAAGCTTACACGTCATATTATCGGTGGAACTTGGCGTCTGCCAACCCGTAGAAAACCGTTTTAAACGATTCGGTGTATCCTATTGCATCCGTTAAACGTTATCGGCGGGTGTAAGCTGAAGATGGGCGTCACGAATTCGGTTCCATCTTGACCCGGATGTCGTATAAAACCCCATTTCAGGTAACAGATCCACCGATGCCTCATTGCATCACTTTGCTGACAGAGCAGCGACAACAAATGAGCCTACGAAGACGAAAGAAAAGACAGCAGTATCCTTTCAATGTACATCACAAAAAACAACAAAAAACCAGCCACACCTTATGTCTGTGGTGGATCCGAGAGGTTTAGTAGTTTATTTCTGCTTAACTTTTATCACTGCTGCAGCTGCCAGTGCTACTTACCACTGATGCTTAGGAAAAATATTGCTGCTTATGACTTCTGAAGCTATTCCTACTTATCACTGCTGCTGCTATTGCTAATTACTACTGCTACTGCTGCTTAGGCTGCTTATTACTGCTATCGATATTGCAGTTTATCACTGATGTTGCTGCTAACTACTGCTGCTGCTATTGCTACTTACGAATGCTATCGCTAGGAAGTACAGCTATTGCTACTTACTATTGCTACTTATTACTGTACCTACTGCTGCTGCTTTGGGGGTAGCTGGGTTTTTTTTATTCTAAAAATAACTTATTAGGCGTCTTGGTTAAAACACACACACACACACACACACACACACACACACACACACCCTTTCAAAGCGAAAACTTCACCATACCTATACCTCCCCCAAAACGGGCCAATCAGACATGGTCAGCGAGAAGAGAACTGGACGCTGGGAGGCAGGCAGGCAGAGAGATTGGTGAGGTGGTCATGTAGGTAGGTAAAGGAAGGAAAGGAGAGAAGAGACAGGCCTTCATTAACACAACAAGGACCAATTATGCCCAGACAACGCTGGCCGGCCCAGATAGGTTGCAGACACACGGGACGCCAGCAGGCCACAGATCGCTGACCGCTGGCCTGATGCGCACCGTACCTTGCCTGCCATTCCACCTGGTAGTCTCCAGGTTAACAGGTAAAAATCTCCCGGACGCTGAGGGCTGTCGGCCTTGTGGCCGTGTCTTCTAATCGTTTCAAGCATTCCAGATCAGAATTGAAACTTCATTTCCAATTAGCACACTCTGTCATCAAGGAATAAACCAACTGTAACTGAAGAGCATCATATTCAATCACTGCCATATGAGCATGAAGTTCGATCATTGTCTCGGTGTTTGTTATGCACACACAGAAACAGGGAAAGAGAGAAAGCGTGAGTTACAGAGAGACAGACAGACAGAGCGAGAGGGGGTGTTGGGGAAAAGGAAAACAAGCAGGAGACAGAGATGAAGAAGGAGACAGGCTTCTTCTTTTTTTTTTCTTTTTTTTTTTGTCCAAGTTGAAAACGGCACCCCCAAAAGCTGAAGGGAGAGCAGAATGGATCTGGACTGGGACCTCGTTCTGCCACAACAACCAGGTACCACACCAAACCACTCACCTTGGCAATGCAAGGCTGACCGCAACCAACTGACCCCATCCCTTTCCATCCACATACCCCCTCGTTCCCAAACCCCCACCCCTGCAGCCAATGCCAACAGTGTCTTTCAAAACAGCTCAAGGGAGGCGGCGGGGTGGCTGGCAGGTGATAAGTGAGAGCTCACCGCACAGATAATGGACGGGCAGCCAATAAGGTCACTCGGGGATCGGAACCCACGGGCTTTTACGCCGCGCCGGGGGTTGGTGGAAAGGTCGTGTCCCGGCCCGAAGTGACAGTTATTTGCCAGGATGGAATTAGAACAGTGCGCGGCGATGGAGGAGGGGAGGGAGAGACAGAAATACCCAAGGCGTTTGTTTGTTTGTTTGCTGATCTAAAAGCCCGTTCCTCTCTGTGTGATTCAGATATGTGCCAAAACACTATGCGTACTTGGTTCGTCTCTCTCTCTCTCTCTCTCCCTCCATCCCTCCTCCCTAACTAATACCACCCTAACCCTGTCTGTCTGTTTCTCAGATAAGAGTTTTGATATGATACCATGGGATCACTGCCATATTTGGGCCTGGGATCCAAAGACGATGTTGAAATAAACAGGAGAGTAATTAAGGGAGAGAAACAACAAAAACAAACAACAACAACAAAAACAGCAACCAGTCATGTCGCTGTTCCCCTGACCCTCCCCATCCCCCGCCACCCCCACTCCTCTCATAACCCCTCCCCCCGACACACACATGGTCCCCATTACAGCCATCAGTTTCCTCCACCAGGACCGGCCTTTGGCACTGACCACGCGTCCACTCCATTCCTGTCTGTGTCTGTATACCACAACCCACTGTAATAACAACACCGTCCCCACCAGTGTGAACTCCCCGATGGGCTGACACAGAAAGAGAAGGGGGAGGGACAGAAGGATGGAGGGGAGAGAGAGAGAGAGAGAGAGAGAGAGAGAGAGAGAGCGAAACCTAGCGAACCTTACTTGGAGAAAACGTATGAAGAGCCCTTCTGCGGTATCGGGAGGCACCCATAACTGGCATGGTTTCCGTTTGTTCTATAGAAGTTGATCGAGTGGTTGTACTTTCCTCAGTGGACGGACGGAGTTTTTGCTATTTTGCGTTATGTCACACAACGGTGAACAATTCTCTCAACGATTTTCATACCATTCTTTCCGTCAGTCAATGAAGAATGCCTTCCATTTCACACAGGTGATTCTGGCGACTTTTCCCCCCCTCCTCTGCTTCTTAAAATCATGGACACCATTTAAAATGTTAAACAGCCCAGAGATATTCCATGTGGTTGACTGGGCGATAAATATGTATGCAACTATATTTTTCCATTACGGAGATTGATAATGCTGACTTCGGTGATTGCGTGTTATGCTAGTTAATGATCAGCTGTTCATCTCTAACTCTAACGGTTAAGATTCCATCTTATTTGACGTCAGAGACATTGCATCTTGCCATGCACTGCAGCGAAGTCTCGCTGACATTACTCCTCTCCTTTCCTCTTTCGCTGGTTTTCTAAGTCTCTGAGTGACACCGACAGTGGTCCCACATTGTCGTGTGTACACGTACAGATTCTGTAGCTGACCGTGCTTCCTTCTATCACACAGCGTTCATGTTTCGCAACGTTACAGAACGTCACCCCTCACCAGAACTGTACATCCTTGAACCCTGAATCATTATTTCCTCCCCCCCCCCCTCCCACTTCCTCCAACATTCTCCACTCACCAAGCAGCCAAGCGACGCCCCCCCTCCCATTCCCCCGTTAACCTTGCCCTGACCTCACCAAACGGTCCCTCCCTGGCTCCTCCAGCGGAAGTAGCCGACCACAAAAAGGACTCCCCCCAAAACGGTTGTGAGCGATGTAATCAGGTCGCCGCTTGACGCCCACAGTCTAATGGTCAGCACTGGGCCCGCCGGTCGCCTCAAAGACCGGTGGTGACGTCACGTCAAGGCTGTGCACTGCACCCCTCGGTTGCCCCCCTTGCCAGACCCCCCTATCACTGGTAAATTCCCCTCCATGGGTGGAGGGGGTGGGGGAAGACAACGTAGTGACTGTTGACTGCTGGCACTGACCACTGTCAGAAGTGTGATAATGTCTTTTCACATACATGACTATTGCCTGGCGGAATGTGTGTGTGTGTGTGTGTGTGTGTGAGGGGGCAAGGGTGGGGGGACAGAGTGTGACTTCTCCACCACCTCAGAAGACTTAGTAATCTCAATATTGGAAGAAAAAACAACAACAATAAATTGATGTATTGTGTGATGTGTCAATAATACTAACGCAAGAAAAAAGGACAACCATTGACGAAATGAGGTTCATATTTTTCAATAACCCTTTCCCTTGGTGGTTAAAACAAATCTTTGTTCAGAAAACACATCATACATGTACATATAAACAGCAGAGCAACAGCATGCTAACAGCTTACATCGCGATCAAGCATGGACAAATCATTTTGGCTTGATTTAGTCTGACGGTGGATGAACGTTGCACAAAGACAGTAACGTGGAAATAAACGTTTTTTTCAGCTTCATATGAATGCCATTTACTTTAGTCAATGTTTCCTTCTTTGAGCACCCGTCACATTGAACTATACAAATATTAAAGACACGACAGTAAATATAAACACGATCATCGTCAGACTCATTGTTCACAACACAAAGGTTCAGTTTCACCACACACACACACACACACACTTTCTCTCTCACACACACACACACACACACACACAAACTTGGCAGAGTACGATCGAACAGAATGCTGAATGATCGTGGAATGGAAGTGAAGGAAATAAGAGAAGATAGCATGGGACAGACTGAGGCACACAGAGGGGGAGGTAGGGTGGGAGGGGATGGGGAAGGAAAAACAGAGGGAGAGGGGGAGGCAAAGAGGGGACATCATCGGGGAGGGAAAAAAAAACCTACGAAAAGTTCGCTTCGTCTGATATCGTAAAACCAAACGCTGACAGCATTTGCATGCAACATCCTTTTGACACGTCTCAGTAGTGGGTGGACACGTCAATGGAGTTTATCTTCGGTTCCATCATTCAGTTTCCATGCAAACCACCTCACCCAAATCTGCCACCGCCCCACCCAACCACCCCCCGCCGCCTCGCACGCACACTTGATTTGACAATAAAAGAAGATACGGGTTCTCCGAGTTCATACTTTGAAACCATCTCTTGCCATAATTGTACGAGCGAGCGTGTTTGACTGAGTGTGTTTGACTCTGTGTGTGTGTGTGTGTGTGTGTGTGTGTGTGTGACACAAAGAGGGATGTGACAGTGTGTGCACGCGCGTGGAGAGAGAGAGAGAGAGAGAGAGAGAGAGAGAGAGAGAGTGTGTGTGTGTGTGTGTGTGTGTGTGTGTGTGTGTGTGTGTGTGCGCGCGCGCGCGTTTGTGTATGTGTGTGTGTGTGGATGTGTATGTGTGTGTGGATGTGTGTGTGTGCGCGCCCGCGCGTGTTTGTGAGTGTGCGTATGCGCGCGTGCGCAAACGCATTCAGTACGATTCAATCGTCAACCACACGTGTCGCTGCCTTAAGATACAGGTATTGTTGAGGAGGGGAGGAGGAAAAGTTTGGGTCCTGCATTGGTAGTCACACTTGCCCATAAAAGTGTCACCGCTTCGTGTCCGCCCGCCCTCTCAGCAGGGGAACAGTCGTGGTGATGCGAGGCATTTAAAATATAGTATTCTAAAAAATAAAATATAAAAAAAAGAAAAAAAAAGCCCCACTTCTCTCTCTCTCCCTCTCTGTCACTTGCTCGCCCTCTGACAGTTCAAAACCAGTGAACAGAAATACTCATCATGGCAATTCAGATTCTCTCTGACAAAGATGAATGCCAGCTTGGAGAAATGGGGGTTAACGATGTATTGAACAACCCCCTACCCCCCCCCCCCCCCCCCTTCTCTCTCTCTCCCTCTGGCCAAAAGACACACGCCCTTGAACACACGTTGACATCAGCAGAGAAAGAGAGAGAGGGATGGCGGATGGTTGTACTGAAACTTGGAGAAGATAAACATAGAATAAGAGAAAGAAAGAAAGAAAAACTACTGGGATAGGGAGGGAGAAAACAGAGAAAGCGGTACAGACAGACAGACAAAGACAGAGACACAGAGACAGAGATAGTGACTGAGACAGAGGCATGACAGACAATCCAACACACACACACACACACACACAGAGAAACAAGGGAGCAGAGAGCGTGAAGGAAGAGAAGTAGCGGCAGAAGGAAGAGCGGCACGGGCAGCAAGACACATGGCAAATTCAATTTCCTGCTGGAAATTCACAGTCAATAATATGGCCTCCAGCCCCCTCCACTCCTGCTTCTGCTTGTTGACCCCACCACCCCCCTCCACACACCTCCCTCCCCCGTCCACACATCAGGGGCACATCACCACATCGACATAGCACCGACAGGGATTGAGAAAAAAGAGGTAGAGAGTGATGAGAGGGTAGGGGTGGATGGAAGAAGTTACAGAGTGGTATGAGGGGGAAGGGGGTGGGGGGTACATAAGTGTCGATGACCAGATTGGCGGAGAGAGTACGGAGGGTGAATAAGCCGCGTGAAGTTGGGAAAATAGTGTTGATGATAGTGGTGGTGTGTTTGATAGTGACATTTGAACGAGTTTTGGACCTCAATATTACTATTCTAACAAATTTAATCATTTATCTGTTTAATATCACTATGTACAATGCACACAGGCACAACTATGCGATAAAAAACGACAACAGCAACACACATACACATGCCTAACCTAAACACACGAATATATATACACAAGAACGTCGCCGCCCACCGAGAACAAAAATATTAACACCATTCGCTGAAACATAGCAAGTTAACCCGAAATACAGATCAACACCGAACCTTCAGCTATTCTGACACAGTCCCCGAAAACTGTCCACGACTTTCCGCCCATTACGCTTCTCTGTTTCCACAGACAGCCAGATTCACACAACTCTCATGCAAACCAAACGTAAGACGCACAACAGCTGGAACCCCCCCCCCCCCCCCCCCCCCCCCCGTCACTTTTCGCAACAAAACTGAAACAATCTCCCAGCTCGTTAGTCGGTGACAGCAACATCTTGTTGGTTCTGAGGAACACAGAAAGCCACTTCAACACTGTCAGAATAACTGCTACTTCAATTGGACAAGCGCGCACGCGCGCATACACACACACACACACAGAGATAAACAGCCATTTAAAGAATCAAAGTATGGTTGTACACGTGACTGCCTTGCTGACGTCACTCCTCGTGCCCTTCATTCTGACGCGGGAGTCCTCTCACTGAAAACCCCCAGTAGACTAGGGTGGTGGTTGTTGTTTTCTGTGTGTTTTTTTCTTCCAAAACTAAATCATAATAATGATGACATCCCCATAACGGCATGAGACCACCCAGGACCAGCAGAGAAAAGTAGAACTTCAGGCCAGTCGTAAGATGAGACTGCAGAGCAGACTAAGCCAAAGGGTCTATGTCAACTATTACTGTACAATTTCTTGGCTGAGCAACTGGAAAAGCAAAAGGAAAGAGAACAAAACGTGGAACCCAGTTTCAGCACGCTCTCTCTTTGTTTATCAGTATCTGGACAGAGAATTCGCAAGTTTCTCGTTCCTGTGTTACTTCTCTCTTGACTGAATCTGAAGATTATATATATATATATATATATATATATATATATATACACACGTTTAACCGTTCTACCAGTTTACGTGTCTGATACATTGTTCCGCTGCACAATCTTTCCCCCCACCCAACTATCTCTCTATGTTGCTCTTCTGCAAAATCCCTTCTCTCTCTCTCTCCACCCCCCTTCTTCTCAATCTCCCCCCACCCCCACCCCACTATCTCTCTATCTTGCTCGAACTACAGTCTCTCTCTCTCTCTCTCCCCGTCGCAAATACATTGCTCTATTAAAAATCTCTCTCCCTCAATATTCAGTCTTCCTTAGACCTTTGCCCTCTACGAAATTACTCTATCCCTCCACATGTCTCTTGGTCCTGTCTCCAACAATCAATTGTTCGACAACCATCTTCTTCTTTTGTCTCTCATGCCCTATCTCCCCAAACTCACTCACTCACTCACTCTCTCTCTCTCTCTCTCTCTCACGCACACATACACACACACACTCGCCTTGTCTTTCGTTTCCAGGGCGCACCTGGTAAGGGGGAGGAAGAGAGATGGGGGAAGGGGAGGAAGAGAGATGGGGGAAGGGGAGGTAGAAGGGGGAGGGGGAGGACCTCCCCGTATCTAGAACGGCGAGACGTTCCATTTCACTTTCATTAAAACCTCCTGTTCGCTCGGTCAAGTCTCGTGAAACCTAAAAAGGTTACCATGCTGAAAGAACCCGGCTGTTGCTCCTCCTCAGGGGAAGAAGGGGGTGGGGAAGGGGGGCGGACACTTTACAAAAAGACAAGTACTGGTAATGAGTGAACGCCAGCAAGCAGCTCAGCAAGTCTATTGGATTGTCCTTAAAAAAGAAACGAACAAAAAAGAAGAAAAAGTACTCTTCCCGTTCAGCCAACCCCTACTTGAAACTGGAAAGAAATGAATGTGATAAAACAGGAAAAAAGTGAAACAAAAAGGTCACGGGGGGGGGGGGGGGGGGGGGGGGGCGGCAGGGGGGTAAGGGGGAGAAGAGGAGGCAGAAAGACAGAGAGAAAGAAAGAAATGCCTTCCTCATCCTCAGCAGCAAAGACAGAGAAGAGGTGATGAATACAAAGCAGCATTCTTTTTCTGTTTGAAATAATTAGCAAATGTGAAAACGAAAAAAGAAAAATAGAGAAAAGAATCACCAAAGTTAACAAAAATATGTAGTCTAGTCTGAAGAAAAAGAAAAGAGGGATAAAAACAAAGGGGAAATTAATAGAAATAAAGGAAAGAAAGACAGTTGGAATTAATATTTAAAAGAGGACGGGGGGAGACAAAGAACAAAAAAATGAGGGCCAAAAAATTCCTTTACTTCCAACAAAATTCGTTTCGGTTATTGAAAAAAAAAGAAGAAAAAAAGAGCAAACGAGGAAAGAAATTGTTGAAAAGTTCTCTGCGTTTTAGCAGCATTGCCTTCGGAAGACACAAGAAGAAGAAGAAAAGATGAAAACGAGAGAAAAATCATGAAACAAAAGTAAACAGAACGAAAGAGAGGAATGTCAGAAAGGCGGAGAGACATAATGAAAATCAGAGAGAAAGAAAGAAAATAAAAAAATGAAGACATATATATATATACCTTCAAGACATTTCCGAAAATGTCGTTTCAGTTAAGTGGAGAGAAAAAGGAAGAGGAAATGACAGAAAGAAATAAAGACGTTCAATCCACTTCAGCAAAGCTGGCATGGGATAAGAATAAAAGAAAAAGGGAAAAAATTCAAAATGAAAAGAAAAAAGAAAAGAAAAGAAAAACAACAGAAAGGCACACAAAAAACAAGTTACTAAGAAAGGAAGAAAGAAGGGAAGATACACAGTGAAAGAAGACAAAGAAAAAATAAAAGAAAGAAATCCTTATCAAAAAAAGAATGAAAGAACGAAAGAGGAAACGTTTAATCCACACCAGAGGCTGGAAAGCGCTGAGTAAATTCAAATAAATGAAAGGGGGAAAGCAGAAACAGAATGATAGGGGAAAACATGGAGGGTTAGAGGAGGGGGCGGGGAGAGAGAGAGAGAGAGAGAGAATTATTAATATTTGCACCAGCGAAAGCATCCAGGCGCGAGGGGAATTAGGGAAATGAAAGATGGAGGGCAAAGGAAAACAGTCAACGTCAGCAATGCCTGTGCAAAGAAAGGGGGAGGGAATTAAAATGAAGGAAAGAGGGAGGGTTGGAGTATTGGGGGAAACAGAGGGTTGGACGAGGGGCCAGAAAGAAGGTCAAATAAAGAAAGAGTGGAAGGGAGTGAGGAGATAGATAAAGAGAAAGACAGACTCATACAGGAAGAGAGAGAAACAGAGAGAGAGAGAGAGAGAGAGAGAGAGAGTGTGTGTGTGTGTGTGTTATGAAAAGAGAGAGAGAGAAAAAGTTTTATTAATGGAGAGAGACAGAGAGAGAGAGAGAGAGAGAGAGAGAGAGAGAGAGAGAGAGAGAGAGAGTTTTATTAATAAAGAGAGACAAACTGCGATAGAGAGACAGAGACAAGGAGACAAAGACAGAGACACAGAGAGAAAAACAGACAAAGGTGCGGAGGGGACATGAATTGACAAGAAACGTAACAAAGACACACAGACAGGCAAAACAACAACTGCTGGGCTTTGATCACTGCCGGTATAAATAATCTATTTTCTTTTCGTTAAACCGATTGTGTTCAAAAGACAGGCTAATAAAAGAGCAGCACGCACTTGCATTTTGTTTAGAGAAAACACCACCACCCTCCCGCCTTCCGCAACGACAGGTTGGGTGGAGGAGAAAGTGGAAGTTACACTGTGGGGGTGCGGGTGGTACTGGGAGGGCGGAAACAACGGAGGAAAGTAATCAGTGTGTGTGTGTGTGTGTGTGTGTGTGTGTGGGGGGGGTGATGGGGGGGCCTCACTCACGCATGTGTGTGTGTTCGTTCCACTGAGGAGAGGCAGGTAGAGAAAGTGGGAGAGAGATCTACAGACAGATAAATATACAGACAGAGAGGGAGAGAGACAGAGGGAGAGAGAGGAAGAGAGAGAGGGAGAGGTGCAGGCAGGCAAGTAGGCAGGCGGACGGAACCAAAAAGAGAGGGGAGAGAGAGGAGAGAGAGAGAGGGGAGAGAGCAAAGGGAGAGAGAGGAGGTAAGATAGAGGGAAGAGACAGGGGGAGACAAAGGACAGGAAGACAGAGAGATAGACAGACAAAGATAGGCGGACAGACAGAGAGGACCGTTGGAGAAGGCGGAACACAGAACAGAAAAGAAAGAGGCTGGGAAAGAAGGGATGGGGCGGTAATCAGAATGACAGGGATGGAGGAGAGGGAGGCAGCGAGCAAGTGAGAGAGAGAGAGAGAGAGAGAGAGAGAGAGAGAGAGAGAGAGAGAGAGAGAGAGACAGACAGACAGACAGACAGACAGACAGAGACAAAAACAGAGCGGTTCTTCACCACTGGTAAGGTCGACTTTGGTTTGAACTGGTGTTAATATTCCACGCACACACATGCACGAAAGAGTAATTGCCATCATCAACAGGAAAAATGTCATTCCAACCAAATCGCTGCAGACACTCTGTTGGATAAGATGTGAGAAAACGAAATACATCGGGGCGACTGGACTGGAAACTAAACATTACTGAAATAATCAGGGGAGAGTAACCAAAAATACCCCCCCCCCCCCCCCCCCCCCCCCCCAAAAAAAAACCCTAAAAAAACAACAACAAAAAACAAAACAAAACAACAACAAAAAACCAAACACACACACACACACACACACACACACAAAAGAACAACAAAACAATAAAACAACAACAACCAAGAACAAAATTGGAACTGGAAAAAAAATGAATACTAAAACAGAGATATGGTTCTTTATCGACTTCTATCATAATTACTGATCTATGTGACAATTTTTGCGGTTTCAATTATTCAGCTCTAGTCCTCAGGTGCTATGGTTAAGGTTGAATCTGCCTGTGGGTTTGCTTGTATTGAATGACTGGTTGATTCGTTTGTTCGTCCATTCGTCCGTCATTCAATCTTTCATTTGTTAACTGTTCCTTCCTTCATCCATCCATCCATCCGATTTCTTCATTTAAGAAACTGTTAATCTTTCTCCGTTTTCGCTCTGTCCATCACTTTCTTTTTCGTCATCTCCAACCTCCACCTCTTTTTGCTCTCTGTCTGTCCCTCTGTCTGTCTGTCCACCTCTTCTACTCTTTGTCTCCATCTCTCCATAACCTCCAACCCCCTCTTCCTTACTAACCCTCGTTGTCTTTGTCTCTCTTTGCCTGTACCCCCATGCCCCTTGCCCCTCTCCACCCTCACACACAAATCCCTCCACACACATTCAGACTTATTTTTGTGTGCGTGTGCACGCCAGGTGAAGTTGGCGTGGCTGGCAGCAGGTTACATACCTCACGCCTCAGGTGCTAATGAGATCACTTAACGTTTCATCTCCTTCACCCCCACCCCTCATCGGCCCACCTGGATAATGAGGCCAGCCCGGCTACACTTCGTCACGGTTACCCCTGTACCCTCCCCCTGTACCACAAAGCAAACCCTTCACGCCACCTCTCCTCCGAAAATTTCACCCCAGGCAAATCTTCAGTACCTGCGTTGTTACTTAACCCAATAACATCCGAGTAGCCGTCCATGGAAATGCCTGTGGATGAGGAGAGGACTTCTGCAGACACGATGAGTGGTATCAACATTATTACCTCTACAGCCAAACCAATAAAAAGGGACTCTTTCTTTCAAAACTTAATCTTGGATTATGAGCTATGATTCTCGTCTCATTCTCGAACGGTGTCCAGTTAAGATCCCGAAGTTTAGAAAGACACTGGTAGAAATTATGAAGACGATGAAGCTGTTTACACAGAATTTAAAAAGAAAAAGAAAACAAGAAACAAAACCCAAACTTGTGGATAACAGACATTGATGATGAACGGGTTCATTCGCTGTCCAGAAAAAAAAGAACAGCGCTCGCGCGTGCGTGTGTGTATACGCGCGCGTTTGTGCGTGTGTGTATGTATGTGTATGTCTCTGTGTGTGTGTGCATTCGAGCACGCATATATTTGTGCGCGCGCGCCCTCATGTCCATCAATTTAACGTCTATTCACTTACAGTGTGTGTGCATGCGAGTGTGTAATATTTCATCGTTCGTGGACTTCCCGGAAGGAACATGAGAAATTGTTAAATTCAACACAGAATTAACGTAGACATTCATCTTGTTGCTGGTGTTCCATGAATGATAACATTACTGTTGCTGTAGCTCCCCGGGGTACATGTGCGTGTGATATGGTTATCGTTTATCGAGTCTCCTTTTGTCAAGTTCTGTTGTCATGAGATACGTTGAATTGCAAAATATTCATTTCACAATCATATATCAATGTAACGCTACGAAGAGCTTCTGGATCTTTTATTCTTTTATTTTATTATATTTTTATCTTGTTTTAACAGGCTTGTTTTTATACTTCAGTAACCGGAACACAGATCTCTACAATTACCGATATCATGAAAACGGATTTAAAAAAAAAAAATCTCGAAACAGGTACCCAGCATGAGAGGCATAGAGCTCGAACCTAAACGAAAGGGCTACGCTATAGTAATATATCTCTATTATCATAATCATTGTCATGGCTAGCACGAAAAGATCAATGGTTTCCTTCGGGATGGAAACACAACGACAAAGGCTCTTAAAAAAAAAAAAAAAAAAAAAAAAAAGTCCACAGGGACATTATGCTTGTAGGGGTGGGAGGGACGGTGAAGTCTACGAGTCATCTTCTCCTTCTCTTGCAACAGGTGAAAGCTGTTCACAGTTACCTACCCGGTTCTGTGCAGGACTACTCCCCACCCCGGCTGTCGTGTGACTGAGTTTCAGTGGGTGTCTGCTGCAAGACGACGTTGATTACAGGATTGCCCAATTAGACCTCTCCCCCCCACCCCCAATCCCCACAAACACCTGTACAGTCCACGCCTCGTGGTGTGTGTGTGAGTGAGTGAGTGTGTGTGTGTGTGTGTGTGTGTGTGTGTGTGTGTGTGTGTGTGTGTGTGTGTGTTACGCTGATTACAGGACTGCTCACTTATACCTCCCACCCCCCACATCCGCAATGTCCCCCATTCCACCACACTGCAGACCATGAAGGGTGCTGGGTGTTACAAAAACAAAATATACCGAAATACGGTTTTTGATTTGTGTGTCTGTCTGTCTCTGATTCCGTCCGTGTGTGTGTGTGTGTGTGTGTGTGTGTGTGTGTGTGTGTGTGTGTGTGTGATGTTCTGAAACATCTTGAGGGAGTGATATACGGTTGAAGGGAGGGCTGGGAGGGTGGCGAGGAGAGGCTGGGATGGACAAAAACAACATAAGAGATGGAGAGACAATAAAAATCTTTAAAAAATGAATAAAAAAATAAAAAAATAAAAAAAACGCTTTAAAGCTTCTCAACAATGCTACTATCTAAACACCAAACAGCAACAGTGACACAGACACAGACTAGGCAAAGTAGAATACAAAGACCAAGATGTATTCTTCCAAAACGTAACCCAAACCCAGCCCATGTTTTTGAATCTGTGAATTGCATAAACCTACTGCTTATTCGCCGCTCTCTCGGTGTGTTTTCGCTGCAGACGTGAAAGCAGGAACGTGTGTGAACGTGTGGCCAATGTTTACTCAACCATGCAGCGGCGGCCTGGGGTGAGGGGTCAGAGGCCAGACAATGAACATGTCACGTGGGGAGGGAGAGGGGTATGGAGGTCAGGCAGTCAAGATGTCACGACCCGTCTGTCCGTCTGTCTGTCTGTCAGTCTGTACGGTCTGTCTTGGCTGGGTCTGCGTGTGATGGCCAACGGGGCTGGCCGACTACAGGTGTAAAACGTGTTCAACTGTCAGTCTCGCCGCGACATGGGCTGGTCGGGCAGACGATGTTGGTCATTTTAACTATCTTCTGTCTGTTTATCTATCTATCTATAAATAAAGACGTTCTCCTGCCGAAGCCCTATGGGCGTAAATTTGAGAGAGAAAAAAACAAAACACACACACATACAAACAACAACAGGAAGATAATTATTTTCTTCAGGGTTTGTTCATCAATATATATATATATATATATATATATATATATATATATATATATATATATATATACACACACATACATACATACATACACTGATTACAGGATGCCCACTAAGACCTCCTCCCACTCCCACACCTGTACAGTCCACGCCTTTCAATCTTTACCCCATTTTTTTCTCTCTCGTTGCGTTATTTCCTTCAAGAAAGGACGGTAGGAACACAGAGACACGAGTGGAGGCGAGACACAGAGAGAGAGCGAGAGAGAGAGAGAGAGAGGAGGCGGGGATGAGGGGGGTTCTGAAGCTCAGAGAAAAAAAAATCCAGACAAAAAGAAACGTGGTATGGTCATACCATTGCCACGCAGGCAACACAGACGTCAAACACAGGCTATAATGACGCCATCAAAATGACGCCATGGGGCGGTCTGGAAGGAAAAGCGTCAGGCCTCCCCCTACGGGGACTACTGGTGTAAAGTTGGCACACAGCAGCGCAACTTCCCAACACCCAAATCCCTCTCTCCGACCCCATACGGCTTCGTTTACCACGTCCTCCTTTACCTTCCCCTCCCCGCACCCTTTTATTTCATTTATCTAGTTATTTTTATTTTTTGTTTTGTCTTGTTGAAATGAAGATCAAGGGTAGAGGGATGGGGCTGAGGTCGAAGGTCAAACGAAATGAAACAAAAACCATCTGCCGGTGATGTGAACTTGATGGGGCGTGAAAGGATTACACGAAGATCTGCTAGATTTCTTTCTTTCTTTCGTCTTCTTTTTATTTCATTTAAAGTTTAAGTTTCAAACAGACGTCAAAGCGTGCGGACTGATCCATACAAGCAACACTATCTGCTTTAAAAAAAAAAAAAAAAAAGGGGGGGGGAAGGGGGCGGGGGGGGGGGGGGGGGGGGGGGGCGGGGGTTACAGATGCCTGACCTGCGCATAAACCCGAAAAGTTTTGGTAAGGTTTGGTGTGACGAGTCAGTCCCTCCACCCACCTCCAGCAACACCCACCCCTCAATCAATGTTCCTCACTAAACTTTCCTTTTTTCCACACCTTCTTTCTTCTCCTTCGCCATCTGGTTTCTTCGAAAGTGTCATTCTCTCCTCGTCTATTCACGCAGTGAAGGACTACAAGCAAGCAAGAAAAAGAAAATGAAGAACAGTAAAAAGCAGAACAGAGGAAGAAGCAGAAGAAAGAGTGGGTGAAGAAGAAGAAACAGAAGGAGGATGGGGAAGAAGATGAGGAAGAGGAAGATTGGTGGTAGTAGTAGTAGTAGTCGGAAAAGAAGAAGAAGAAGAAGAAGAAGAAGACAAACTGAGCGACAAAGGAAACCCAGGACAAGTGAATGCTTACCTGTTTGATGACAGCATGGAATTGTCAGTCACAGCACATGCAACAAAAGAAAGGCAACATAATTATGATCATGTGCTGGAACAAGGGGGAGGAAGAAAAGGAGGAACAGAAGAAGAAGAAGAAGAAGAAGACCAAGAACAAGAAGAACAAGAACCAGAAGACCAAGAACAAGAACCTGAACAGCGGCTCCCCACATACTCCCCATTAGTGTCAAGATAGCCGACAAAGCGTCGCCGGCGATTAACATTGTTCTCCCACTATTAGACAGGAGTTTATGAGAAGCGTACAGACTCCGCTGCCCTTTAGAACAATGGTGGCCTCTTACTCTATGTAAAATACCTGTACACATACCTTTGTCTTCTGATGGCACTTCACCGGTGTGCTCACATACCTCCCAGGTAAACACCACAGACCACATGTGTAACATTATCATGCATGTCAGCAAAGAGTGGGGAATGCCAAGGGGATGGGGAGTGAGAAGGGATAAGAAAAGGAGGGAAGGGAAGGAGGGACTCAGTGAAGAAGAAAGATGTGAAAGGGGGTGTGAGGAGGAGGGGAAGAGGGAGGGAGAAGAGGAACAGAGGACAATACTTACACAATACAGACTTTGGGGACATGAAAAAAATAATAAGCAAGACACAAAGACTGGATTATTTTTCGCGGTCCACTCCAAGACTTAAAGGGAAGCATACAGGCATACACACGCAAACATAAACTCAACATACATATACAATCAAGCGCGCACACGCAAACGCACACGCACACACCACCAACACCACCAGACAAAACCACAGACCACGGACTGATGCAGTTACGGACATCCCAAAGAGGGGAGAGGGTTTCTTCAATCCTGCCGCCATCCTAAAACAATTACCCAGGCAAATCTCCAGCCCAGGAGATGGGGGCAAGGGAGGCAATCGCATGGCACATCCAGTTTAAATCCAGAACGGTGCGGCGCCAGAGTAGGCAGGACGGCATTAGGGGCGGGTAATTGGGCGCTTACCGCGTCGTTATGGTCAGTTACTGACCTCACAGGGGGGTAGCGGCAAGATTGGGTGGATGGGGAAAGAACTGCAAGTCTTGTCTGGAGTTTCCGAGACTGGTGCGTTTGACCTTCTCTGTCTGTCTGGCCGCTTCTGTTGAGTTCAGTTGAGTTGTGCTGAGTGAGTGAATGAGAGAAAGAGAGAGCGAGATAGAGTGTGTGTGTGTGTGTGTGTGTGTGTGTGTGTGTGTGTGTGTGTGTGTGTGTGCGCGTGTGTGTGAGAGTTTATATGTGCGTGCGGGCGCACGTGAAAGCATGCGTGCTCTTCCCCTCTGTACCACACCAGACCACCCTCGCCCAATCTCCATTTGTCTACCTGCCGTCAAACAACAGTACCACAAAGCCACATAAAAAAAGCAAAGTTGAAAGAAAGTACCACAAAGCAGTTCCCCCCAGAAACATGCTGAGAACCTGCAGCCACTGCCAAGACATCAAGGCAGGCCCCGGTTATCTCCCCCAACTGATGCCCGGCTGATCGAGATAATAAAAAAAACAGGGACTATTTCTGGTCCAGGAATTTCTCACCTTGTTACTCCATCCACTTCTTCTGGCTGAACTGAAAGCAGCCTTCTTCAAGAAGCATCTGCAAGCGTTGAGACCTCACTTCGCCATTTTGTGCTGATAGTGGGGGGACTAGGAGGCGGATAAGGATCGAGGGTCTTCTTGAAACGGTGGTTTGTTCACCGTCAATTTTCGCCGGGGGTGTCTTTTTACAGCCCTGCTGACGGTCCAGGTCTGGAGAGGGGTGGGAGGGGTGTACAGAGGTCTCTTTGTGGTTACATGCGATACATGCCGGGTGGATAAGTTCCAGATCTCCTGATTTCCTTCAACAACCGTCGTGTTTCCAAATATACACCCTTTTTAATAGTCGTGGCCGGGATGAAAATCATGGGACAGGTCAGTTTTATGGTCTTACTGTCTTTTTTTTCCCCTATCGTCCCCTCTCTGTTTGTCGGTTGTTGTTTTTTCCTTCCGTCTTACCGCTGATAATATCTAAGACCGTTCAGGGGAAGGTAAGAGACAGAGAGAGGGATATGAAACCAGAGAGAAGGAAAAAAAGCCAGAGAGAGACACAGAGAGAGAGACAGACAGACAGACAGCGACACAGAAGAGGAGGAAGAGAAGAGATGGAAAGAAGGAGAGAAGAGACAATGAAAGACAAACAGCTAGGAAGTCAGCCAAAGACAAAGACACATAGAGAAGCTGACTCGGGGGGGGGGGGGGGGGGGGGGGGGGGGGGGTAAAGAAAACAGAAGACAAACGTGATTCTTCACGGAACATGTGTGATGTGTGCACGCGCACTCCTACGATGCGATTATCTTTTGAGTGGATGTCTATTACTCCCATATTTCCATCTCACCGACACACAAACGTACCACACGCGTCATCCGTCTTAGTCTGAAACTCTGAAACAGACTGCTAATCACACCACCACCCCCATCCTCCCTGTCCCAACTCCCGTTTCACAGACAAAGAAGGGAAGGGAGGGAGAGATAAGGGTATGGGTGTGATGCGAGGTGAGGCAGCATGTTCTAGAGCTGCAGCAGTCCCGTGGTGTCTTGGAGGCGGAGTGTAGACAAAGGCTGCACACACCAGCAATCTAAACTCCATCAAAAAGAGATTTGGAGGCGCCTTGTTCCTACCGATGCCACAAATGAAACACCGCCCACATCTCCACCTGAGTGAGAGACGACAACCCCCTCCCCAGCCCCCTGGCTTTGTAATCTTTCTCTACGGGTTTAATTCGTCCGTTCCCATTACACCCTCCAACACTGCCGCCCCCCCCCCCCCCCCTCTTTCTCTCTCTATCACTGTGAAAGGCACCATGTCATATATGCGACTTTATTTATCAGAAATTTAATCCAAATGTGAACATCAAAGAATAACATTCATCATCAAATGCGTCTCTCTGAGTGTCTCTCTCTCTCTCTCTCTTGTGACATGTAAATGTAAAGTTGAAACGTTTATCAAAACGATTCATTACCCATTCACGTTCACATCCCATCAGAATGGTCCAGACTTCCAATAACCAGGTCACCACTCCCATCCCCTCTCCTCACCCTACTTCCTTCTCACTCACTTTTTGCCCCTCTAGAAAGATATTGCACACACCCGTTCCCCCAAACGTCCCTCCAGCCCCCTTCTCTCTCTCTCTCTCTGCCCTTCTAAAAAGTTCTATTCATTTCCCCTCTACACTACCAAACCTCTCCATCCAGTTCTCTTCCCCCCGTTGTTTGTACAGCTAGGTATCGTGTGGACTCGGCACAAAGTCTGATTCTCCTGCTGTACACCCTCTATCCCACACAACCAAACCTCTCACCTCTTTCCTATCCACCACGTCCCTTTAACTCTCAGCCCGAGCATAAAGAGCTCTGTCCTGACTGCTCCTATAATACAGCTGGCCTTTCATTTCTCTTAAAATCGATTCCTGAGTCTTTATTAGTTTTTCCCCCTCTTCTTCGTCCTGGTCGGAATAATGAAATGGCGCAGACATCTACATCTGACCCTGAAGATACTAGTCGTCTTTCCCCTCCAAAGCAGTAGATACAGTTTTAAAGTAAGTATTCTTCACAGCCCTCATAAAAGTTTCTCATCCCCATATCTCGCTCTGTCTCTATGTATCTTTCTGTCTGTCTCCCCTTTCCAACGCTGTGTTGCCTTTGTTCCCTGTCTCTATCACCCTGTTTTTGTCTCTACGTTTGTGCTCTCTCTCTCTCTCTTACAGTCCTCAAACATGTCGCTGTCCTATTTTTGTCAGGAATTCGGACCCCTGCAGTGCCTGCAACAGAAAATGCTTCTCACTGTCCACCTAATGTATCGTCATTCCGGTCATTGTGGCAGGACAAGTTTCAGATCTAGGTCAAGTTCCCCCACACACGAAATGCAAAATACCCGTTCTTTCTTTGGATCACCTGAACTCCAGAGCAGCCATCACAAGTGAATATAACTCACCCCCATCATCAGGGATGGAGAGGGGTTGGTTGGGGAGGGAGTTGGGGAGGAAGTTGGGGAAAAAGGAGTGAATTCCTGCTGACGTGGATGGAAAGAATGTTCCGAGTCTCTGACCACCCGCGATGACAAGACAGTCAACAAACAGTTAACACGAAGGACTGAAAACATCCTCAATTGTGCCGTTATGTCCCATTCATCGAAGAGAGGGGAGAAAAAACCTCCCAAAGCATGCACGCACACGATTGCCCGCTTCCACAGGGGATGAACAGGGTGCGACCAGGAAGCTGGTGAACGTGCTGAATTATGCCTGTACACGGCTTGTGTCCCATGGGAGCGTGTGCAAATAACTGGGGGTGGCTTCAATCCGGCTGGAATCTGTGGGCTGCACTGCAATGCGTGGACACGAGGACAGCGTCCAACACGAGCCGTCATCACTGGACAGCTGTTTCCTGTGGGCTGTGTGTGTGTGTGTGTGTGTGTGTGTGTGTAGGCAGGCATTCCTGATCGCGTATTGTATTGGGAAAACCGCCCATTTTTATCTACTTCCTTTGTATGCAGATGATGCGTATGCGTTAGCGCCGAATCATACATGTGCATGATAATAACACGCATACACACGCGCACTCACTCACACACACACAGAAAAACACGCAGACACAGATACACACACCTTTTCACTTTCCTCTCTTCCACGGACAACCTGAGTGTGAGTGAAAGAGTAAGTGAGAGAGAGAGAGAGAAAGAGAGAGAGAGTGTGTGTATGTGCGCGCGCGCACTTGCGTGCTCACGCATACACTGAAACACCAACATAATGTCACAGAGCGGGGGTCGGAGGGGAAAAAAAACCCCGAAACTTTCCCACCAAACCCCCAAGTCTTTCCATCGGTGTGTTATGTGTGGAGAGAGCTCTCCTCTCCCATGCATGGAAATCACTCCTGTCAACACAGCTTGGTTCACATCCACGTTCAACTGCACTGCGTCTTTTAACAGCCGCACGTGGATCTTTATCTGTCTCCCTCTGTTAGGGGCATTACATGACGGAATTTTGTGACGGAATTCATGCGCACGTGCGTATATGTCAGCGCGCGCGCGCGCGTGTGTGTATATGTGTGTGTGTTTGTGTGAAAGAAAGACAGAGAAAGAGAAAAGAAGAGAAGGGAAGAAAGAGAGAGAGCCGGAGAATTTCAGTGTGCGTTGTGCATGCTGTTCTAGCGTTCATGCTTTCCCCGACCGCTCAAACACAAACTCACACAGAGCCAAACACAGAAAGGAAACTGCGGGGGAAAATAAAAGAAGAGACGGCTTCTGTGTATCACTGGTGGTGCGTGTGGGTGGGATGAAAGACGAGATGCAGGTCACGGAAACCGAATAAGTAAGACGTTCTTTTCAAAAAGACTGGTAACAAAACTCTTTACACTCTTCAACGTGCGACCTGCAGGCAGACTGCTGGAAAAAGAAAACACAACACAACAAAACACAGCCTCTCCACCCCCACCCTAGTCCCCCCCTGTAACATCATTACTTTTGAACCTCCCCTGCCCCATAGGCTGGTCTACCCCCACCCAGCCACACCCACCCCTCTACGTCACCCCCAAAGCACACATAAAAAAAAAAAAATTGTTGTGGGAAATGAACAAACACAAAGAAGGGGGAGAAAAAAAAAAGAAAAAAAAACCTCACGCGGCATTTATGACAAACAACGGAGATGGAGGGGGGGACAGTCGGCCTGCGTACAAGCAACAAAGAGAAACAGAGAAATATAGGCACGAAGAGAGACAGAGATGGGAGGGAGTGAGGGAGGGGGGGGGGGGGGGGAGAGAGAGAGAGAGAGAGAGAGAGAGAGAGAGAGAGAGAGACAGTCAGACAGATTAGAGAGTCAGAGGCAGAGACAGATAGAGATGGAAGAGAGAGAGGTGTGGAGAGAAACAGGAACAGAGACCGAGAGGGGGTGAGGGAGAGAGGGGGGGATCGAGTCAGATGGGGAGACAGAGAGGAGATAAAACAGATACATACGTGTATATACGTGACAGATACATACGTGAGTATATATATATATATATATATATATATATATATATATAGAGAGAGAGAGAGAGAGAGAGAGAGAGAGAGAGAGAGAGAGATATTGAGAGACAGAGAGAGAAACTGAGAAAAAGAGAAAGGGAGACAGAGGCATAAAGAGAGACTAAGTCTGACAGACAGCAGTGACTGAGCTAAAAGCAACAAAAAGAGAAACAGAGACAGAAACAGAGCAAGACAGAGTGAAAAAGGGGGCTGATGGGGAGAGCAAGGAAAGAACGCTCTGTGAGGAGAGGGGCAGAGAAACGGTGTGTTGTCAACAGAGGCGGTAAGTAAAGAGGGCAGGTGTGCAGGAGAGAGGCCCTGGAGAAGAAAACACAAACTGGCGGCCAGTTCCGGAGCTTGGGGAAGAGGAGCTGGTAGTGGAGAAAGCGTGGGGTGGGAGAGATGGAGTGGTGTACCCCCCGCCCTTCCCACCTCTTTGAACTGGGAGAAGAAAATAAATGACAAGAAACACACTCTATCCTCCGCATCCCCAACCCCCCACCCAACAACACAAACAAAAAGTTACAATAGGGGGCCCGATATGCGACGTGTGTGTGTGTGTGTGTGTGTGTGTGTGTGTGTGTGTGTGTGTGTGTGTGTGTGTGTGTGAGAGAGAGAGAGAGAGAGAGAGAGAGAGAGAGAGAGCATGTGTGTGTGTTTGTGCGTACGCGCGCGAGCGTCCGTGCGTTAGCGCGCGTGTCCATATATATATATATATATATATATATATATATATATGTACGTATGTGTGTGTGTCTGTGTGTGTGTGTGTGTGTGTGTGTGTGTACGCCCTTGCATCTGCGCGAAATGTCCATGCGTGTGTGCACGTGCGCACGCGCTTACGTACAGATGACGGCACATGTATGCTGAGAGACAAGGGTTGAGAGCACTGGAAGGACGTCTGGTACGCGCGTGCACACGAGCGGTGTTTTCTGACAAAATACAATCCTCTCCCACCTACAGTCACACCAGCCGCCTTCCGTCCAAACATCTACATCCCGCCGTGTGCACTGTACAGGGCATAGGAATGTACCCGTCCCCATCGCGCACCTCACCCACCCGCTCCAACCTCTCTTCTTATAATCGTCCACCTTCCATATCCTGTTAAATAAAATCTTTTAGTCGATGGGAAATGGAAACGGGAAGGACGTTCGATACAGACAGACGGGCACACATATCTAGATAAAGACCAGAATGTACTGATGCCCGAAAGCGTGGAAACTGGGTGAGACCGAGAATATCAGTGTGTGTGTGTGTGTGTGTGTGTGTGTGTGTGTGTGTGTGTGTGTGTGTGTGTGTGTGTGTGTGTGACTGTCAGTCTGTTTCGATGACTATGATGATGACGATAGAGTTATAAGACGAACAGATAATCATATCGATGTCACCACTGAAGGTGATTATAAAGTTGATGTGTTTATAACTAACCTTGGTGATGCAAGAGAAGAAGGGCAACACAATGGGGAAAAGGAGTTAAAACACCTGAAGTGACAAGCTGCAACAACAGGACAACACGAACTCCAACAACCGTAAACAACATCACAACACCAACAACCATGAAGAAAAATTCAACAGAAAGACAACACACGCGCACACCCCTAACCTCCTCCCACCCCCACAAACAACAACAAAAAAGCAACCTCACACGACAAAAGTGTTCTCACCATAAACCTCCTACCAACGTCACCCACCCCATCCATCCATCCACACGACAGGAAAAGCAGCAAATTACCATTACAGTCCCACACGGTCAAACGCCACTACCGGCCGGCCCATAACCCCTACCCCCCTCCCATCCCCCCTTCTCTGCTCCACAAAACCCATCATCATTTCACTGACCAACTGCACGGTCCATGGCCATGCAGCGTGCGGAATTTCACCTGCCGGTACGACACCCAGACAGTGATTTACTGCCCGCAGCGCCAAATTACCGTGCCAGAAGCGGCCCAGAACACATTTTTATATTCCCCTTCTGTCTGATTTGTGAGTCTACGAGGAAGCAAGGCACAGAGGGGTCGTGCATGAGCACGTGCAAGCAACTATAGGGAAAGAACACGAAAAGCAAATATACGCTCGTTCATTCGTGTTTGCGTGTGAGCGCACGTACGTATGTGTTAACAAAAAGAAAAGGAAGGAGACCGAAAACAACAAAAACAGCAACACACACACACACACAAACACACTGCAAAACCAGCAAGTAGCAACCCGGGCACAAACCAAGTTGGTCGTTCTGTCCTTTTTGAGAAGCGATATGAATCGGGATCTAATCTAACTGCAGATGCATCAGAGCACAACCTGCCTCTTCCTCTTTTCGCAAAAATAACAATGGGGCGGATGCTAGCGAGGGAATAGGTGTGTGTGTGTGTGTGTGTGTGTGTGTGTGTGTGTGTGTGTGTGTGTGTGTGTGTCTGTCTGTGGTGGTGGTGGTTGTGATTTTGTGTGTGTGTGTGTGTGTGTGTGTGTGTGTGTGTGTGTGTGTGTTTCTCTGTATAACTGAGAGAGTAGGAGGGGAGGGAGACAGGCATACCGGCAGCAAAGAATGACTGTATGGGAGAGAGAAAAAACCCAACAAACTTATATAGAGAGATTATATGAGAGAGGGACAGAAAGAATGTCAGAAAGAGAGAGGGAGGGAGAAAGATTGTGAAAGAGGAAGAGATGGTGTGCAAGCGAGAGAAAGAGAGGGAGAGGGGGATATATTAGAGACAGAGAGGAAGAGACGTACAGATAGACACAGACATACATGTAAACATACAGTGAAAGATAGAGACAGAAAGACACACATATATAAAGACCGAGAGGGACAAGAAAGGAAAAAAAAAAACAAAAAAAAAACCCAACCCGGAAAGACAAGAACGGGAAAGAAAGGGGGAAGAGGGGTTTTATTTACAACGACCATGTGCTTCGAATTACCCAGGGGCGCGTGGCGTGCCTTCTACATTTCCAAACAAACACTCACCAGAACCCTGCACTCACCCTACCACCCCGTACCTTGCTCTCTTACCCTGTCTCCTCCAATCCACCCCTACCCCCAAACCCAACCCCCGTCTTATGCCTTGCTTCCACACTACTATACACCTGGAAGAAAAAAGAAAACAAAACAAACAAACAAACAAAAAACCCACCTCCACCCCCGGCCCGTCTCACCCTCACCCTTCATTCACTTCTCTTCTTTCCTCTCACGTTGGCGTCCACCTGTCAGCTTTAAAGGTAGGCGGACTCGACCGAGATGGGGGTATGCCTCACGTATAAGAGGAGTCACGTGTGTGTGTGTGTGTGTGTGTGTGTGTGTGTGTGCGTGCGTGAGTGCATGCGAGCGTCTGCGTATGTGTGTGTGTGTGTGTGTGTGTGTGTGTGTGTGTGTGAATGTGTGTGAAAGAGAGAGGGAGAGAGACAGAGATAGCCAGACAGACAGAGAGAGAGAGAGAGAGAAGCTGGAGAGATAAAGACGGGGGAGGGGGGGGGGAGAGAGAGAAGGGGAAGTAACGATTGACATTCTCTCCCACAGACCAAACACACTCCAAATCAAGCATCACGAGCAAAAAAAACAGATTAGTTTGAGACGGACAACATGTTTTCCGGGCTGAGAATTCATAAATAAATAACACCACCTCAGCATTTCGATAAAACAGGAGAGAGAGAGAGAAGGGGGGGACGGGGGGCAGAGAGAGAGAGACAGAGACAAGAGACAGACATAGTGACGGAGAGAGGATGAAAGAGAGACAGGCTAAGAGGGTGAGGGGGTACTGAGGAGAGAGATGGAGGGGAGGGGTGAATGTAAAAGGGGGAGAGAGATATAATGGGGAAGACGAAGAAAAAGAACATTGTGTGTGTGTGTGTGTGTGTGTGTGTGTGTGTGTGTGTGTGTGTGTGTGTGTGTGTGTGTGTGTGTGCGCGCGCGCGCGCGTTTGTGTATGAGTATGTGATATGAGAAACCATCCCTTCCACCTCAAGTTCTGATGCACGTACCCAAGTGGCCGACCACTACTCCAGCCTCCTGATTGCTGATCACACAGTCCAGTGGCCAAACCCATAACAGATACTGTGATACACTCCACTTCTCTGCCCGAGTCCCACAGCGGGAAAACAAACAAACCATAGTAGAGAGAGGTCGATGGAGGAAGCAGAGAGAGAGAGAGAGAGAGAGAGAGAGAGAGAGAGAGAGACTGACTTTTTACTGTCATTAGCTTAACAGCCCATGTGACAGGGGGTTACAGGGGGTGTTACAGTGTCGTTTTATCCAATCATCTGAAAAAGTAAAACAAAACAAAAACAAAAACGAACGCACCTAATATTACACACACACACACACACACACACACACAGAGAGAGAGAGAGAGAGAGAGAGAGAGAGAGAGAAGGGGTGGTGAAGAGGGAGAAGAAATAGAGGGGAAGAAAGAGAAAGAGAGACAGACACACAGACAGTGACACAGAGATGGTTAGACATACAATGAAAGACCGAGACACAGACAGAAAGAGGCAGAGAGAGGGAAAAGACAGACAGTCACTGAGGTACACAGACGGAACTCAAGCAACATATATTTCGAATGGACCTGATATAATATATGCTATTCTCCTTTAATCATCACTATTCTTCTACATCATACATAGACGGCGAGCGACACAGTGAGAGATACAGACTGAAACTCAAAGACAGAGCTACAATGAAAGTCAACGACAGACCAACGGGCAGACAGAGCATGGATGGGAGTGACTGACTTATAATGCAGGTAAAATTGCGGCCGGGGTCCAGGTAACGTCAAGTGAAAGTCCCAATACAAGATAAGGTAAAACATCAGGAAGAATCGCCAATACGGAAATCCATACAATACGGAACATTTTCCAACCATGCAACAGACAGGCATAAACTGACAGACAGACCAACACACACACACACACACGCGCGCGCGCGGACAGTCTCACACAGTGACCTTGAAACATCTACCTGCCCTGCTGGCCAAACAGCCCAACCTTCACAGCTCTCCACACACTACCCACACGGTGTAGCGGCCGACGAGAGGGATAAGATTTACACCGGCGATCAGCACGCGCACTGCACGTGCATTCCGCGCATGACTGCTTGTCTCTTGTGGCCAGGCAAGCGGTCAGGGGAGACAGAGAGAGAGAAGAGCAACTACAGAAGCGCAGCTAAGGGCCCGGGGGTTGGGGGAGGAGAGAGGGGATGCTTTACTTTCGTTACCTGGACATCAGGGTCTGCTGGGCACTCGTTGACATAGCCATGCAGGTGCGCTGCATTCCGAAAGGGGGGGGGGGGGAGAGAAGAAAATGAAAATAGAAAAAGACAGAGAGCCAGAGAAAGACAAACGCATATGTTCGTGTGTATATTTATGTTAGTGTGTATGTGTGTGTGTGTGTGTGTGTGTGTGTGTGTGTGTGTGCGCTTGCTTGCTTGCTTGCTTGTGCGCGTGCATCCGAGCAAACGTATGTTTGTAAAAGAGACGGCAAGAAAAAGGAGAAAGGTCAGGTAGACAGACTGACCGACTGACAGACGTTTTCACGTACGTATACACAGACTTGCGCAACAAGAGTTGCACAAAACACCAACGACAAAATAAAAACACGCTGGAAAAATAAACTTAAAAAGAAACGTATAAAACTTCTTTTTTTTTTAAAGGTAGTTCACCCTGACACCATTGTACAACGCCACAACGCACACAACTTCCTTTTTCACCCCCTCTCCTCCACAGACTTTCCACATGCAACAAATGTAACGGAGCGATTTCTACCAACCACGATGAGGTCGAAGAAGTCAGCAGAAGGAAAAGAAGCAGAAGAACAAACAGAAGCAGAAACATGCACAGAAGAAGCAGAAGAACTGAGCAAGCAGCAGCAGCAGAAGAAGAAGAACAAGAAACAGCAGCAGCAGAAGAAGAAGAAGAGGAAGACACAGAGCAAGGAAGAAGCTGTCTCAGCAACAACAGCAGCAGCATGGCTGGTAGAGGGGAAAGAGCCGGTGGGAGACATAAAGAGTGATTCCAGACAGGTGAACAGATTCCATAAGTCCAGGTCTGTCGGAACGTTTACTGCTCCAGCTTCCGGCACTCCGCGATGGCTGAGAGAGAGAGAGAGAGAGAGACTTAGACAGAGAGGGGGGAGGGGCGAGAGAGAGCAGCGGGTTTGGGCCGGGGGGCTGGGAGAAAGGGGGTCAGCATTCTTGTGGTGTTGTGAGAAGACTAAGCTCGCTTGTTGTGTTGTGAGAAGACTGAAGCTCGCCTCTTCATCGGCCTTCTTCCGTCTCTGGTCTCAAAAACAAGTATTCAAAACCCATCATAACCACTGACCTGTATACTATAACCCGCAGTCTCTCCTTCCATCGTCATGCGCGTGCACGCATTCTTAGTTATCACACACACACACACACACACACACTCACACACACCAAAATAAAAAGAAAACAAAACAAAAACTCCAAACCCGCTTCCCCATCTGCCAGTTTCTTTGAATACGGATCTAACTTTTAAACAATCACACAGCCCGCTACTCCTACTGAATCAGACTTCAATCGAAATCGTTAAGAGAGTTTTAAGTCAAAGACTCAACAATCAACAAGCCGTTTCGCTAAAGTTGGGCTCCCAGAACAGCATTATTCCCCCTCTTTCTGGTGTCAACCTTTAAGCTTGCCAGAAGCACACCCAGGCTTTGACACACAACAGCAGAGCTGGAGATAGCAGTTCAATGTAGCGCCTCAATAACTTTTCAAAGAATTTAATGGCGTAGAAGAAGAACAAATACACGCACCACACCCCCTCCTTCCCAACAATTCAACTTTTCCACCCCTGCCCCGAGGGCACTATATTGTGAAGCAGACAGCTGAGAACACGATGTTGCAGGACACTCCCCGTTCCTGCCCCTCCCCCACCCTTTCGGTACAACCATTATCTAGATGTCAAAACTCTTACCAATCCACACCTGCACGCATGTGTGTGTCCAGGCTGCTTCCACCTTGTGAACCGAAACTACAGCCAGCAACAAGCCGCAAGCGAAAGTGATCTTCAAACTAAACTCCCTCGTGTCACCAACCGCACTGATCGTTCTATTCACCCATACAGGCTGTCTCGGTCAGCGATCTTGCCTGGTGAACCCGTTATTGTGTTAGAGAGAGCAGTCAGATACCCATCTGGCTACCTGTTCAAATTCCGCCATAACATGTGATCACTCGGGGGCGGGAAGGTGTTTATCGTATCGCGTGATCTTCTCCAGCTAAATCACCTGTTACAGGGGCAGATGTGGGGTTTGCCTGGAGGGACTGGTTGTGGTCAGCTATCTGTGGCTTGGACTTGTGACTGGAAGGTCTGTGTATGGTAGTGGATTATCTTCTTGGAGGAGCCGGGTCGGTTTCGTGTGGAGGGTCATTATGGGGCGTTTAAAATGTGTGTGTGTGTGTGTGTGTGTGTGTGTGTGTGTGTGTGTGAGTGTGTGCCAGACAGAGAGAAAGAGTGAGAGAGACAGAGGGTGTTGAAGAGGCATGGGGATTATTAATGGACTGTCACTTCACACACAGACACAGACACACATATGTTCATGCCAAACTGAGAACCGCGAAACATATACATGCGAAGACTTCATAAACTTTCCATTCCCAACCCTCACCTCCCAGCCCAACTCCCACACTCAACCGATTTTCCTCACACAAGAGGGCTTTTCAATTTCATTCACACTTTCCATACGAACCCCCCCCCCCCCCCCCCCCCAACCCCTGGGACTTCCTCCCTCCTCCCCAAATGTATGGAATCGGCGGCACGGGGGCTGGTTGTGTCTATTCACCGGAAACTAGGCCAACGATCGCTGCCACCTCTGTGATAAGCCCTCACAGCCTTCTAATCACAGCCGGATCTGACTGTCAACAGGACGACCCGAAATACAATGCCAGCCATTCAGCCTTGCTTTTCCTCGCCTGGTGGTACCGCTTTCTGTTGGAGACACCGGGGACTGTACGTGCCGGACAGCCGTGGCTGAGGGATTCGTTCCGATCTATCGTCGGGTTTGCGAAGAACCGAGGTGGTGCCTCTGCCGTGTGTGTATATAATCATAAGCTGCGGGATTGCTAGTGCGACAGTGTGGATTATATAGTTAGGAGGTTTTTGTCTGTGGGAGTTAAGGCCGCGTTTGGGCCCGGTGTTGCTTCTGATCGGAATTATTTTGCGTGTTTGGTCACCGCACCTCTTAGATTGTGAGGACTGTGATTGTCGTGTGTGCGTGCGCGCGCGCGCGCGCGCGCGTGTGTGTGTGTGTGTGTGTGTGTGTGTGAGAGTGTGAGTGAGTGAGTGAGTGTTTGAGTGAGTGAGTGAGTGTAATGTAAACCTGGTAAATCAATCTTTTTAGCTCCTCATTTTGATTACGAAGGCTCGCCCCAACCCCCAACCCCACGTTTAAGTTTCCTTCGATGACTTTGGTTTGTAAAGCAGCATGTTCACCCACACGGCCTTGAGGTCTGCTGGGCAAAAGGTATAAACAACGTGAACCCTTAACTTAAAGCGAACTGTCCTCCCTCTCTACCCTCTATTCACCTGTCTCCATCCACCCCCATGCCCGTAGGCTGGACACTGACCGTCGCCCTGATGACCAAACTCCTGAGATGTCCACATCTCCCGTTTCCCCCCTCTGCCCTCTTGTGTAGGCGACACACAGGAAACGATAAAACTTCTCTCCCCCCCCACCCTTCCCCTCCACAAAGGCGCCGCAGGGAGGACCGAACCCCGGGCCAACAAAAAGCTAATCCTCCATCAGAAGACAAGATAACCAGAACCTGATGAAGGGGTGGGTCGTCAATCTCCATAATAGCTCGGCTCTGGTGACCAGGCAGACGGAGGAGGAGGGCGGGGGGGGGGGGGAGGGGGGGGGCGCCACCAGTTACTGCCCATCCCGTGCTAATAAGAAGGTGGGCACATCTCCTGGCCAGGGAACGGGGACTTTCCAAATGACAGGCTCTCCTTGTTGCCCCAAGACGGTTAATATGGGGTGGGAGACTGGTGGGATGAGGAGGGTGTGTGAGTGAGAAGAGTGTAAATGGGAGATGGGGGGGGGGGGGGGGTAATAGATCACATGCCTGACAAAGGTGCCTTGTTGGGTGATATCTTTTAATCCCTGTCTTTCAACCTGTTTCTCTGGGGGAAAAAACCCAAACAACAACAACAACTAAGTACGCTCCACAAGGAACCAAGGAAACAATTCAAGTTGTTGAACATCAAAACAAAGACAACAACACATAACAGTATAAGACTCATTCATTCCAATCAACAACACCTTGAAAGACACGCATACATTACACATGCACCGAACGATCTTTTGTTGTGAGCCAGAACTAATTTATGGCGGGTAAAACAACCAGACGAGCCACTCCTGCCACCGACATACGTACACGATATCCTGAACCACACATTGCGTGGTGTCGACAATGCACCCAGTAGTAGCTGCACTCACCCTGACTATGCACGTCGTTCCCTCGCGTCCTCCCATACATGGGCTTTGTCAGCCATAAACGTCCTTTTGTCTCATCCTGAAGTGAGCGAGTGCTTCTCGACACCTTCGGGTACGCTGTGCGCACCCTGGACCAGACAGGAATGCGCCCAGTTGGGTAACTACAGGCAAGAAGGACACGTGAAATCCACGTAGTCCACTCAGGACTTAGGACAACTAGTATGGTCACTCAGTCCCCCGACCTTCTTGGTTTTTAGCCTGGTGGTGCAGTGAGGACGGAGATTTACAAAAAAATTTTTAAGGTGCACGAGAGGGGTGTGGGAGTGCGAGAAGGGGATGTTTTGTTCTGCTGCTAATGAGACAATGGAATGTTTTATGAGTTCACTTGAGTTCTTTGAACAGTGTGTGTGTGTGTGTGTGTGTGTGTGTGTGTGTGTGTGTGTGTGTGTGTGTGTGTGTGTACGCGCGCGCGCACGCGCGTGCGTGTATCTCTCCCCCTAAACTCTAACAATGCCCTTGATAATTACAAACAGAGAAAGCGTGGGGGCAAGGGAAAGGGAGGGAGTGAGAGACGTAGAAAGAATAGAAATAAAATTTGCACATATTCACGTGCGCGCACACATACACACGCAGACGCTCGCGCGTATCACACACGCTGTAAAACACCATCACCACACAACCCAGGCCACCACCAAATTCACACACCAACAACAAACACAGCCTACCCTATTTTTTTTTTAAAAAGCAAAAAAAAAAAAAAAAAAAAAAAAAAAAAAAGCGCAAGACGCTGACCCGTCACCCCAATGCGTGCGTGTGCCCAGCCTCCAGTCCCAAACAATACAACCCATCCGCCCCCACCCCCATTTTTTTCCTTTTTTATGGTCACAGTGTCTGCCTCGGCCTCGGTCCTACTGGCCGCCACACCAAACCCAAATGGAGCAAGGCAGCCAAGCTTTGTCCAAGCCACCCACCCACCTGCCCACCTACGATCCCACCTGGACTTCTCTCTCCCTCTCTCTCTCCCCTTGCTCCACACGCTATCATCATTTTCACGCCTGCTTCACACGACACGCTGTCAACAGTCCGCTGAGGGTCTTTCAAGTTTCCGCCTGGACAGTCCCAGAGCATCTTGGTTTCAAACTCATTTGCACGCTCAAGTCGCCGGGGGGTACAATGAACCGGGACAGGAGGGGGGTTGGGGTTATTTCTATCCCGACGGGGGCGATTTTTCTCGTCATCAGTGCTAACTCCACGCTGTGACTCGGCCTGGGTCACATTCCTGTCTGCCACCGCGTCCGCACGCATCGGGCCCGTCATTTTCCAATCAAACGATTCGGAATGGAATCTCGGCCCTGGTCTAGACGTTCTGCAACCAATGCAGGTGTAACTTGCGCTCTCTTTTTCTCTATCTCTCAACGTTTTTTGACTCGACTCTTCTTTCTCACCTCTCTCGTAAATCTTGTAAATAAATAAATATCTTATTACAGGTCATTCAAGAGGCACAATTATATGACCGCTGACGTCAGAGTACAGGTATGTACGTGTACGCATGCGAAAGGCATGTGCGTGCAATGTATTCATTTGCCACGATCTGTATACCACCCCTTCAAACGGGGCCGTGTCTTTCGTCTATAAATCATCCGGTTACCATTCCTCCTCTCCCTTCCAAGCCCTTTCTGAAAGCGAAATTACGCAACACCGTGCACAACCACAGCAAACACAGTCTGTGCTGCTTCTTATCCAAGACTTAAAAAAAATTAATCTACGACCAGTATACGACTAAACACAAATCACAACCGCGCATTATCAAAGTAATTAGTCAAATCAGTGACGTAAGCTGCAGTTCCAAATTTAGCTCAGAACAGATCAGTATTTATTAGACATAATGTTGTACACCGAAAGACTCTTAAGAGATAACAAAATCATAATCAATAAAAGGGTTTAGTTCAACTGTGTTTTCATTCCGGTTTTCTCTTTCTTGCTGAGGCTTTATTTTGCTCAAGATACAACCTAGGTATCAAATATGAACCCTGTCATAAAAGGCCCAGTATCAAATGTGAAAGTCTTTAAAATTAGTAATGGTCCCGTAGCCTTTTACGGTCATGCGGACAGTGAATTAAATCCACTGTGTCTCAGGCTCGGCAGAGGAAGGCGGAGACCCATCCTCTCCTTTCGCCGTTTTAGCATTCCCCACACCGATGTCAGGTACTCATTCACACCTGCATGGAATGAGGAAATCTCAGTAAAGTGTCTTTTCCAAGGGTCCAACACCAGGCCTCGAACCTTGATCACTGGTGAACGCTGGATCAGAAGTCCAACGCCCAACAGATTCTGCCGCGGCGTCCCCGTGGGTTTCAGAAGAGAACCCTTCAGTGAACTTAAAATCACTCTGGTCTGCATTTCAACCTTTCTTTCCGCATTCGAACACGTACAAGCAAAAAGTAACAAAACCCACTATTTGCAGTAATCAGTGATAGTGTCGTCTGACGATGGGGTGACAACAGCAAACTGACTGAAGACAGCAGAGAATGGAGCGCTTTGACTGCCTCATGCGTCCGACGACGCGGGACCATCCAAGCAAGAGAACCCTTTACCACCACTCCTTCCGTTTTTTGTTGTTGTTTTTTTCCCCTCTTCCTCTACCCCTGACCCGCACGCTTGCCCCGCCATGGATCATTTCCGGCGTTTACTGGAGACTGATGTGCCTTTTCGGTCTCATTAAAAAGCTCAGCCCGGCCTCATTATCTGTGCAATTACCCCTTCCTGCCCCCAGGCCCTGCCTGCCTCCCAACGCTGCTGCTGCTCACCTCCTCCCATATCCACTGAGCAGCTCAGCGCTCCTGTACTATCCCACAGCACTAAGCTTATATCTCCGCCCTGCCTTGTATATAATGTTTAGTGTGTAGCCTTCATGGGTCCGCTGTTTGGGTGGTGGTGCTCGGGAAGGTGGACGTGGAGGAAGGGTGAGGGGGTTAGAGACAGAGAGTGACAGAGAGAAAAAAGAGACAGAGACCAGTGGCCAAACGAGTGCTGTCGAGTGATTTTTTTGCTTTTCTGGAGGCACGATCAAGCGTCTAAAGGAATGCAATGATCTTCATAAAACATGGGCTCTTTGGGACGTCCGTGTACTTGTTATGCACATTGTGAGGAAGTCTCTGGGCTCATGGTCTATGCCTGTGGACATACTGTCTGGAAGAATAAGTTGGAAGTTGCACGCTTCTGTCTTATTTATGTAACAAAACGTGAAAAGTCACCTCGCATTTTGTTTTCCGTTTTAAAACTTAGAGCACTGTTAACAATTTCTCCCCGTTACCGTTAATAGCGCAATGTCATGTAATGTAACAAGCTGTGATCTATTTTCGTTCTGCACAGTTTATAAACGTGGATTCCAAATATGAAGAAAGTAAGTCAGCAGAATGTCAGTCTTTTTATTTTATTTTATTATTTTTTCCCCAAAAGAAACAAAGGGAAAAAATTAAAAGCATATAATTAATTACGTAAACGAAACACTGGCAAATGACAGTGTGAACAGGCAGGAAAAAATGTAGGTGAGGCTGAGACGAAGACACCAAAAAGAACACATTTTGTAAGAAATATATTTAATTTAACTCATGTTGTTTAACAGATCGCCCCGCTGGCAATAACATACGGCAAATTAACAAACATTCTATTCGGCAAATTAACAACAGACTATAGATACGAAATATTAACAGACTGTCATTCTCTTCCAGACATACCATCAGTTCTGAAGTTCTTTCAAAAGTTCTTTCAAAATGCCAACAGAATTTCGCTGGATGTGTCTTTCGGGACAGCCTCCTCAACAGAAACACCAGCCGACAAGAGTGACATCTCATTCGAAACCGTTCAGGAGCTACTCGTTTAGAATAAAACACGGCAGCCACTCGACCCATTATCTCCCCTTAATCTCCCTCCCTCTCTCTCTAGACAAGTGAATAGCAATCGTTATTAAGCAACATTTCCCCCTCTGCATCCCACCCCCCTCTCTCCTACCTCCAACCGCTGCTGGAAAATAACAACCAAATCGTGACGGGCACCTGCCAAAACCGATAACATCAGATTAATAAAAAGCAGGACCGAATGTAGCGAGTAGCTTTCGGAATGGAAAAGAAAAGAAAAAAGCTGCACAGAAGATGACAGATGCTTAAACAATATCAATATAAAAATAAAAATGGAGAAGAAAGATGAGGAGGAGGAGGAGGAGGAGAAGAAGAAGATAATGAAAAAGCGTCAGAAGGAGAAACTGCGAAAGTGGGGGTTGGGAGAGAGGGGGGGAGGAGGAGGAGAAGAAGAAGAAGAAGAAGAAAACAAATGAACAAGAAAATAACAAGAAAGGAAAAGAAGAGCAGCTGATTTACAAGCAATTCCAAGGCCGATAGACCCACCACACTCGCCCCTGTTTTTTCTCTCAAGAAGAAGAAGAAGAGGGGAAGAAGTAAACGAATAAAGCAAAAGAAGAACAAAAGCAGCTGATTTACAAGCAATTCCCAGGCCCCGGAGCCAGCCACGCTCGCCCGTTTCCTCTTTCACAACAGTGCAATGCCTTCCTTCTTATCAGTCTCCTCTTTCCACCTAGTCGCCGTTATTTTCCCTTCTTGTTCTGCCGGCATCGATCTACGGCCACAGTCTCTCTCTCTCTTTCTCTCCTGTTTTCTCATAATATTCTTCCCCCCCCCCCACCCGCCCCCGTCCCCCTCCTCTTCATTCTATATTAATGTTGTTTAAGCATCTGCCATATTACACGCAGCTTTTCTTCTTTTTTAACGTTTTGCCATCTCTCTCTAATCCAGGGCTGAGTGAGAGAGAGAGAGAGAGAGAGAGAGAGAGAGAGAGAGAGAGAGAGAGAGAGAGAGAGAGAGAGAGAGAGAGAAGTATTTTCGACGTAATTGCTTATCTCATTACCTGGTTAAACAAAATAAAGTTTCATTTCGTTTCGTCCCCCCAACCTATCTTTCCCCCAATCTCCCCCCCCCCCTCACGCCCCCCCCCCTCCCCAAACACACACAGAGAGCTCCTTTACCCCTCTCTCCATCGCTTGTTTCTCTCTCTTCCCCTTCTCCCTCTTCCATCCCGCTCCAGACTCCCCCCTCTCCGTCTTTCTCTGCCTCTGTCTGTCTGTCTGTGTGTCTCTCATACAGACCGCTCCCCGGCCGCTCATTCCCAGCCTCCCTGTCAATTAAGAAGGGGGAAGTTTGTTGGCCTGACACTGGCTGTTCTGGTTCATCTGTTGCGTCACTCGTTCCTGAGTCATGTTTGTATCGGGTGGGAGGTCGGGGAGGGGGGGGGGAGAGATGGGGGTGAGGGAGAATGGGGACTCAAGGAGGTGGGAGGGTGAGGTTCTGAGGAAGGGTAGGAGAGGGGGGTTGGGTGGAGGAGGCTCGAAAACACAAATAACATCTGTTCATTTCATATCATATATAATCTTAAAAATAACAAATGAATAAAAAGAAAAAGATGCAGAAAAGTTATAAACCCACACTGGCATCTTTCGTGTGCACGTACTTTTTTTTTTTAATTCTGTATGTGTGCTCGCGCTTTTTTGAGCGTGTATGTGCTCGCTTATAAGTGCGCGCGCGCATACGCGTGTGTATGTAAGCGTGTGCACACACACACCTTGGGCATGGCAATAACTGTGTGTTCGTGAAATGGTATAGTGCGTGCCTATGGGAGAGAGGGAGAGAGAGAGAGACAGAGAGAGACAGACAGACAGAAAGACAAAGACAGGGAGAGGGAGTTTCTGGGCTGTGATAATACTTTCTACCGATGCACCACGATAAAGTTACACGACTACGAGTCATTCCCTTCACATGTAAAAGATGCATGTATGTGACGTTTCACTGCCCCCAGGGGGCACAAGAATGAACTCTTTGCCTTGCCTTGGGTTGTCCACTCAACATGTCCCACGTAGCCAGCCATCATCTGCCCGCCTTCTTGCCTCCCTGCCCCCAGCCAGTTCGGGGGACTGTCAAGCGCTCTTGCACAATCCTCTTGTTCCAACAGCTGTAATTCTGCCATTAGAAATCCCCCCGGGGGTCCTGGCAGTTTATCTCAGACGAAATCTCCCCGCTTCTTAAGTGCACGTGGGAGTTTCCATTGCATGCTTATTATCCTAGCTTCTTTCATCTCTCCCTAATTCTTTATTTCCTTGGGGTTTTTTGTGTGTGTGTGTGTTTTTGTTCTTACTTTCCTTCGTTTAAAAATGGATGAAACAGCAATGCTGGGATTTGTTAAGTGTTCCGCAGCCTTCAACAAAATCCAACCGGAGAAAAGGCTGCCTGGTTTCCAGCTTATTCAGTTTAAGCTCTTACAGACCTCACAGATGGATCTGGGCGTCGACATCACGCGGCGATTTTTTTAAGGGGTTTATTTGGAAGAGAGCGTCTGCTGTGAGCGAAAAATTGCCCATGTTGGGTACGGTTAAAATCTTGATTTCCCATGTGTGAGTGTGTGCGTGTGCGTGTGTGTGTGTGTGTCTGTGTGTTAGGAGGGGGAATGGCGAAGGGGGCGAAGACAAAGGGAATAGGGGGTGGGAGGTAGTGGATGGGGACACAGGAAAGTTAACAGTCACATGTGGAGTTGGATAATATGTTCATAATTTTTCATTTCTTATAATGTTCTCCATATAATAAAAGGTGGAGCTGGAAAAGGCGGAAACATTCCCATATGTTGTCAATGACCGTAAGGGGTTTTCCCACGAGGGGCGGGCGACCGGCAGAGTGACGATTTCCCCACATTTTGGAATCGGTGTCGGGGAAGTCCGTGACTTTCCCACGTGCAGCACGGAAGTAAAGTCTTCATCCCCAGCCTGAGAGTCCTCTCCGCTCACACAATCGTCGTTCCGATGTCCCTCTGCGGCAGTCCTGCAGTCTACTGAGCACGCATTCTGACACTCACACTCACTCACACTCTCCATCTCTTTCTTTCTCTTTCTCCCCTAGCCCCTCCACCCAGGGCTGGACAAAAAAAAAAACAACTTGTTAATTGCTTATATCATTTTCTACGTTAAATGTTTTCGTTTCGTTTCGTCTCGTCTCTCTCTCTCTCTCCCCCCTACGACGTTCTCCCTCAACTCTGTTGCAAATAATATCTGTCGAAGCAGATTTTTTTTCTTTTTACTTTTCTTTTTCTTCTTCTTTGTTCCTTTTTTTCTGAGTCCCCCCTCCCCCTTTTTTCCACTCTTACGCAGCACAGGTCTGTTGTTGCTGTGGCATCCTTTTACGAGTACTGAGTGCACGCAGCACATGACACCTCGGTTTATCGTTTCATCTGAAAGCCAAGCACCAAGATAACGTGCTTGAGGACTAGTGGCAAGGAGGAGGTGGAGAAAAAATCCTGCTCGTGCGAGACTCGAACCTTTTAATCGGAATTCCTCGTTTCTACTGAGCTATGCGGGTGCTGTAGGCACGGGGCCATCAGTTCACGCTGCGGCCTTCTGGGCCTTACGGTTACCTTGAACCAGACACGGACCAAGCTGCAGCCCTGACCCCTGATCTCTTTTTCCTTACCTACAAACACTACCAACACCCCCTCCCCCTCAACCCCTCCCCCGCCCCAAGGAAAAAAAAAAAAATTTCGTTCGTTCGTTCGTTCGTTCGTTCGTGTACAGAATGTTTCTGTCATGCGAGCTATCACTTCAAGGGTACAGACCGCAAACAACACACAGCGAAAACTGACATACTGTATGTATATGTAAAGATGTACAAGACCGTGACTATCTGGCTGGGCTGAATGATCCACTGACTGATTTATCATGTTTTATTCGGCTGATTACTAAACCTTGTAGCTTCGATAATACATGTTCCAGTCCACTCGGGAAAAACAACAGCAAAAAACAAATAAACAAACAAAAACGACGATGTACAATTCAACCTTCTGAACTCGTTATTTACATGCAACCGGTACACACTTATTTCGACATTTCTCCATTTGTATAAAACGAACAATTATCACATGCGCGGGCATGATGTAAGCTGACGTTGCTCTGCTGCTAATGGGTATATATATACAATATATACATATTTATGTTTTGAATAACGATTTTAGTAAACCAAATAAACAATACTATCTGCAACTCTTTCTAACAAAATTATGATTTAAAAAAAGGAAGCAAAACCGTCTACAAAATCAAGTGAAAAAAAGAAGTAAAAAAACATCTCCAGTAACAACATACAAACACAGCCAGAAAGCCAGACGCCGCATCTTTGCCGTGTACGCACACACGTCTACAGCAATCGGACCGGCAGGGTTCAGCGCGGCGGGGTGAAAGGTTCTCTCTCACCTGACCCAACGACCAAACGCCGGGTGGATGCCGCGTTCTGGCAGCTAGAAGGATGTGTACCCAGCAGGGTGGCTCACCTCGCGGTGTCTGGTTTTCGTTCGTCAACAACCCTGGGCCAACAACACCGCGGTGAGCCCTGGGAGGTGTGCTGTGGATCTGTTGTGGATCATGATTAGTCTGCTGGAGCAGTTCTTCATCGGCGAAACTGAGATGTTGACTGTGGTGTCCGCGCTATTATGATAGTCCTGAGGTCGGCAAGTGGGGAAAGAGGCGTCAGTGGTTATGTCGTGTGTATCAGCAGGCTGTTCTAAGATTTACCCTCCTTCAAGGGCAAAGTACACACACACGCGCGCGCGCGGCGTGTGTGTGTGTGTGTGTGTGTGTGTGTGTGTGTGTGTGTTTAATGACACTATATCATTCTTTAAACGTGGTTCTAACCTTTTCTCTCTTAAACGTCGTTTTATCTGTTGAAGGGAATTTATAATACGTGATTTTATCCGTTAAACGGAGTTTACAACAGTTTTATCTCTTAAAAGCGCCTCATAACCCGGGTTTATCCTTTAAGCGGCGAGAATCATATGCTGATGCGTAATCCACTTCAGTAGACTGTAAACCAGCCTTATCGCTTTTCGGTTATATCGCATCAGTGCATGTCTCATAAATCTATGATGTTATCCACAAAACATTAATGTCCCTATATTAACTGCAAACATTTGCTCAAAGCGGGAAAAAAACCCTCACAAACTGACCTCAGCACCCTCCCTCTCCCTACTCGATATTCAACACCCCATTTCTATTGTTAACCTTTTCCCGCTTCTTTCCAGTCAATCATACCAGTAATGCTGTGAAAAAGAAGATAACTAGCCATGCGGTCATAACTGATTTTTTTTTCCCTTTCAATTCCACACTTATGTTTTGATGGACTTCGCTTGGTATACCGCGTTTCTTCCAAAGGATTCTAACATTCAACAAACTGGAAAAAAATAATGGCTCTCGATATTCCCCGATTACTTCACAAAGAATACCAGCACTCAATAAACTGAGAAAACCAGTCGTCCTTCGGCAACAGCAGGGGAAAAAACAAATCTCTTACGAACAGCACTTTTTTTTTCCTTTTTTTTTTGGGGGGGGGGGGGGGGGGGGGGGGGGGGGGGGGGGGGGGCAAGAGGGGATCAAGGTGTGACGCCCTGGTAACAAAAGTTCATCCATTGTTACACTGATCGCCATTGATGCTGTTCATTCATGACGGTGTGCGTATTCAAGAGCCGGCAGGACGATCAGGTCTCCACCTCTTCATGCCTCGAACAGCGTGTCAACACAAAGCATACGCTCTTTGTCGAGATTTTTTCCCCCCCTAAAGACTTAGCGCTGAGGGCTTTCTTCTCGTCTTGCTCCTTTCTTTTTCTTTCTTTCCTTTTTAAATGGTTGCCTGTTGCTCTGTCAACGCACGATAATAGTCCCCCTAAACGACAGGCACTGAGGGGTCTGAAGGGGTCTATTGTTGGCAGTCCATGGGTACGAGAGAGTGAGTCACTGATTCTTGCCGCTCGGGGTACCCCAGTGGCGCATTCAACATTAAAGGACTGAGCGGTAACGGAGAGGAAAGAGGAGGACTGCTGGTCCTTCGGGAAAGGAAAGAAGGAAGGAACCCTTTCATTGTAGTATCCTAACCTTCAAGAAAGAAAAGACAGGGTGAAGAGGAGCGTGCCTCGGGTAACTGAGAACAGAGGAACAGTTTTAACCCTTAGTCAGGGCCCAACACCCAGTTGTTTTTTGTGGGTTTTTTTTCGGTCCAACCCCCTCCTCCTTTTCCCTACCATCATCCTAACTGCCGCTGGAAGCGTCGCTTTCACTTTTATCTGCCACACACGTACAACAGAGCGTTGTCGTGGTATTTATGACACGCCGACGCTCGCACCTTCAACTGTGACCTTCACTTGAAATGCTTTTATCTTACGTTGATTGTCATGTCAAGATTTACAGCTCGCGCCTCCTAGACTTACCTAGCTTTTATTCCCGCTCTCTTCAATACCTTTTATCATATCTGTCATCAACAGCTACACTAAAAATAAACAGCGTCTCTCCGGGAAGCTATATGAAGACATACAGACCGTGTCATGCATAGAGAAAACGACAAGCTGAAGGACGAAGTGATATATGATATGTTGACTCATTCTCAAAAGTGCTGTGTGCACAGCTTACATCGATGTGCGTTAATCACGGACTCAAAGGGCAGAATGAAAACACACACACACACACACACACACACACACACACACACACACCGCAGAGAGAGATACAAACTGAAGTCAGACTGATGGAGAGAAAGAGTGCCTGGAACCGAGATTTAATCTGAGGTGAAGGACGAAAAGTCGGACGAACTGGAAACAATACAAAAGTACGAGAGAGAGAGAGAGAGAGAGAGAGAGAGAGAGAGAGAGAGAGAGAGAGAGAGAGAGAGAGAGAGAGAGAGAGAGAGAACCGAAGGGAAGAACGAAGAGGACATATCAGACTAAAGAAATGGGTTGAAGTGCCAAGCTGGACGATGGAAGAACACACTTCCGGGATGCCTTTCACATTCTTCATGCCAAGTTATTTCAAGACGGCAAGCATCTCGCGCATTTTAATCATCAGCTTAATAACTGACCCGATATTTACACGTCTCTGGAATGTCGCCCCTTACCATCTTTCAACCCTCCCTCATCTTCATTCACTTTGAATGATGATGATGACGATGAAGATGATGACCACAGCGATAATAATAACAACACTACAATAACGACAGTGATGGCGATGATGACGATGGCACAGAAATGATTGTGATGATGATGGCACGGTAATGACTGTGAAGATGATGAAAATGATGATGATGATGACCAAAGCGATAATAATGGCACTTTAATGATGACTATGATGATGGTGGTACGGTAATGACTGTGATGATGATGGCACGGTATTGACTGTGAAGATGATGAAAATGATGATGATGATGACCTAAGCGATAATAATGGCACTTTAATGATGACTATGATGATGGTGGTACGGTAATGACTGTGATGATGATGGCACGGTAATGACTGTGAAGATGATGAAAATGATGATGATGATGACCAAAGCGATAATAATGGCACTTTAATGATGACTATGATGATGGTGCTACGGTAATGTTGATGGCACGGTAATGACTGTGAAGATGATGAAAATGAGGATGATGATGAAGACCAAAGCGATAATAATGGCACCGCAATGACGACTATGACGATGATGGTACGGTAATGACTGTAAAGATGATGGCACGGTAATGACTGTACTTATGAAGAAGAAGATGATGATGATGACGATGACGCTACTGGCGCTAAAACAAAACAAAACAAACGCCGCACAAGCTCTCAAGTGTCCCACTCCTGTCAGGACACGGTGCTCTCGCCCAGGCGGCAGTTGGCATATTTCCCCCAAAGAGCCGCTAATAGCAGGCTGGGCCACAGAGACCCGTGCTGTTTGCTGGGCCCACAGAAAGCTATGAATACCAATGAAGCCAGGGGTCTCCACTGGGTCTGCAAGAGGAAAGGGCCGAGAGAGGGCGTTCTTGTCGCGTCGCTTGCCACGTCACACACACCACCACCATCACTTCCGTTCCCCCGCCCTGCCCCCACCCTCTTCCAAAGTATCAAAATCGGTGGCTCAAAAGCAAAAAAATAAAATAAAATGGGGCAGTGGCGGGGGTAGGGGTGCGGCGGGGAGGAAGAGAAGCCTCACGAGATCTCGGTCTGCCGACTCCGAATCCTACCGTCTCCGTCTTCCAGCTCAGCGACTCAATCGCTGCTCGTAAAATGCGCGAGCGTTTGCGGCATGTTGTTAAAGCGCGATAACCAGACGGGGCGTCCCGGGTTTATGTCGTCTGTGTCGATCGGTCACCCAAGGGCGCACCTCCACCGCTCTCGAGGCAACAAGTTCTTTCCTGCCATCCAGATTCCTGGGCAACGCAACAAGTTCCGTAAGCGTGACAAGAACGGGGAGAAAGGCACGCCATGAGTGTCTTTGTCCACCGGAACGAGTCGGGAGGAAATGAGCAACACCTTTGTTTTGAGAGGTCATTCCTTCAGGTCCCTAAATACCAGTGGTGCAATAAACGAACAGAAAGATAGTGGAAAAAAGGAAAGAACCTGTTAGTCCCTAGTCGAAAAGGATAATGTCAAACCTATGTTGGTGACGTCTTTAAAGACAAAACGAACGATATTTTCCACGTGTTTCGGAAATCCAGGTTTACAGTTATGGCCCTCGTGGATCAGCGCTAATGTCCCACTCACGGGAGGGGCAGGTGGTGGTATGAAGCCCAGAGCAACGCTACCTGTTGTAAACCCCTCTCCCGGTACCTGGCGGCTTTGTGTACATCGTCATCCATCAGCGATCAAGAGAGGCTGTCAAATAAATCACGACCTCTCCATTCACACAGTCACCGCCTCCTTTGGGTGGTTACTTTCTGCTTCACATCTACGTGCGCGTCCCCCCGGTCCGTCTCTGTGAAAGCAGGGGCCAGGAAGTGGATGGACTATGTCTTAATTAATTCTGTGGTTCAGGACTCGTAGGGACTCGTTAACGCCGCCATTACGACTCTCCACAGACTCTTCCACCTTGCCATAAAACTCAGCGTCCTCTCAATCCCTACGCAGTGATATCGCTTCCAGAAGGTCCTGAAGTGAGAGCACATATTTCATGCCGTCAATATTTATACTTAGAAACGACAGTACATATTTCACCCCGTGAATATTTATACATAGAAGACACTGATCAACTGCTGCGACGGTTGAGTTATCGTCACAGCGTGATCCCAACAAACTGTGTCTTCCGACAGGAAAGGCAATAGCAAGCTGGTGGCTGCTATAAGTCTAAGACATAGCACACGTGTCCAATGTGGCCTGTAATGCTTTCTCTTTCAACTATCCAGAATTAATGCTTCCAATAAAAATCTCCCGAACCTCTCAATCAATTTGCCGGGCAAAAGATTTGTCTTCGATTAAGAGGCGAGTGATGGCTGGAATCAAAAGATCAGAAACAGTCACCACCATCAAACACGATCCACTGAATGGTGGAGTGAGGCCCTAACTGACAACATCCTGTGGAGCAAGCACCGAAGGGACCTTCGAACTCCGTTAGAGGTGAAGCGAGCGGGGTCCAGAGACATCAAAGACCCGTGGCTAATCAATGGTAATGACGCCATAACCTTCCCAGTGCCCGGGCCCAGGAGGCCGACCAAGGAGGGCCCTGTGTGTGTGGTGGGAACCAGGGGCCAGAGAGAACCATCACCGTACCCACTTCACGCAGCCATACCTATCTGGTAACGGGATGACCACTCACCACCCACGCCAATAAAACAGCCACCAGGGTCACCTGCCCCTCACGCTAACCAGTCGGGCCCCGCATGAAAGGGGCCGAACCGGGTTGTAAAAAGGTGCCCTCCACCCCTCCAGCCATGCCCTGCCCTCTCGGGAACACCAGACGTGGCCAGGCCAGGCCTGAAAGGATGCAGTCCTTCAGCCTGTTTATCTTGAAAGGAGCGGGTGAGCCGGCGGGTGGAGATGGGGCAGGACGATAAAGGCGATACTTGGAGATGACAGCCCAGGGTGTGAGGATGAGGAAATCAGGATCCAAAGTCCCGAGTTCGGGCCTCCCCTCTCACAAAGTGGGACGTCCCAGATAAGGAAAGTCGTTGCTAAAACGACGCCTAAAAACATGGTGATCTTTTGAGGAGTAGGAGCCTGCGGGGTAATATTTTGAAACACGGCATAAAGGTTCTCTCTCTCTCTCTCTCTCTCTGTGTGTGTGTATGTGTGTGTGTGTGTGTGTGTGTGTGTGTGTGTGTTCGCTCGAGCCATTCATATCTGTGCGTTTGTGTGCGTGCCCGAGGAAATAAATTACGGTGGGGTATTCAAAGTCGGTCGATCATACATCACATAATCATAATCGTTCTACATTTATTTATTTTAAAAAAATATATATATACTTCCGGTGTTAATGAGAATAGTTCTCTCTCTCTCTCTCTCTCTCTCTCTCTCTCTCTCTGCGCCAATCTTTCTCTCTTAAAGCATCTGCACTTCCTTCTCAACAGGCTCGGCTCCAAGTCGATAAAACCTATCGTACCCACTGCTTTGGCTATCGGGAGTCCCTCTTAGGTAAAATAAGAAAATAAAAAAGTAAAACAGAGGAAAAAAAAGTAGTCGTCTTTACGGCAGGCTGGTCATATGTCGATAGGAGGGGTATCTTGGGCTTCCTGAGGAGCGGGCCTTTTTGCATGTGCGCTTTAACTCCCACTACCTCGGGTTCCTTCCTATAATAACAGCTTCCTTCTGCACTGATAAACACGTGGCTACAAGTACACTGAAGATACGTATGTACGTACGTACGTGTGAGGGAGTGTACGGTGTTTGAGTGTGTGTGTGTGTGTGTGTGTGTGTGTGTGTGTGTGTGTGTGTGTGTGTGCTTGTACGTGTGCGTGTGTGCTTGTGTGTTAGTGTATGTGCACGAGCGTGCGGATGCCTTTATGCGTATTGTCTGTGTCTGTGAATGTGTGTGAAGGAGAGACACACAAACACACAGACAGTTACATTCAGATAAACAGAGAATATCTTCCCAATGCGAGCACAAATTTCACAAGAAAATACGGACGAGGACAAAATGCGTGGAGAGAGGGAGAGACGAGGAAGGAAGTAAGGTCGGGGAGAGAGAGAGACAGACAGAGAGACAGAGAGAAAGAGAGCGAGAGATCAAGGATGCAACCCTTTCCTTTGATGTCGGGCCGGCAGGAAACGGGCACGGAAACTATACCAGACACTGTGGCCCTCCCTTCAAGTGGTTGGGAGGATGGGAAGAAGACGAGGAGTAGGATTTTTTTTTTTTTTTTTTTTTTAAGGAGGGGAGCGGGGGAAGGGGGTGGGAAGCAAAAGACGAAGACGGAAATGAATGAAATGAATGAACGAAGAAGACCTAATTTCTGAAAAAGAAAACAAACAAAAAACACGGAACAAGAACATCGAACAACTGTGAATAAAAACAAGATGTATTTCAATTTGATGAAACGAACCTCGAGGTCCACTCTCTTTATTTTAAACGCGAGGGAAGGATGGCTCTCTCTCTTCTCTCTCTAGAGCTCTCTCTCTCTCTTTATGCCGAAGTAGCATATTTATCGATTTGTTTTTGCTATTCGCAACCAGGTATTCAAAATCGATTTCCTGAATATCACTGACAGGACAAACTACATTTAACTCTCTGAAATCGACCCCCCTTACCTCCCTCTCCCATACCAGAAATTCCTGACCGATCAAAAATTCTAACATGTTCCCTGAGACTACGTACATCAAATTGAACGTATTGCGTTCCCTGATGGATATTGCTAAATTGAACTTATTACCAGGAGCCAGAGAGTTTACACATGATAGATAATATTCGAACCTTCTGGTTCTTGCCTTGCTTAGTGGAAACTATACAGAGACAGATTTATAGCGATCGACTGAGACAGACGGAAGAACCTACAGAAACGGGAAGAGAGTGACATGGAGGGAGGGAGGTAGGAGAGAGAGAGAGAGAGAGAGAGAGAGAGAGAGAGAGAGAGAGAACTGGAGAGAGAGAGAGGGAGAGAAATAAGTGAGAAACGAACAGAGAAAGATAGACGCATGGAGAATGCAGAAAAACAACAACAGAATAACGGGAAGTGAAAGATGGTGATGATGAAGAAAAAGACAAAATATACAAATAAAACCAAGAAATAAAAGAAGGTAGAAAGCAGTGCTGAGGGAACTGGCAGACGCGCTGTCGCCCCGGAGGCCATGTTAGCATGACGATTCTGACCCTACAGCCAATCCCTGGGGATTGGGCGTCCCCATCTTGCCCAGCCATAAATTTCTCTCCTCTTCAAATCCCTCAAGATTAAAGCTAGCTGGGGTCATGGTTATCCTTCATCTTCACTTCTTTCTTAGATGTCCCCCTCTCTCTCTTCTCTATGCACGCGCGCAAGCGCGTGTGCGTGGTTGTGTATGTGTGTGAAGTCAAAATGATCTTTATTGAGGGTAAAAAAGAAAAGAAAAAAAAAGCTTGTACAGCTTGTATGTATGCGTGCCAGTGTGTGTGTGTGTGGGGGGGGGGGGGGGGGGCATCTCAATGTGTGTATGTATGCGCGCCAGTGTGTGTGTGTGTGTGTGTGTTTGTGTGTGCGCGCGCATTTGTGTGTGTACACCAACGCGTATGCATAATACTCTCGTGCCTCCCGTTGCATGAAATCAAAAATGTGTTCAGAAAGATATAAAGAAAAATGACAGAGAAAAGCGAGCAAGAGAAATAAAGAAAGAGCGAGAAGGAATGGGTTCAGGGGTGTGATTTTCCACGAAGTAAACCGATCAGAACAGACAGCGGATTTCTCCCACTTTCCATCCTCACGCAAATATTTACCATAACAGTTTTCCAGATTGAACCTATAAACAAGGCAAACGCTAAGACACATATCATATGAATTATGTCGTAAAAAACAACATAAAAAGGCCTTCAACAACATACAGTCTAACAATCCACAACCAACCACACAATGTGCCAGCTGAACAACCATCCAGTTGTAAACCAACCGATCAACAAATGCATGTATACAGCCAACCAAAGAAGTTCAATCCGAAGTCCATTTTCATTCCACTCCATGACAATCCTCAGTTCTGCGGGGGTCATGGCCACAGGGCAAAAAATTACCATTTTTAACATTCGCTGAAACATTTGATCGGATCATCAAACAGCTGGCGGAATTAGCAACTGAATCTGGCGTGGGCATGTTTTGACTCAATTATGCGTTCATGCCACGGCCTTGAAAGATGCTCGTTCAATCTCTGTCTGTCTGTCTGTCTCTCTCTTTCTTCTCTGTCTCAAGCCCTCTTGCTCTCTCTCTCTTTCTCATGTGCTATTCATTGGCTATACACTACAATCCAATAACACACGCGTCGGAAACATGGATGTTGGGCGTCCTCTGGCCACAGATAGTACACTGTAAGTTCAGTCGAACATGGTGTTGTGGAAACACTGAGACAAAATGCGTTGTTAAAAGCAGAGCGACCGAGTAAAAAGCAATTACACATAAATTATGCTCGGTGTAACACAGCCTCCCGCTGTCTTCCAGACTTCGTGGCCTAAAAGCCGTTTGGTTGGAGGCACAAAAGAAGAAGAAAAAGAAAGAAAGAAAGAAAGAAAAAACATTCTATCAACTTCTCAAACCAATCCAAGTAGAGAAATGAAGATCTATGACTATTTCAGTATTTCCAAACCGAGGACGATTGGGTAATTCGCCAAAAATGTTTGAAAAAATACACCCACAGACTTATCTTCGTTGGAACACTTTTCAAGAAAGCAAAACCCCAGCACTGGACAACTTGACCAAAAGGGTGCAGGCAAACTGGTCGACAACACAGAGCAGTTTTGAACAGTAGTATGCTATCAAGACAGAACCAACCATTGATCATGGTGCAAACACAGCAACAACGGTGGAAACAAAATATACCAACAAGTTTGACCCGAAGCAAAGTCATACCCTTTCCTCCATCCTGGAATAGACACGTCAGTCAGACAGACAGACAGATGGAACGTCAGACAGACAGACAGACAGACAGGAATGCATACAGACAGAGTAAAATAGACCGATATTAAGCCAAGCCCGGTTAACAGACATGCTGGCAACAGACAGTCACATTCATTGAGTCAGTCAGACAGGCAGACAGTCATGGAGTCAATCAGGAAGAGAGACAGAGAGAATGAAGTATGCAAGCAATGCCCACACCACAACAGAAAAGCGGCTCCTTCATAACATTGCAGGCATCCCCCTCCCCGGCTTTCCCGGCTCCTCGGGCCCATCAAGGATGTGAAATATGGGGGAGGACCCCAGCAAAACACGCGGGCTGCAGGAATCACACAAAGCCACTACTACAGGCATAGGGGGGACCCCTGCAATCCTACCGCAGCCTCCCACACCACAAGAGGCAAATAAGCCCATCTTTCATTCCAGCCCACCACCCAAACCCAACTTTCCACCCCTTTCTCTCCCCCCCCCCCC
>NC_134883.1:35602488-35637488 GCF_041734735.1 Babylonia areolata
CGACAGGCAGGACGGGGAGCTGTCACGGCTGTCTGTCGTTCCTCTCTCTCCTCGCTTCTCCTGTCAACCGTTTCGCCCTCATTCATCCTACCATTTTGTTTTCTTTCTTTCGTGCTTTATGTTTTAACGAGAGTCTGGAATGTGCGTGAATGAAAGGAGTGGTGTGTGTGTGTGTGTGTGTGTGTGTGTGTGTGTGTGTGTGTGTGTGTGTGTGTGTGTAACTGGCCGTTAAAATAATAAAAATGAAGTAAAATATCAACAACAACAAAAAAGTTTGATGTGAGTTAGTACGAAATGTCCATACTCAATGACCGACTCCCCCACCCGTACCTTCCCTCATCATCCCCCTTTCCCAAGCATCGAGGGAGGGGTGGGGGGTGGGGCTGTGAAGGAGGTGAAGGAGTGTGTACAGCCTACAAACGGCGGGGGTGCGGATGGTTGAGAGCACACATTCAAAAGATGTGAGTGAAAAGAGTGGTATGGGGGAAAAGGGTAGAGAGAGAGAGAAAGAACCAGATGCCCTCAGTGGTAAATGTTCTCCATCACTCCATGTCGGTCTGTCCTGTTTGCTTGTCTGTCTGCTTGTCTCTCTCCAGACAGGGAAGAGAAGGCACGGTGGATACAGGCGTGTCTCACGCTTTGTTGGAATTTGGACAATGCGTTAGAGTGAAGTGGCATTTTAATTCCAAGTTCGTTCGGCGATTTGGGAGCGACTGAAAAGAACTTAAGAAGCTGAACGCACTATTGCATCATCGCTATGTATGTGGTTTGTGCGCGAGATATCAGAGAGAGGGAGGGAATGGGGAGACAAAAAGAAAGACAGACGGTGGTTACAAAATGAATGTGGAAGGCTTCAAAAGACAAATAAATTTACATGTATGTATCTCTCCGTCGAAGACTTAAAAAGTTAAGTTACAGTAAATGACAGACCGCACAACAAAAGCCACGTCTGTGGATTTCCACTCGATGACTTCATCGTCTGGCTTGAAGAAGCTGTCCCAAATGGAGTGCAGAGCGGATAGAATCTGAAAGGCCACCGGCTGTGTATAATATGGTCCTCTTTTCAGGAAAGAACTGTCTTTCAACAACAAGAAAGAATGAATCACATGACTGGCAGATGGAAGAATTCCAGGTGTGTCCACAACATACTGGAATTGCACAATTTGTTGTTGCATTAAATGCACACAATGCATGTGCATCAGCGATTCTGGAACTGTTCTTTACAAAATCATAACATATAAATTATTTATTCAAAATGGTCGGCTGAAGTTGGATTTCAACAATGCCGCGACGGCTCTGGAATTGTCCATACGATACAAAGCCCAAAGCACCAAACACATTCAAAAGATGCCAGAGTGTCGTGTAAGAAAGACCAGAAGAACCAAATAAAGGTGCCACTCTCCCTTCTCTCTATGATGTGTGCACATAACATAATTATATATGCAAAAATGCCAGTGCGTATGTGTGCAAACGTGTGCATGCGCGTAAGTGCTTGTGTCAGTATGGGGAAAAGAGTGGAGGAGTGCTGTTGGGAGTGGAGAGTGGGGAGGTTAGTCGGAGAACAAAGATGGAAGAGAGGAGGTAGGGGAGGGGAAAGACATTCAAAAGATTCCAAAGTGTGACGTGGACGTTCGTCAGAAATAAAGAAAGAACCAAGAGTCTCTCTCGTCACATGAAAAGCCGGTTTCCACCATCTCAACTCCTCCCCTTCCCCCCACACACGCCTCCAACCCGAGGGCCCAGGTGTTGAGCTGGACACTACTATACTACAACCGTGTGCGGGGGGGTGTGGGGTTGGGGGGCCGAGGGGTACAGTGGTGTGAGCAAAAGACAAACACGGCCGTGACAGACCCCTGTTGTCTGAGGGGCAGGCGGCGAGGTGTTACACCATTGTCCAGCCCCCTTCCTGCTTACCTGTACACACTCTCTGAGGACCATAGCGGTCACAGGGGGCAAACCAGTGTGGATGGCGTCACCCCCTATCCCCCCCCCCCCATTCCCCCCGCCCCCACGACTAACTGCTACCGTGTCTGCTCACACCTTTCTCTGAGAGCTCGAGCCACGCTTAATGTACTTCGTGTTGTCGGTACGGGTTTATATAAGTTGCTCCTTTCTTTCTGTTTCAGCTCTTACCCACACAATATATATATATATATATATATATATATATATATATATATATATACACACCATTAATTTTCTTCACTGCTTCACAAACACTACGGGATGCCTCTGTCCACCCTTTTTTCTTTTGGACAATGGTAATTTGGTAATGATATCCGTATGATGTTTTGGGGTTAATATGCGTCCGTTTATTTCTTTGCAAATGTGCGTGTTTGAATACTATGTGCGGATGCCAAAAAAGAAAAGAAAAAAGTGTGTACATATTTTGTCTAAGAAATTTTTTTTTTTTTTTTTTTTTAAAGGAAAAGAAATATGAAAGGCTCGCTTCTGTGGAGGGTGGAGGGGGCAGCAACCGGGAGGGAGGCCAGTCAGAATGTCCATAATGGCCAATGCAGTATAACAAAGTGTTTGTGGGATACAAGCACGCATGCGCGCGCGCACATTTATGAACAAGGCGAACTCGGGATTATTATTATTATCATCATTATTATAATCAAAATAGGATGAAGAGGAAATGTTGCCAGTTCAAAAAAACAGAGAAAAAAAGAAAAAAAGAAAGAAAATCCAGCTTGCGCGGAAAAATATTAGTGAGGAAAATTTAACAGTGTACAAGCCGCCATAATAAAGTGGGCAATGCTACAAAAGATGACGTGATGGCATAACTTTACAAATCATTGCAAGAGCTGTATTAAGCTTTAAATTTACACACACACACACACACAGACACACGAGATCACATGTGTGAGGAGCGGGGAGAAGCCTTAACTGACGTCAAAGGAGTGAACTGTGCAAGAAGTTAATCGTCTGGATCTTTGCTTCAAATTAAAAATGGAATCAGTCTCAGTAATGACAGGTGCGAATACATAAACTTATAACAGTCGTCGTCAGATCTTCAGATTATGTGTATAATCCGTAAATTTTGCCTTCACAACAAACCTTCTGACGAACGCAAAGAAGATAAACTTTAATATGAAGCAGCGGACACGCACAGTCTACCAATAGTTTACGATACCCCTCAAAATAGATGGATTTAAAAATGAATTTTTTTTTAAATACAAATTTATGTAATTACATGTATAATATATCTTGTTTACCTGTACCCTAAATTTTGCAATCAGTGCACACAGTGGAGGTGCAGTTCCACCTTCTTGCAGGCAGTCAACTATCAGACAGCAATCCCACCTGTGACCTGACCCAGCTTTTTTCTGTCTTATTTTTGCTCCCCCCCCCTCCCCTCCACCCCCTCTCTGTTTGTACACACACGCACGTGTAACCCAATTACTTGAGGCATTCCCAGGCTTTCCTGGGGTGGCTATCCATCTGTATCGGATCGTCAAAGACACCTCACCGTTCTCTTCCCCCTGATTAATGATCTGATGCCGGCAGTCACGGAGGCTGCACCACCACCACCACCACCGGGGCTTCCTCACCCTCATGGATGGTGCAGTATGGTGCCAAAGCAAACAAACCAATGGTAACCAAGACCTTGTTACTGGCACCGAGCAGCGTCTGTGTGGTCTTCACACCTGTAGTGAGTATACCACTGGCTGGGCAGTTTGTGTTTTACCTGCAACAATCGTTCCAGGTGTTTAGTTTGGCTTCGTCACAGCGCGTGCGCCACCTGATTGGACGATGTCCGCTCTGAAGGTTAGTAGCAGAGTGACGTAGAGTCTCGAGGTTTCCAGTCTGGCACAGGAAGGAGGCAGCGCTGGTATCGGTCTCGCTGCATCTGATCGGAAGAAACTAGGTTGTGCATGCGCGCGCGTGTGTGTGTGTGAAAGCACGCGCGCGTGCATACGCATGTGCGAGCCTAACAGCGTAGAAGCTTGCAGAAGTCACTGAGATACAGAATATGTGTTCTCGCCTGACGCAAAGCAAGTTTTTTGTTTTCGTTTTTCAATCTAGCAAATCTGGGAAGGGGTTGGGCGGGGACGGGGGTGGGGGTGGGTGGGGGGGGGGAGGTCTTTAAACGAAAAGAAAAACACCATGGAGCCGGAGGACGACAGTAAAAAAAAAAATAAAAAGAAAAAAAGAAAAGAAAAAAAGTGAGGGGGCGGAAGAAGAATGACAAGATGATTGCGGGGGTCCGGGGCAGGATCCAGAGAAGGATAAAGAAGAAGAAAGACAGAAGAGGAGGAGGAGGAAGAAGAAGACGGCAGAGAGGGAAGGAAATGCACAATAAGTCTGGAACATACATCACACTATTCATTTCAACAGAAACCCTCCACAGGCATCTGGCCCTCTAATATAGCCTCCCACCCCCATGATATCAACCCTCGCCCAGACTTCGTACGCGGAACTCTCATGGAGGTTAGAAACCGGCCCGTGCTCTTGAAGAGAAGCCGGCAACCCCTTCACCAGAACCAAATACAAGGGTCAGCATTCCCAGACCTCGTTCCACTGGGCTCCCTCGCCAGCTAATTGACCATAAATTGCAGCCTGCATTCCTAATTGCTGCCAGCCTCACGGAGCTGCCAATAGGGGAAAGGTAGCTAAATCGCCCGCCGTTGTTAATTATGGACACTGGCGATCTTTGCACGGATCATAAAGCGATGGAAGGGAGCGAGGGGAAACTGGGGCGATTTGAGCGGAAGGCAAATACAACGCCTGGGCTCCAGTGTGCTGGAAACTTGAGCTCCACGACAACAGGCAATGTTCAGCAAGACCCTGGAGACTGGTGAGATCTTTTCGTCCGAGTTCGTGATATCAATGTTGTTACATCACTTCTGGTTTGATCTAACGACGGAGAAAAAGGTCGACAGAGGGAGATGGGGGTGGAGTGCAATGGGTTTTCCTTGTAGTGTCTATGTTGGTGTGTCCGATAATACGTGCACTCGGACCCAAGACTGTATAAAATTTTCTTAAATGGATGAAAACTTAATATTATTAAGCAAGTGAAAACTGACTCGAAAGCAACAGTATAACGAACATTTGAAATATGAACTATTCTACATAAAGACATAATTCAACCATGTATTATCGTCAATGCAGTAAAACGCATGTCCTACTTATTACATCTGACAGACTCCGTGATCAATATATGTTATTAAAAAAACACCTTGGTAATTAAAATGTAATTCTTCTGAACACTATAACTGTTCAGTTTATAGGAATGAATCTAACCAAAGAATGGTATGCACATGTGCACATTTCCTACAAAACCGTTCATCTGAATATTCGGATTTTTCTATGCTCTTTAATCTTTCTCACTTTTTTTGTGTTAATGTTGGGCTTCTGACGTCAGTGCTGCGATCGAGCCAACCATAATGGGCTGAAGTTTTGGAGCAAATGGAGAGGGGGAGAGATTCCCTCTGGCATTAACTACGTAATTTGGCGCACTGTCTGTCTGTCGGTCGGTCGGTCTCTCTCTCTCTCTCACGCACACATGTTATGCACACACACGCGCGCGCGCGCATTCACACACCACACACACACACAGGACAGGACATGAATTGATCATGGCAGCAGTGGGCTTTTCTTTCACAGAAGACAATTAACGAAGAGCAAAGATAATTTATAGATAACCTGGACACAAACTGAATACTATCCCTTAACTCCCACACAAACTGAACACAGAATAGTACCAGCCGTCCCCTCTCCCCCTTCCACACACCCTCTCACTCCCCCCTCTCTCTCTCGTCCCTCCTCCCCACCATCACAAAGCGTTCTAAATATCACCACTCCCAACCCCCTTCCCTCTCTTTTATACATCGATAAAACCACAAAGCCCCAAAGGAAGAAAAATAATCACCATTAAACGGTAAAAGTTCTGATGCAGAAAAGTTTGGGATTCCAGTCACGTGGTGCGTTTGCTCTTTTCCACTAATCCAGTACGCCCTCTGTCCCCCACCCCCCATCCCACCCCCTCCGCCTCTCACCCCGATCCCCAACGTCCCACTTCCCTCCCAATCCTCCCTCCTTCCGTCCTCCCGTGGCTCCCAAAGTACCACGCACAACTTCCGAGCAGCCCGAAGAACGATGGACTGGAGGAGACCTGGAGGACTGGAGTCGATAGCACTTACATGGTCAGAGCAAGCAATCTGTCCCACTACACTGCCGGAAACTTCCTCTGTGTCTCTTCGGTATTAAAAAACAAAAACAAAAAACAAACAAAGAAACAAAAAAAAACCCCTGCTTTACGGGAGTATGAGGGTGGAAGAGGGGATGGGGTAAAGAAGCGGGTGAGGGAGTCCGAGGATGGAAACCATGGGAAAGGGAAATAGGCAGACAGAACGAACACATGCATTATGGATGAAGTCACACGTGGGTAACTAAGCTTCTAATACTTCCTACAATTCAATGTTGAGAATGTCGAGTTCAAATGTGAAAACCAGCGCTGGACGTTGTGTTTGGACTTCAGAGACCTGACTCAGTCCGATCGTGCCATTCAAAACGGCTTGTTCCCACGTAAAGGCGATGGTTTCTTTGAGGACACGATACAGGAACAAACGGAGAAAAGATCTCCCCCCCCCCACCCCCCATCCCCCCGCCCAAACCCACTCTGCCATCCGCACTAAACAGTTCTTATACAATGAGACTGGAGAGGGTGGTGTGGGAGGAGGTGGAGAGGAAGGACAGGAAAACGAAAGGAAATAGGGAAGGGGAAAGACTCAGCTTTGCCGAAATTCGGAGTAACTGCTAGTGCGAGCTCTCGTGCAAGCTAAGTTCTACTAAAACGGGCACACGAGACGTAACACGGTTCGTGCAACTGGCGATTCACTTTTGAACTAAGCTGTAAAGCTGGAGCATTTCTGGGCTTCGTGAAGTTCACGTGCCCTGGTAAAAACGTCCAACGCAATATTTTAGCACTTCCTTTTCTCTGGAAGAGGGATATGTGTGGGGTCACTGAAAAAAGTGGAGCACGTGGAAGAAAAATGTTGCCAAGAAACGAATGATTTGATGTTTATGGGAAGGTGGGGGGTGGGGTGAGGGGCTAAGGGGTTAGGGGGGATGATGGGGTGGGGGGGAGGAAAGGGGAGGCACGAGTACTAGGTTAATTGAAAAGTGTTCAATTTAAATTGAATTGCGGCTGCCTTCAGCGGTCTAACTGATGATTTATCTTCATCCCTCCTGTCAGTTAAATTAAATTAGATCATTACTTCTTACCCCATCTTCTTTTAACCGTTCATCCCTGGTTTTAAAGCGGCATTAGCAGTTTCTTAAACGTCAAACCTGCAAAAACGGCTTCCCCACCACCCTCCTACCCCTCTCTGTCTCCACCTCGCTCCGCAATTCCAGACTACCTCCCAGAAAATGTTCAGGTAAAAGTCGTGTCTTCGCAGAACCTCACTTACCCCAGAGTTCTGTACAGTTCGTAGAAAAGTTTGCATTGGGGCCCACTCCTCCAAACAGTTTACGTTCCACTCACTCGCTTCCCTACCCCCCTTATGTACGAAAGGTGTACGTTGAACCCTCGTTTTCTCTCCACTCTCTTCCTCCATCTACCTCCTCAACGGCATTCGTCTCTGCGCTCGGTCTGAGTACGATTTTACCTGGAAGTGGGGGTGGGGGGGGGGGGTGCGGGCGGTAAAGACTGGGGAATTGAGAAGTTAAGGGAGAGAGAGGGGGGAACGTGTTGGGGTGAGAAGGGCCAAAAGCACTTAGATAGGTCTCCATCCATCTCTACTGTAGACCGAGAGTCTTGCCGCTGCCAGAAGAAGACTTCTCTTTTAATCCGCAGGACCTATTTGTCATAGCCCCCGTCTGTACAGACTCATCGTCAGACGAGACACCAGACGAAAACGAGTGTGTGAGAGAGAGAAAGAGAGGGAGAGATGGCGAGGGTGGAGAGAGAGAGAGAGAGAGAGAGAGAGAGAGAGAGAGAGAGAGACAGAGAGGGAGAGATATCTATGAATATTATCCACTGATATTTTCTTTTGTAATTATTGTTTTTAACTACTATCATTATGAATGGTCAAAATGAATTGTTCGTTTGCTCCTGCGAATTTCTTGCAGTTACGGTGAATAAGTTACGCATACTGTCGTTGTCATAGCCTAAGAATTCCAATGAACATAAAAAAAACAACTTTGTGTTCAAATAATAAAAATTTATACGAAAAGAATCTACGACGCCGATCTTAAATCAAAGAAAAAAATTGATGAACTGTCATTGGAAGTCGACATAATCAGCAGAGTCGACAACTTTGTTTCCTTTTACTTTTCATTCTCATTAATTTTCTTTTTTGAAGGGCACTTGACCCCTCCTAAACATGGGAATGATCCCCTGTGCTGACGCGGGCCATGGAGAGGAGATGGACTGACGGCACAAAGGTTGCTGGAGGAAGGAACGGACGGAGCTGATACCAAACGCCATGGCCATTTGGCGGGGCTGGGAGTGGAGCAATGCATTCAACGTGTCCCTCTGGGATACGGTAATGAAATCAAGAAAGCTGTACTCGATGGCAGGGATGGAGGTTGTGTTAGTTGGAGAAGAGGGGGGCACACATGTAAAGCGGGACTGAGTGATTGTGGAACGGGGAGGTGATGGTGGGGTGAAGAAGATGGAAAGTTCAGATTCCTCGACTCCATCCCACACTTCCCTAAATACTCCCTCTCTTCTCCTCCCACCCCAACCATCCCCGATCCCTTGCCTCTAGACACGAGATTCCATCCTTTGGCCTTTTCCCTCGTGTCTCATCTCTTGAGGGCTTCCTTCCTTCCTTACTGGCAATATCTGGAGTACTGAAGACAGACAGTCTGACACATGCACACACACACACACATACCCGATGGTAAATGTTGATCTCATGCCTCAAGAATCTTCTTTCTCTCTGTCTCTCTCTCTCTCTGGCTCGAACACAAACGCGCGCGCGTGCGAACACACAGTGACACACACACACACACACATATATATATATATAGTTTAATTTAGCAGTGTTGTGCCCATAACATGTCTGTAACACTACGATCAAATACCAAGTATAATTTCATATGATAACTACGCTCAACCAAACCAAAAATACAATCAAATATCAGTCACGAATGCAATGATTCATTGGTTTCTTCCAAAACTAGTCAAACTCATTCAAACGTGTCTTGTTTGACCAGCTGAAATGAATGGCAGTTGAATGAATCTAATGAGTTCTATTTAACGCGCGTAAGCGCGCGCACACACACAACACACGCTCTCTCTCTCTCTCTCTCTCTCTCACATATCACACCGCTGAACGCAGTACTTAACGCATGTCGTGAGGCACAGACTAGTACACACCACAGCAAGAACAAAGCCGCCCCCCCCCCCCCCCCCCTTTACCCCCTCCCCTCCCGTCTACACTCCTGTCCCCAGCTGTGCCCAGACCGCGCGGCCTCTCAAACAAAACCACAAAAAGGTCAAACCTGGGAAACTCACTGAACCATAGAAGAAAAAAAAAGAAAGAGAGAAAAAAAGACAGTCACTGTGCTCACTCGATCACAGCGTACTGGCAGGGTCCGGACAGCTGAAGAGAAAAGACTGACGATTTATGAAGAGACAGCCGGCACAGCAAACTCCCTGCAAGCATCAAGGGGACCGGGCCTGTCGCCGGCTGCTGCTTGCCCCTTACATCCGTTACTTATTTCTAGGACTTGGTGGAAGCGGGGGGGGGGGGGGGGGGGGGGAGGGTGCATTTAAAAGGTGATGGTGAACTTTCACCTAACAGAAAATAATATAGTTTATAAAGAAGAGTACAAATAAAATTTCTAAAAATAAGAGAGGAAAAAAAAAAGACAAAAAAAAAAGACCACCTAGTCTTCAGAAAGTATCGAATCCACGTATGTGGACTACCTCTTTTAGTCGAGAGAGCACTTGAGACTGAAAGTGATAGGCGCGCGCCCGTATGTGTCACGCGTGTGTGTGTGTGTGTGTGTGTGTGTGTGTGTGTGTGTGTGCGTGTATGTGTGTTCGTGTGTGTTCATGCGCACCCCTTCTATTAATACGTGTGCATGTGTGTATTCGAAGGGGTCTTTCCTGCTACCCGTGTTAGTTTTCAAAATGAGTAAAAGGAATGGTTATCCACGTTCAGTAAATCAGTGACAGGCTGACAGGAGGATTTCAACCAAGTTACAGCGAGGGGGCTGATCTGATAAAACTGACTGACGCCAGCTGCGCTTTTCTAAGACGCACTACAAACGTGACCTAACTTAGTAGGGACCAGCCACTGTTATCAAGTTGATGTCTGTTCATAGTGTCTGGACACGGAGTGGAAACATGGACTGTACTATACAAAGGACAGGAAATACCGGAGAGGCAAAGACCGGTAGAGAGGGGAGGAAAGAAAAGAGAGACAAAAACAGAGACAGACACAGAGAGAGTCCAGTCAGCCGTCCAGGAACTTCGGAATAAAATGAATTTATGCATTCTATACCAAACACGAGTTCTGAAAATATAAGAACATAGATACTAAACAGTGTTCAATGCAAAACAAAAGTAAAAAGAAGTAATCTTGACGTCTGAACAGAAGCGAAACTACCCAAATTAATCATCTGATCGAACACTTAGCAATAAACACACGAGCATGCACGTGCACAAACACACACTAGGCTCAGAAACCTGCTGTGAACTGAAAACAATACCCATCCTGTCCCATGAAACACGATCTCTCTCGGTCCCTAAAATTCCAAAATCAGTGTCACGGTGCTGACAAGTTACCCCCCAAAATATGTCAGACTGTGTTTACCGCGCGTCTAAACACTGTCACTGGTTATGATCAAATTGCACAATATTAAAAAAACAAAACAAAACGGGTAATATCATACAACTCAGTTTGAACGGAGAGATAGTTTCAAATTTCAACGAAATGACGTTGTCATCACAAAATTTATCATCACTTAGTTAATTTAAAACTGCCAACGATCTGAGTATCTCGATATGAATATCTCCCCTCGCTGTGCACTCACCCCCACTACCCTCCCAACAACTGTCCCGGCCTCTCATCATAACAAATGTGTCACTACTGCCACTACTAAGACCGATCTCTGTCTCTCTCTGTTGAGTAAACAATTTCAACGAAATGACGTTGTCATCACCAAATTTATCATCACTCAGTTAATTTAAAACTGCCAACGATCTGAGTATCTCGATATGAATATCTCCCCTCGCTGTGCACTCACCCCCACTACCCTTCCAACAACTGTCCCGGCCTCTCATCATAACAAATGTGTCACTACTGCCACTACTAAGACCGATCTCTGTCTCTCTCTGTTGAGTAAACACACGCGCGCGCGCACACAGTCATACTTTTCATAATATCCTGGACATCGCTCTACTACCCTCCTTTCGCTGTTCTATGAGTCTCCCCCTCATAGATCTTTCTCTTTCCCTAACCCCCACGCCCCCTTCCCCAACCTCCCTTTTTTTCTTTTCTTTTTTTTTTTTAACCACTCCAATCTCAAACCGCTGTTTATGTTTTCCCCACAGACATTATTCTTTCCCACCAGCCTGGCCCACAAGAACACGGAGACCAGCCAGCGGGCAATTAGGCAATTGGCCCCGTTACCACCAGGAAGGAGGCAGACAAGACAACAGACCTTAATCAGCCTCAGCCTCATCCTCCGGGCTGGGCGGGTTGGGGATGGGGATTGGAAGCCAGCTCGCGCGCGTCACGTGCTCAGCACTTGGCCCTCATTATCTGCCTTATTCAATTTCATTCCAACCACTGTTTCCCCCCACCTCCAAACCATAAAAAAATAACAAAAGCAAACAAAACAAAGAAACAAACCCCCTCGTTCTGCGCTTGTTATGAATGGGTTAAAGCCAGGGGATTTACGTGCCCTGCAATCGCTGTCCTACAGACACGTCAACTTTTTTGCAGTGAACTCCAAACAGTTTGGGGTTTACCTGCTGGTTTAAGTCAGTTGGCATACCGTTCCAATCATCTGTCCTAACATTCCTTGTGTGTGTGTGGCTTGGTTTAAACTAATTTAAAATAACAACGCTGAAGAAAATTCCCAAACGTGCTGACATGGGATTTCTTTTTTTCTCTCAAACATTCACTGCTCAAACAAGTGCAAAGAGAGATGCAATCAAACAAGTGCAGAGAGATGCAAACACTGACAGAAAGAAGACAGACAAAACTGAGAGGGTGGGAGAGAGACAGACTGAGAAAATGACTGAAAGAGACAGGGAAAGAAACAGAGACTGCTCAAACAAGGGCAGAGAGTGACAAGACAGAAAACATGTATGCAAACAGAGAGTGAGTGAAAGAGAAAGAGAGCGTGAGAGAAACTAAAAGGGACGGAAGGGAATGAGAGAAAATGAGTAACTCAATATGAAAGACTTCAAGGAGATTGGCACTAAGAAAATGAAAGAGACCGAGACAGTCAGATGGAGAAAATGACAGAGACTGACTGAGAAAGAGAATCAGAAAGAGTTTGAGAAAAAGAGAGACAGACAGAGAAAGACAAACAGGGATTACAGTTTACACACAGAGGAAGACAGAGTTTGACAAAGATGTGGTCAAAACAACTGCTATCTAAGATGGACAATAACAACAGACAAGGTAAAAAAAAAAAAAAAACCCAAAAAAACAGAAAAAGGAAAAAAAAAAAAAAAAAAAGGAATGCTGAGTAACAAAGCTTAAGATAGAAAAAAAGTGTGCATCGAAGTATAACACACTCTATGATTGAGAAAACACACACACACACACACACACACACATGCCCACGCATGCTCACACACACAAGATAAAATTTTAGAAAGACGATTAACCATGACACTGACCCACTCAGTTCCTTCTATCCAAAACTAAACGAAAGCTGACAAAACACTTGAAAACATTTTCAAGCAAACATTGCTAACACAGAAATGGCATTAACTTCATTAAATAAAAAAAAAATTAAAAAAAATTAACGGAGCAAGAAAAATCAAGCTGCATGCAATTGTAAACTTTGCCTTTCTGAGTCCAACAATCACACACCCTTGCCACCCTTCCCCTTCCAGCTGACTCACAAGAAGTTTTAAATAACTGCACCTGTAGCCAGCCTAAAAAAAAAAGAAAAAAAAAGCTCGAACGGGTGGAGAGATGGTGATGATGGAGGACAACCCAATTCAACAATCTTACAACAAAATAATCTTTCGTAAAGTGAAAAAAAAAAAATATATATATATATATATAGTTTTCCTCTCTCTTCTCATTAATCTCACTGTCACTCAGTCCAAGCTTAGGACCTCTGGACATTATTCATCTGGCCAATCAGAGAAAGCTTTTCTCACCAGGAAAAGAAAATGATAAACTTAGAAAGGTTCCTGTGTCTGACTCTGAAGCTAACACGACAGTCATACATGACACACAGACAACAACTGACCTCCAGTAGTGGCTGAGAAATCCAGGGCAGTCTTTACATTTTAGACACAGCCGAACTGGGCCTTCTGTGCGCTGTGGGTTCAATTCCACCTCCTTTCCCTGAAATTAAAAAAAAAAAATTAAAAAAAAACCCCCAAAAACACATGTCAGGGATTTTTTTCTTCCTGAACATATTTTCACAGGATACAACTGCCACTTTCACTCATTTAACACTTAAGTTCAAGTGATTTTTCATGTGCATTATTCTTGCCCTGCCATTTAGGAAAGTATGCTTTGTTTTTTTTAACTGTGCATAGTCGGTGCATTCATGTTTTCATAACCCACTGAATGCTACTGTGGTGTGTATTTCATCTGCAGCATGTGGATATATAGCATAGTATACGCCATACACAAAGGGTGTGTGGGCATTAACAGGTCTGCACATGTGGGAGTTGACCCTGGATATCAGAAAAATCTGGGCCCTCAAGATGGCTTAACCCACATAGCATATCTGGGATTCAAACCACTTTGTAATAATATGTATACGACTCAGAACTTTGGGATGGATTCGGCCAAGTAATAGTCACAGTATTGTAGAATCACTCTGTTATTGTGCCCATCAGTGACACTTTTTTTCCCCCCTAGTAGTAAGTGAAAAGAACACTATCAACACACACACTGTGTTTGTATTATCAGAATTTCATCAAAATCAATATTGTTCAGACCAAAATGGTAAATTACTATTGTCCGTGTTTCTTTTAGTTCTAACACATGCGTGTGTGTGTGTGTATGTGTGTGTGTGTGTGTGCGCGCACACACACACATACACACACAGTGACAAACACAGAAACACACTCACATACACACAGTGAAAAAAAAGCAAAACATAAAAAGGCATGGAATTTCCACTATAAGTTGAACCAGACCATTAGTGATAATAATAACAGGGCTCAGTTGCACAAGTGATCTTCTAAAGAAGCACTTTGTGCTAAGCAAAATTTGCACTGCTGGGATTGCTGAAAAAGTTAAATGCAACCCAGCCCTGAACTCTGTCAAAATACACTGATGATGCATCTTTCCAGGGTGTCATTACAAACATGTATACATATTTTTATTCAGAATGTTCGCTGAAGTGAAAATTAATTTATCACACATTTTCATAAGTTATATTCACACAAATTATAAATTTTACACATTCAGTCACACATACACTCTGCGTGTGTGTGTGTGTGTGTGTGTGTGTGTGTGTGTGCGCGCGCGTGCGCACGCGTGCTAACAGTAACATAGACACAAGCAAGTGATAGTCTTATCAGGTAAATTACACTCATAGGTCTATCATGTGACAGTGAGTAAACTTGAAAAGTAAATATCAATTTGACTAGGCTTAATGTCTCTCCAGTATCAAAATAATAGTTTTACATTCTGAATTCTTATGATTCAAAAATAAATATCGTCATTAGTACTTATCATGTTACTAACAAAGTCCAAACTATATCACTTGGCCAATTTATAGTAAATCATAGTAAAATACTGCAAGACATTTCAACAGTTCAACGTACATGTAAAGGAAATTTTGCTGTATGATCTGACGGAAGAACAGTTACATGACAAAATATACTGCTTGTGTTATAAATACAATAGTATTATTAAAATAAACATAACATTATAAATGATGTTACAACACTGAATATAATTCAAAGCTTGTAAACTGATTTGATATTGTTTCTGTTTGTAACTTTAGTGTTTAAAAAAAAAAAGTTTCATTAATGCCAGGACTGCAGGAGTAATGGGTTGTCTGTCTCTGTGTCTGTGTCACTGCGTCAGTTTATTCTACAGACTTACACACAATCAATGTGTCAGTACAACAGTTTTCTTTATGCAGTAACCTTTTCAGTAACATTACTATATCTTCATTTCTACTGGTAATCACCATAATGTGACTGAATGACTGTGAAATACAAGTAAACTTAAAAATTATCAAGACAATCAATGTTAACAATGCAAGGTACAAAATACATTGACACTGGAAGCACTTACAATGTAATGATACTATTCTACTCTGTCCCCCTTGAAGCATTCATTATACAATTTAACACACACAAAACAATCAATTAAAGCTTACTGAAATCATAATCTCAGAGGCACACAGCTAGACTTTATTTTTGAAGTTATTTCAACCCCACCCCCACACACTTAAAAATAAAATTCATCCCTTCTCTCTCTTACTCCCTCTTCCCTCCCACCACCCCTGGACCCTGAAAGGCCTGATCCTCTCCATGGGATTCAGACAGACAGCTGGATGCACCCCTCCTCTATCTGCTGGTAGATCCAATATCGTTTTAACATCAACATCATTTCACAAGCCACGAAGGCAGAAGCTCAGATTGTTACAGCATATATGACTCAGACTGGGTTACTCAGTCCGATGCAAAACTCTCTCTCTCTCTCTCTCTCTCTCTCTCTCTCTGTGTGTGTGTGTGTGTGTGTGTGTGTGTGTGTGTGTGTGTGTGTGTGTGTGTGTGTGTGTGTGTGTATACATGTGTGCAAGCACAGGCCCAACTACATGCTCACATTCAGTGATAAACATCACTGATTGCAGACAATAAGATTTTTCATAAATTTCAGAAAAAAAAGATAAGATCTGTACATACATTACCTTCATTTAGTTGCTTAACTTCTTCATTTTTTCTCCTTTTTTGTCACACACACCAGCAAATTCTTTGATATTACTCCTCCATGTCAATGAATATGTATGTGTAATAAAAATTCAATAGCAAGCTATTCAGATGATAATAGCTGAGATAACAGCATTGCATGGATCATATTTATAGGCAAGCCATTCAGAATATAATGGCTGATATGACAGCATTGCATAGACCACATAAAACTTTATAAAATATAGAAGTTTTACTGTTTTTAATTCATGAGTATTGTATTGACTTTTTCTTTCTTTTTATACTTAGTCTGCTGCATAATTAATAATTGAAAGATGAACTTGGACTGTCATGCTGATCAAGTTTCTTTGTTCTGTTATGATATATGTTGCATAATATAATACAAATACTAGGGATTTTTTTATGACATGAAGACAACGATTTCCATATTAGATATAACAGAGCCTTAACGTTGAGAGAAAACACCTATTAATTTAAGTCGATGTACCCCTAACAGTGACCAGAACAGCAGAAGCAAATTATGACTCATAAGTGTGTTATGAATATATATATTCCCTTATAAGTTATATTTGACTTATTCTTTCTAGAATCTTGATTCTGTCAAAATGTGGAAAGTAGAATGAAACATCACACTCACAGTCTTGCAGCTGTATAATAAACCAATATGGTCATGGTGTATATGCATGCTGCAATGTTGAATGTTCAAACTTTTTAAAATACTAGATTTTTTTTTCTGTTAATGTGATTGTTGATTGTGAATTATTCTATTTCAATTTATATTCTTTTAATTGAAAACAATTAGAAAACTAATCTAGCATAATAACATTTCTAAACACTTGAGAAAAGTTGTATACATGTACGGATAATATAACATTTACATTGTTACTCTGTCCGAGACCATAAGTAATGTCATGAAATATACGATGTGTGTACATTAACTAGTGCATTGTATGTGTATGTGTGTATACTATGTGTATACATGTATGTGTGCAAGTGTGTGTGTGTGTGTGTGTGTGTGTGTGTGTGTGTGTGTGTTCATATAACATGGTATAAATTACAATAAACATACATGTATGGATGAGGGATGTTGCTGAGGCAGCATGGGTAGGGTTGTGGCGGAGGGATGAACTAATTTTACAGTGACATTCAGCAGGCATCCAATCAATCTCTTTCACACCAGTAATTTGTTTTTTTGACAAATCTAACAAATCTTCTTCTTCATTTTCCCCCAAACTAATACAGTTTTGTAACAGCAGGACTACACAGCAGGCTGTGTAGTTATTTATAAGTGTTTTTATTTTCAGTTCACTGTCTTATCAGTATGACTCATAGAAAAATTTTCTCCTGCAAACATCATCTTCAAAGGACCCATTCTTACATCTCTCAGTTGAAAAATAAGATTTCAACCCCAACACCCCCAAAAATTTTTTTTAAAAGTTGTGTTAAAAAGTCCATTCTGACAGCACTGTTTTGTAACCACTAAGTAAAACAAAATGAATATATATATATATGATCCATTAAAAAAAGAAAATAAATGTTATATGATTATTTCATTGTGTTTATAAACAACTAAAGAAATATTCAATGACAGTTTTCACTGACTTATACACGACTCTTTGTTTCTGTTCAGTTCATGGACTCCAAAGATCTCGAGTAGTTTTAACCACTGTGGGCACAACACTATTAGCCAAAACTGAGTGTAGTGAGAGAGACACTGTCAGTTGAACGAAGAGGTGCCAGAACAAGGAAACTGGGTAATCAATAGAATGACTAGATCACAATGTGTTCCCCCAACTTACCACCAGAAGCGGCACACTCTCCACCCCTGTGGCCCCCTCATCGATACTCTCATAGATCTGGGGCAGAGACGGCGGGGTGGGAAGGGGAGGCGGGGTGGTGGGTGAAACGGGTACACCACCAGTCGCCATTGCCACCGAAACCACAGGTCCGTCCGAAGGAGACTGACCACCACCACAATAACAACAAAAAGCGACGCTACGAGCTGGACCGGCCTGGCCCAAGTCCACGCCACACTGTCACTTCACTTGACCGGCAGAAATTTTCACACGAACTCCACACACGTACACTCCAAAACCACTTTTTTTTCTCTTCTTCCCTCTTTCAAGGTACAATCCCTGTGATGTCTTTCATACTCCTCATGGTATAGATCTTCCTTGGACAGAACAACACAGGAAAATTTCGGGTTGTTCCCAATCACTTGTGGCGGACGGAGCGAGAAATGGTGGGGGGCTCAGTCAGGGAGAGAGCACCACAAACAACACTCACGCTGTCTGTCTCCCCTTTTCAAATCTGGAGCGGCGCATGCAGCGCTGTTTATCGATCCAAAGCAACACAACACACACACACGCGCGCACTTTCGCCACCGAACACAAACTCGTCCCAAAAGTACTCCCAGGAAAAGTTTCTGACAGAAACTGTGCAGGGTATGATTCAACACACACACACAAAGAACTTTCAAATCCAGTTCGTCTCATGAAACCCCGATCGTTCGGGAGTGAGACACAAATCCTTCGCTATTCTCTCTCCCCCCCAAATCATTCAACACAGAGTAGCGTGCCTCTCTCCCAGGTGTGTCTCAGCGCTATTTTTGGTCAAGCCCCGCCCAACACCGCCGTCTACGTCACTTGATTGACAGACGGCGAGGCTTGAATGAGCGACCAGACATGCGCCGTTGTGGAAACGGAGCTAAGTGTAAAAGGGGTGGAATTGCGAAGCAACTGGGAAGACTACACAGAACAGTTGAATATACAGCAACACCCTCCAGCGCTGGCCAACTGCCTCGAAGACGAAAACTTGGTCAATAAACAACGAAATAGGATTGCCATGTGGTATTCTCTTTTACATAGTATCCAGTCATGCATAACTTTAATTTGCCTACTGCTGTCAAAATTAAAAATCAAGCACGCGCGCAGTATTTTTCAGTTCATCTCAGTTCTAATTTTCAAGTGGTATTGTTGCTGCTGCATACATGAAGTGGGAGTTAACTTATAAAAGGGAACTTGAACGACCGTTTTAAAGTCGTTCTCACATTTAAAAGTTCTTGAGTGTGATCGATAAAAGAATTAAAACAGTGTCATCAAAACACACATGAACAAACAAACAAACAAACAACAACAAAAAACAAAACCCAAACCCCCCCCAAAAAAACCCACCTCCCCCCAAAAAAACAACAACACACACACATTGGGGAAAAGCCGGAATGAACCTGAAAATGTTCTTTCTCTCTGTCACACATGCGCGCGACTATCTGCCTTTGTGCTCCAGTCACTTTCAGACGGATGTCATCGTAGATTTTAAATGTAGGGAACGACAAACAGTATCAGTATCAGTAGCTCAAGGAGGCATAACTGCGTTCGGTCAAATCTATATACGCTACACCACATCTGCCAAGCAGATGCCTGACCAGCAGCGTAACCCAACGCGCTTAGTCAGGCTTGAGAAAAAATAAATAAATAAAAAGTTTAAAAAAATAAAATAAAACAATAGATAAAATTAAAAAATGATAATTGATAATAACAATAGTAATAATAATAACGACAAACAGCCCTAAGTAACTCTGTCTGTCTTTCTGTAAGTCTGTCACACACACACACACACACACACAATTACACACACACACACACGGCTGCATGTGTCTGCACTGCAAATTTCACTGAACATGATCGAGCTCGCATTGAGATGGTATGAAGTTCGAATCTCGGGCATCCTGCTTAGTAACATGCATTCTCACTGTTACTAAGTGTGTGTGTATGTGTGAAAGTGTGTCTGCATGTTTTACATTTATTTGCTTATTTATCATCATTGTTGTCTTGTGTGTGTGTGTGTGTGTGTGTGTGCTTAGAGTTAACTTTATGAAGATTTTGCACCTTATAAATATGATTATTATTATTAGTATTTATATATATTTATCTATTATTTGTTATTTTTATTTCATTTTATTAATTTTTTTTTATATTAAAAAAAATCTTTTTTTTTGGGTGGGTGGGTGTTTTTTTTGTTTTTTTTCTCAAGGCCTGACTAAGCGCGTTGGGTTACGCTGCTGGTCAGGCATCTGTTTGGCAGATGTGGTGTAGCGTATATGGATTTGACCGAACGCAGTTACGCCTCTTTGAGCTACTGATACTGATACTGATACTCACTGCCCATGGGCCTGAACGTGTTATCGTCCTGGTGAAGTCATTTATTTGAATGAGTGGGCTTTTACACGTATGACCGTTACATGTACGACTCTCGCTGTAATGGGAACCATATTCCGTTTTCAGGGTTGTGCATGCAAGGGTATATTCATGTTTCCAAAGCTCGCCGAACAAAGACAGGGACTACGGGATCCTTTATGTCATGTTTAGTCTATTGCATTCGTGAACACACGAAGGGTCGGCGCACTGAAGTACTAGCATGTCTGGACACCTTTTGACCAGGGAGATTAGGAAAGGAAAAACAATCTCCGCCTTTAACATACATGTACCATACGCGGAAACCGGGATCAAACCCATGACCTTATGTTTAAAGTCCAAAGCCCAAAGCCATTGCGCCCGTCGGCATCCTTGTGTGAAAGGTGATGATTCTCGGACATTCACTTCCGGGGATACAAATTTTGCTTTGATTCAGCTGCCGTCATCACTTTTTATCATCGCCATCATCATTGTCGTTTTCAGCGCTGTTCTACAATGGTCGAGTGCTGTCAGTCAAACAAAATTATCCGCAACTGGTGCTTTGTTATTGTCGTACTCACCTTGTAAACTACCCAATAAAATGTCAACCCACAACAGCATCAGGGTAGCTACTCTACAGAGCCCGACGTTTTATCCAACCTGCAACAGGTATGAGTCATCATCATATCTTTCCCCATACTCCCCAACGAAAACGGAAAGGCTAAACCTGAACAAGCGCACGTTTGTTTGTTTGGTTTGTTTTTTTTTTAGCCCTCCAGTCCACCTGTGCAGAGCGTTTGAAGTGTCTCCAACCGACTGTTAAGCAGTGCACAGACTTGGCTCCCCTGACCACCTTTGCTGGTGTTTTCCAGACATCAAAGACATACCTCCCATTCAACCATCCGGAACTAAGATCTGCACAGCCTTTGACCAAGTCTTTCTCTCTCTCTCTGTCTCTCTCTGTTGCTTGCAAACTGCGTGCGTGCGTCGCACATTCGCATACACACGCACAGGCATGGTCTCTCTTCCTCCGTAACCCCATGAAACAGACATAATTATGTGCACGTACAATCACGCGCATGTTAAAGAAAAACAAAACAAAGCAAAAAACCAAAAAAAAACCAACCCCAAGCAAACAAAAACATCGATGAGTTCGTGCAAAATACATCCCATTTGTACAATGGAATATATTTTTGTTAAGATTCACTTATGTATTTACTCACTGATAAAATCACTAGATACAAAGAAACATAACACGTAAAAAAAATTATTTCAAAACATAACATTCTCTCGGCATTATCGTCATTTAAATAAAAATAGCAACGACAAAAATCACAGCAATATTATGTAATTTACTTTGCTTATTCATTTCTTCATCAATTAGTCAGCCGAATAAAATCACGTCAAGCTGTCAAGATAGGACTGCATCTTCTTTATATTTTACCTGATTGCTTTCTCATTCATAGCAACAGTCACGCACACCCACTTACTTAATCCTAATTACCAGCTTACTTACATAATACTTAATGACAGACAGACAGACAGGCAGAGAGAGAGAGAGAGAGAGAGAGAGAGAGAGAGGTGAACTAACATCAGTTTGAATTAGTCTGCGTACCATCTGCACGCCCCCACCCCGCAATCCCATATTCTTTGTTTTCAGCGGAACAGGAACGGCATGAAATAAGTGGTAAAATAGCACATAGAATGGTGACTATTTCACGGTGGAGGATAATGCCTATTAATGAATAAACAAATGAGTAAATGAAAATGAATAAAAGAATAAATACACAAATAAATAAACAAACAAATAGATAAATAAATGAATAAATAAACTGACGCGAACAACCACGACCACCAATTGAAAAAGTGAGTCAGTCTCTCTACCTGCCTTGCTAGAGGTGTGGAATGCTGCTGTGTTTTCAAAATCAAAATCACACACACACACACACACACACACACACACACACACACACACTGACTGTCGCAATATATATGTATATAAGTATATATATGTATAAAATAATAAAAGGTACAACAACAACAACAACAAAAAAGAAGAAAAAAAGAGAGAAAAAAGGTAAATAAAAAGTTGAGCTGCTGAGTCTCTCTTCCTGCTTGACTGGAGGTGTGAGAGCGAAACGGCCCGACACCTCGTCGGCCCAGTTACTAAGGCGGGATAAGCCTTCACCAGTCGTCACCTCCGGACGGGAGCGCTTACCTAACCTGTTTCTTACCGCTGTCAGAAGATTTCCACCTTTGCCTTTGTGATTTGTTCACCAGGCAGTGAAACAACCAACACGCACGACCCGGCCATGACCGCTAAAGGCTGTGGTCAGCGGAGATCTGCTGGCGTCCTTTTTCTTCTTCTTGTTTGTGTGTGTGTGTGTGTGTGTGTGTGTTTCTACCCTAGCTCTTGTCGCGTCTGTATTGGCACACTTCCAACAAAGCATTTTTTCTTTTGTTCTGCTAGTTTTTATTAAAGTTTGGAAAGTGTTCACACACATACCTACACGTACGCACGGTACACACACATACCCACACACAAACTGAACACACATACATACATCCACCAACAAACGCGCGCGCGCACGCATGCACGCGTGCACACACATACACACACGCGCGCGCGCGCACACACACACACACAGTAGAGCTTTGCACCTTTGGAAGGATTTTCCCATTTGTTGCAAATAAAAGACGTCTAAATACCCATCTTTTCCGACTATACAAGTACATATTTGTACAAGTATGTATGACTATACTAAATAGAATTTTTTAAAAAGAAGAAAGAAAGAGAGAAAAAAAAGATGTAAACCTTACGGTTGCCAACAGCCGAAACCCCTGATATCACCCTAAAGACTAAAATTCAACAATTATTTTCCAATATGTATAAACATATTTGCATGTACTGTGTATGAATATTGACCTATAATTACTGATGTCTTCCACAATAATAAGTAATATCATTATCATTTGTAACAAGCAATCTGATGTAAGCTGGAACGCAGGATATGTAGCATAAGACATCGCTTTAAAATATTCGTATCACAGTTGTTTTGGTTTTTTGTTTTGTTTTTTTCAGTCTGCATTGCATAATTAACAGTACAAGATACCCCGATAATGTTGCACATCTTTTCGTTCTGGTGATGCATATGACAGGAAACTTGAAAAGTCTGGGTTGGAAATGCATTACAGATTTTACGAGTCCTATCAGGTATTTCACTTATTTTATGCATAACTGAAACAGTGTTTTTCGGGTTTCTGCAGTATGCAACTTTTGTGAAAAAATCGTCTGCTTCAACTACTCTTTTCGTCGACTTTTCAGTTCTAAAATTCGGTTTAAACGGACACTGCAACAACTCGCTATAAACAACTAAACTATTCATTGATATAGATAGATCCAATGCGATTACCTCCAATTAACTACGCACAAAAAAATGGGAGTAAGCAACACTTGTAAATATTTTCTCACACCAAACTGAATATACCTACAGGCTTTGAGCAAGACGTCTCCATACGGGGCGCCACTGCTACGGGTGAGCGAGCAAAGGGACACAACGCAGACACGCTAACCCGACAAGGGGACAGAAGCAAGCCCGGTTCCAGACGACAGCTTGGTAATCTGCTGCCTTATCTTTCCCCTGGTCGCCAGTGGTGTGTGCCTGTTCAATCAGCCTTGAGGAAGGCAGACCACAGAAATGTATCGCCACCCAGACACCCCCAACACGCCACACCGCAGACTGGGAGGAGGAGGAGGTTGATGAAAGGGGGAGGGGGGTGGGAGGTGTATGGGGAGCGAGACAGAGCAGAAACTGGGAACGCACAAAGGTGTCTTATACAACCACACTGAGTAGTTACTATGCTCACACACACACACACACACACACACACACACACACACACACACACACACAGAGAGAGAGAGAGAGAGAGAGAGAGAGAGAGGAGTCGGACAGAATGAAAGGATAAAACTGAACGCTTTCACAGGTAAATTCAGGCATACAATGCTCATATTGAGATCCTTTTTCGAGGAACATGCAACACTCGAGTGCCCGAAGTTAAAAACAATCATTCCATTTTGTTTCTCTCAAGGTTCTCTCATTGTTGTAATTTTGACAGCTTTTAGATTAAGTTATGATATTGCAGGTTTGCTACGTGGTCCTATAGGACATCAGTTGCAGTTGTTCGGGATCGTTGTTTCTTTAGTTTGTTTATTTGTCATCATTTTGTTTATGTTCCATATTCTTCCTTTCAATCCGAAAAAAGTCTTTACACACACACACGCACACACACACACACACACACACACGCACAAACACACACACACACACACTCTCACACATACACACCTCTGTCTGTGTCTCTCTCTCTGTCTCTGTCTGTCTCTCTGTCTCTGTCTCTGTCTCTCTCTCTCTATATATATATACCCGCGCGCACAGACACACACATGCACACACGCACATGCATGGTCATGAATCACCCCACCGTCCTCTCCTTTCCCTCGGACCACCACCCCTCCACCCACTTCCTCCGATCTCCGTGTCACCTCCCACCCCCTCCTGCCCCCCTCCCCCCACTTTTTTCCCCGTCTGATATCCCTTGGAGTGGAAGGACGTAACATTAAAGACTACTAGTACGTCTACCGCTGCGCACAGAGAGAGAGAGAGAGAGAGAGAGAGAGAGAGAGACAGACAGACAGACAGACAGACAGACAGACAGACAGACAGACAGACAGAGGAGGAAAGTAACAATTTGTTCAAGAATGACTGCACTGATGATGGATACGCTCAGTCATGCCCCACACGAAGAATTAAAAATTTTAGTTCTGGTGATTCGGTACGAGGAGAAGTTAAATTTTCTCCTTGTAACTGAAAAAAAAGGAATAAGAAAGAATAAAAAATAAAACGTGGACGAAGAAGAAAAAACAAACTCTTTGTAGCGTTCTTCCTTTTTATGTTCCCATTACTCTGTGTCGAACATAAAGCGGCCGGAAACATTGATTTCGTATTCTTCTCTCAGGGGTAAAAAAAGAAATGCTGAGTTATTCATTTTCTCTCCATTTTTTTAATTTTATTTTATCATTATTGTTGTGCTTCAAACATAAACGGGACAAAATATGTTATTTTCTTCCTCATCAAAAGCAAAGCGTGGAGAAAGATTGTAGAGTTTCAGGCCAGCAGGTAAGATGAATGAGTGCTACAAGGAAGGAGCAAAATAAAATACAGCAGAATAAAACATAGTGAGATAGAATGAAATAAAATCAAATTGTAGAACAAAATAAATGAACATGAAATAAAATAAAGTGAGATAAAACAAAGCAAGTAAGATGAAACGAAATTAGATAAAATAAGACGGGCTTGGAGAGAACGAAACCTAATGTGAACTTTGTGACAATGGCTGTATTCCCTACCAGTTCTTTGGTAATGAGGTGTCTGCAACATTTCAGATTCCATATAAAAGAAAATATTAATAGAATGGAGACCTTTAGATGGAAATGGATAAACGAATATAATAAAACAAACAAGAAAGTGCAAGAGCCAGCGTCCACACCCACACTCACCCACACCCACCCTCACTCACTCAGTCTCAGTCTCTCTCAGTCTCTCTTTCTCTCCCTCATACTCACCCGCCCACCCCAACCCCTCACACACACACACACACACACACACACACACACACACACAACAGGGAAACACATGCGTAGAGTTAGAATAAGCCAGAGAAAGAAGGGGCGGGAGAGGGGTGGGCGGGGGGGCAGAGAGACAGACAGACAGAGACAGAGAGACAGAGACAGACAGAGGTTGGAACAAAGTGTACACATGAATCAGTACACTGGTGATAGATGCGCCATTAAGCTCAGGGCAGTCAAGTTGTACATGAAGAAAGGTTTTTGATTCTAGCTCTGGCTATTCAGCACGAGAGGAAGTTAAATTCGTTTTTTTTTTTTTTTTTTTTTTTCATCGCCAATAAAACAAAAAACGTTGACGAAGAAGAACAAACAAAATCTTTTTCACTCTAACGCTCTTGCAGTTTACGTCCCCTTTACTATGTGTCGAACATAAAGTGGGAAAACTGTTTTTGTAGTCTTCTCGGCCGTTGACAAAAACAAAACACCAAGTTATTTATTTTCTTACTATTTTTTTTTTCAATTTTATCATTGTTGTCGTGCTTCGAATAAAAGGAACAATACATATATATTATTTCCGCCCTCATTAAAAGCAAAGCGGCGAGGAAGAAGTTGGGAGAGATGCAGGCCAGCAGGAGTGGTATCAAGTGCTGGCAGTGGACACGGAATGCAAGGACAGAATAAAATGAAATAAATCAGAATAAAATGAAATAAGGTAAAGTAAAATAAAACAAAACAAAATAAATTAAAACGAAAATAAAATGAAATAAGATAAAATGCGATGAAATAAAACAAGTAAAATAAAATGGAATATAATAAAAGGGCTTGGAGAAGACTGAAGCCTGCTGTAAACATTGTCCCGATAGCTGTCGTCTTTACGGATTGTTTTAGTTACAGATTATTGGGAGCATCTTAGATACCAACAACAAGGAAACGTTAATAAAGTAGAGCACTTTGAAAGGCCATGGCTACAAGTTTTTCATGATACAACTGAAAAATAAAAAGGTACATTAGTGTGAACGCGCATGCACCACACACACACACACACACACACACACACACACACACACACACACACAGATAGATAGATAGATAGACAGACAGACAGACAGACAGATAGACAGAGAGGGAGGGAGGGAGGGAGAGAGAGAGAGAGAGAGAGAGAGAGAGAGAGAGAGAGAGAGAGAGAGAGAGAGAGAGAGAATAATCATTTGAAACATGTTGCTAAAAAATGAATACATTCATGATGGAGACGCCAATCCGCTCAGTCAAGTCGTACACGAATAAAGTATTTCTAAGTTCTGGTTCTGGCTGATGGACACAAGCTCCCGTGTTCCCATTTGATTGCCAATAAAAACAAAACGTGGACGAAGAAGAAGAAACACTCATTCTAGTGTTCTTGCTGTTTATTTTCCCATTACTGTGTGCCGGACATAAAGCAGGAAAACTGATTTTGTATTCTTCTCTCGCGGGCTGATAAAAACAAAACGCTGAGTTATTCATTTATTTGTTTTTACCATTCTTTAATTCTATCAGTATTGCGCTTTGAGCATAAAAGGGAGAATAAATATATGTTATTTCCGCCCTCATTAAAAGCAAAAAAAAAACAACCCAAAAAAACCAACCAACCCCCACCCCCCCCCCCCCCCCAACACACACGCAAAAAGCAAAAAAACAACAACAAAAAATCTAAACAAAACAAACAAAAAATCGTGCAGGAAGAAGTGTGAGAGTTAGAGGCCAACAGGAAAGATATAAAAATGCTAGCAGAAGATGCTGAATACGAGGACAGAATAAACAAAAATAAGGTAGAGTGAAATAAAATAAAATAGAACAAAATAAAATGAAACAAAATGTCATGGAGAGAATGAAGCCTGCTGTGAACAGTATCGGTTTTCTCTTCAGAATTTTCACTCATAGGATGTCTGAAGCATTTTGAAGTCAATCTGCATGGAAATGGTAACAGAATCGAGAACATTAAAATTATGGAAATGGATATATGTAAGTATGTATAATGATGCAATTAAACAATAAACAGGCGCGATAGCGCGCGCGCGCGTACACCCCTCATCCCCTTTTTCTTTCACACACACACACACACACACACACACACACGGTATATAGAGTCCGAACGACGTACAAACCGTTGAAAAGATCTACGTAACCCGAGTTCCAGTTACCCACTTCCACCTCACGTAAAGGTACGGTCAACCGTCTCACCACGAATATGAAATCTTCGCTTTAATCTCTCCCCCTCCAGACCCATAACCACTTAATGCAGACGGGTTTAACAGTGAAGCATGTTAAGATAGTATACTTGTGGAAATATATTTATTAAACAAAACAAAACACCCCCCATGCCCCCAAACAAACAACAACAACAAAAAAGAAAAACAAACAAACAAACAAAAACAAAAAAGCACACAACACACACACACACACACACACACACACACACACACACAAACCAACCCAAACCTCTTGCCTATTTCATTTTTCGAGTCTCAGTGACCTCAGTGATAGGATCACACGTCGACATAACACTATCCTGTGTCTAGTCAGCCGACAGTGTGAACTGATCAGACCGTAAGATGGTTTTGATTGGGTAAATCCGAGAGGGAATTATTGCTTTATATTTCTTTTCTCTTCTTCTCGCGATTCCTCTATCAAAAACATCTTATCGCGGACCCCTGCCAAAGTAGGGAAGCTGCGATGCACTATATTCTCCCTGTCTGTCTGTCTGTCTGTCTCTGTCTGTCTGTCTCCTCTCTCTCTCTCTCACTTATGAAACGAAAGTTTATTCAATAAGGCCATGGCCCCATTTGAAGGGGTGATTACATATTTTGTAAAAATAGATTTGCATAAGAATAATTTCGGTTAGTATTACTTCTGTCTTCTACAAATGATAACGTTTTTTCGAATCTTGCCATATTTATCTATAAGTCATTAAAACGACGGAGTTTCATGATTGGTTAAAGAGAACAGAGCTTTGAGCATACACGTTGTAAGATTATATTCTTATGCAAATCTATTTTTACAAAATATGTAATCACCCCTTCAAATGGGGCCATGGCCTTATTGAATAAACTTTCGTTTCATTTCGTTTCGTTTCTCTCTCACTTATGTTTTTGATATATTTTGTCCATTCACCATTGTGTCGGACGTAAAAAGAAGACGATGCACACTTCGTTTTATGTTGTCCAAGTCTTACAGACATTAGAGTTCAATACGTTGATCCTAACTCTGACAGAGATCTCTAACTATTCGTTCAAACTTAGCTCAATGATATCATGCACAAAACCCAAAGATATTCGTAATTTTTCTTTGTTTCTTTTACCGAAATAACAATTTCATTGTCTTGGTTTCATTCTTTATTGACATCAGCAAGCTGTGTTCATTGACAAAGTACTCCTTCATGACGGGCTATGGTATTATCCATTCATCCATTGACTCTCTCTGTCTCAGTCTCCCTGTCTCTGTCTCTGTCTGTCTGTCTGTCCATCTGTCTGTCTCCCTGTCTCTGTCCGTCTGTCTATCTGTTTGTGTCTTCTTCTTCTGCGTTCGTGGACTGCAAATCCCACGTTCACTCGTATGTAAACGAGTGGGCTTTTACGTGTATGGCCGTTTTTACCCCGCCATGTAGGCAGCCATACACCGCCTTCGGGGGTGTCTGTCCGTCCGTCCGTCTGTCTGTCTGTCTGTCTGTCTCTCTCCTTGTATCGTATCCAGTTGAATTAACGTATATGTTTACTTTTCGTGCGTTGATAGGCATGCGTGCAAGTGTGCACACGCAGAGTATGTGTCTGTAGGAGTGCGTGTGTGTGTGTGGGAGTGTATATGCGGGCATGTGTGATTAAAGTGTGTGTGTGTGTGTGTGTGTGTGTGTGTGTGTGTGTGTGTGTGTGTTGTTGTTGTTGTTGTTGTTGTTGAAAGACGAGACCCCTGACACCTGGGAAGGGTGGTAAAGAAAACGTGTAAGATCAACGTCACATTCGTTGATGGAATTCGGTGATTGTCGATGTTGCGTTTTTTTTTGTTCTTTTAATTAAAAAAAGATACTTGAGGACTAGAACCCAGACCAGTACAACGGTAGGGTTTTGAGAAGAGATATAAAGAATACAGCCCAACCCATGAACATGACCAGAACTCTGACATAGTCGTTTTTCTTGTTCTTGTTCTTGTTCTTGTTCTTGTTCATTCACTGTGTTATATTGTGACATTTACATAACCTTGGACAGTAACCTGTCCGCTGGACAGAAAAAAGAATGACAGAGAGAGAGAGAGAGAGAGAGAGAGAGAGAGAGAGAGAGAGAGAGAGAGAGAGACAGACAGACAGACCGACAGACAGGGACAGACAGAAAGAGAGAGAGAGAGAGAGAGAGAGAAAGAGAGAGACAGAGAGAGAGAGACGGAGAGACAGAGAGAGAGACAGAGAGACAAGGAGAGAGAGAGACAGAGACAGACAGACAGAGAGAGACAGACAGACAGAGATAGAGACAGAGACAGAGAGAGAGAGGCAGAGACAGAGATAGAGAGAGACAGATAGACAGAGAAACAGAGACAGAGACAGAGAGAGAGAGAGAGAGGAAGACGGGAGAAAGAGGGGGGGGGGGGGAATCAAAACTTTTTTTTTTTAATCAAGTAAAAAGGAATCAGCACAAAATGGCCTGTTTTTATTCTGCATTCAGAAGAGGGAGAGAGAGATAGGGAGGGGGCTAGGGGGGAGAGAGAGGGGGGAGGGAAAGAGAGAGAGAGGGGAGAGAGAGAGAGAGAGAGAGAGAGAGAGAGCGAGAGGGAGAGAGAGAGAGAGAGAGAGAGAGAGAGAGAGAGAGAGAGGGAGAGTCCTAAATAATGTAAGTGAAAAATCGTTGTATGGTGTGAGGGACCAGAAAACCCAGACAACCTCTACCCACCCCTGTCCTATTTTCCAGCACCCTATATATCATGACACTGTTTCCGTCATGAGGACAGTTGTCGTGGGATTTCTGTGGCTCACATGAAGAAAGATCACCATACATACACGATTGACTGAATCTGATTCTCTCTTTCTCTCTCCGTCTCTCTCTGACTCATAAATGCGTGCACACACAGACACACAGACACAGACAGACAGACAGACAGACGGACGGGCGGACAGACAGACAGACAGACAGACAGACACACACACACACACACACACACACACACACACACACTGGGAGAAAACGAGAACGCCAGAATGGCTTAACGCCCCTCCTATTAAGTTGTCCCAATACAAAGAGTTGCTATCACAGTCCGATTCGGTTACTGGACGTGACACACCACCTCCACCCAGCTTAGTGGTCACGTGACAGGTCACGGTTGGCAGCATTTAGCACGCGTGTTGCAATATTATCCGCGTTGCATATGGACCGATTGTCTTTGAGGAAAAGACGTGGTTTTGTGTTGTTCTTTGTGTCTGAAGCTGCTGTCTGTCCTTGAGCGTAAAGACTTCGTGCTTGTTGGGAAAGAACTTCCACCGGCACGTACTGTTACACTGGTGTCCTAGACCGCAGTCCGTGTTTTATATAATATATATTTTATTATACTTAAGTGGCACTTCAGGTCGCTCCGTTAGTGCCAGTGGCTGCGGTTAGGGTCTTAAAAGACACGCTTATTTATTGTCTGTTCTCGTTGAGACCGACTGGAAAAAAAATCAGTTTATTCTAAAGACTCGATATATGTGACACCTGCCTTGTCTCCCTGGGAGTTAACAAAATCAAAACTCAACATATGTGCATCTGACACAACAAAAGGAGAATGTCCACATGTAACAGCAGCATCTATCAGAACTGAATTAGAAGATCGACGGGCGCAATAGCCGAGTGGTTAAAGCGTTGGATTTTCAATCTGAGGGTCCTGGGTTCGAATCTCGGCAACGGCGCCTGGTGGGTAAAGGGTGGAGATTTTTCCGATCTCCCAGGTCAACATATGTGCAGACCTATTTGTGCCTGAACCCCCTTCGTCTGTATACACACGCAGAAGATCAAATACGCACGTTAAAGATCTGTAATCCATGTCAGCGTTCGGTGGGTTATGGAAACAATAACATATCCAGTATGCACACCCCCGAAAACGGACTATGGGAGCCTACGTGGCGGGGGTAAAAACGGTCATACACGTAAAAGCCCACTCGTGTACATACGAGTGAACGTGGGACTTGCAGCCCACAAACGTAGAAGAAGAAGAATCAGAAGAACATTTTGATAAGTATCTTGAAGTTTACACTGATGACTTCGTTCTGGAGGACAGCAGTGCTGGGTCTGCCTTTCTGACTCTGCCTAAAAACAGAAAAATCATTTCATTTAAGTAATGGACATTCGATTTTTACAGCTGAATTGTTGGCCATCCTCATGGCCTGAAATCATCATGTTCAAATATCAATAACGATAAGTAACATCCTTTCTTGTGTTGATTCTCAATTTTTTTATTATTATAAGTTTGGTCCTTTTTGAGAATGATTAGAGAGAAGGCTTATTGTTTGAAATTAAGTATTTTATTACACTCCCTATTTATGAAAGTTGAAAATGTTGATTTTTATTGGATACCATCCCATACTGGATTCCTTTATAACAACCAACCAGAGAGCAGCAAAAAGCGGAGCAAAGGAATTTACAGATAGTATTAAAGTATACTGCCCATTGTCATGCAAGGAAATAAGTTAATAATTATACCAGAAAAAAAAACTGTTATAAGTGCTTTCATTCCACTCTAAAACCTCGTTAGCGGACTCTCTCAAGAATTTGGGCCGATTCGCAGACAAAGTCTAACTTTGATTTTCAGATTATTATCCAGTTCATTACGGACTAAATATTGCCCTAAAGTCAAGTGCATGTGCTGAAGTAATGCGGCAGTTAAGCATATAATGTTTGACTGTGATCTGATGAAACCTTATCTGTACGAAAGTGTGTCATCGCAAGTGACTGGGAACGTTGATGTTTTTGACTTTTTGTATTCGTTTTCAGTTGTTTCGCCTGTTAGATTAACGACTTCTCTTTTACGAAGTCCATTGAGTAATTTTCTGTAATTGTACTTTAATATTGATTTCAAATTCCACCCTCCCTCCATCCGGTTTCCCCCAACTCACCATTCATCCCCCTCTCCCCCTCCCCTCATCTGATCATAACATTGTAATGTAAAAATTGATACTCCAGCAAAATGTCTACAGTCACCAGTATATGTGACGTCATTAAACAAACGTCCTCGTCCTCGATATATGTTTTGTACTTTTCTTTTTTTTTTAAGCGCGTTTTCGTACTCATCGCTGGAAACAATAAAACAAAGTTATCTAATCTGGCTGGTACATTCTGAGACTGTGGAATTGGATAAAGTAGTGCCATGAACCTCCCCCTCCCCTCCCCTACTTCCTAGGCTCCCCTTCCCCTCCACCTCAGCCCCCCACACCCCACACCTCCCACCCCCCTCAATCCGAAAAATCAGATTGGGGGAAGAACCGCTGTGACTGAACACCCAAACCCGCCAGCACTCAAAAAGCCACTGACACCTACTTACCCCGACACTCGACAATCACATAAACAAACACGGACCTGACTCTGGTTTGTGACACCCCTCTGTGTAGATGGTGCCCCCGGTACATAAAACTGGCCTGACCCCACACTTTACTTGGTGCCACTTTCTGTTTGATGACCGCTCTCTCGCACCTCGTGAGGTTTGGGGTTCGTGTCCTGGCATGACCGGCCACACAAGAAACGGACCACAACAAGAACAGAAACTGTCAGCTTGACAGGAAGGAAGGAATGGAACAAGGAAGGAAGGTGGGAAGGGAGGACGGAGAGAAGGAACGAAGGAAGGAGAAAGGAAGGAAAGGAGGGAGGGAGAGAAAAAGATAGGAAGGGAGGAAGGGAAGGGAGGAGGGACGTAAGAAAACAACGAATGGAGAGGAAGTAAAAAATAAGACAGAAAGGAGGAAGGAAGGGGGAAGGTAGGACGGAGGGAAGGAAGGGGGGAGGGAGGGAGGGAGGAAGGATGAAAGAAAACCTCGAGTTGTCGTTCCGTGCGTGCCGCTAAATCTGCAGAGCGAAATCGTGATATCGACACAGAGGGAGAAAGGAAGGAAGGAAGGAAGGAAGGAAGGAAGGAAGGAAGGAATGAAGGAGGGGGATGAAGGTAGAAGGAAGGAAGAGAGATGAAGGAAAGAGGGAGGGAAGGAAGCATGGAAGGAAGGGGGAAGGAAGGAAGGTGGGAAAGAAATAAAGAAAGGAGTGTAAGGAAGGAATGGGGGATAAAGGAAGGAAGGGAGGAGGAACGAAGGGAGTAAGAAGTGAGATGGAGGAAGAAGGAAGGAAGGAGAAATTAAGGAAGGAGGAAAGAAGAAAGGAAGGAAGGAGGGAGGAGGGAGGAAGGAAGAAAAGAAGAAAGGAAGGAGGAAGAAAGGCAGGAGGAATGGATGAAGGAAGGAATGGTGGTGGGTGCCTTCTCAACGCTGAGTTTGCATCCAGGGCGCTGTGAGTGCGATTCGCGGACACCCAAAATAAAGATAAACAAGAGAGGCAAGGCCTTCAAGACTCACTTGTGATAAATTAAGTCCCCTAGCATTCCTAAAAAAAAAAAAGAAAAAAAGAAAAAAAAGTCCCCTAGCATTAATTACAGAGTAATTCCCCCCCCCTTTTTTTTTTACTATCTGCACCAAAACGTTTGCAAGATCAATAAAAATTCCATGCTTAGCAAAAGAAATTCCTGTTTGAACAAAAAATGATAATAATGACTCCTCTTGTTGTTGTGTCAGAATAAGAGGTCAAAGTGCCAAGTTTAGAGAACACAAACATATAAATATAACAGTAAATGCAGTTTACATATAATTAGGCTTCTTTTTTTAAAATTTTTTTGTGCCCATCCAAGAGGTGCAATATTGTTTTAAACAAAATGACTGGAAAGAACTGAATTTTTCCTATTTTTATGCCAAATTTGGTGTCAACTGACAAAGTATTTGCAGAGAAAATGTCAATGTTAAAGTTTACCACGGACACACACACACACACACACACACACACACATACTCACACACATACTCACACACACACACAGACAACCGAACACCGGGTTAAAACATAGACTCACTCTGTTTACACAAGTGAGTCAAAAAGTGGGATTTTCGCTACCTATCTTA
>NC_134883.1:35642488-35644988 GCF_041734735.1 Babylonia areolata
TCTCATTCTTCTTCTTCTATTATTATTGTCATTATTACTGTTGTTGTTGTTGTTGTCGTCGTTGTCATCATCATCATCATCGTCGTCGTCGTCGTCATCTTTCATGCAGTTCCCTTCATCTGCGCTGGCTGCCTGCAGTGGTGTTTGTGTTCTTGATGGGAGGGTGGAGGGGATGGGGGGGGGGGGAGTTGTTTACCGCTTGCTGTTTATCAGTTATAGCTGTCATGCTTGTAGCTTTTATCTATTTATTTTTTTTGTTTTGTTCTCTTACGGGCCCCGGAGGCAGACTTCCTCAATGTCTTTGGCCGACAACCCTGCCGTACATCGTGGGCACCGCTTTTCATTTGTCTTCTCCTGGGACGGGGATGTGCGTCTCTCTCCGTGAAGCGCCAGTCTGAAGATTGCGCAACAACTGTAACGGGTTAGCGTGCATGTTATGCTAACTACTTCTTTGAGGATGCTTTATGACTGCCGCCGGTGTCACTGAGACGAGAATGACCCCCCTTGGTATTTTGACTCCCGGTAGCAGGAAAAGTGATTGTTGTTATTGTTTATGGCCAAGTCTGGGGTGTGGAGCTACGTTTGGGAGGAGTGGAGGAACGTGTGTGTGTGTGTGTGTGTGTGTGTGCGTGCGCGCGCGCGCGTGTGTGTGTGAGTGCGTGTGTGTGTGAGTCAGACTCAGTTAACTGTCGTGAGAACCCAGATAGGTCAATGAGACTGAGAGGGAGAGAGAAGGAGCGAGAGAGAGAGGATGGAGAGAGAGAGAGACAGAGAGGCAGAGACAGAGAGAGGGAGAGAGTGTGTGTGTGTGTGTGTAACTATTTCTGTGTGAGTCAGACCCACAGTACATACAGACCCGGTGTGTTGTCGCAAGAACTGAGATAGGTCCACGTGATTGATTATTGATTGATTGATTGATTGAGTGAGTGAGTGTGTGTGTGTGTGTGTGTGTGTGTGTGTGTGTGTGTGTGTGTGTGCAAGTGGACGACATGAGCGTGGAACACGAGGAACACGTCCGGGAAGCATACTCACAGCAGAATGGTCTGCTGCTGGAATAATTTTTTGTTCGTTTCGTCATCTCCGTCCTTGTGTCGGCATTTGACGTTTTTGTCGATGCTCAGCATTCCACACTCGGTGGAGCAGTTTTCGCTGATACTGTTCAAAGCTATTATAAACACCAGTGCTGCTGCTTCAAATCAAATCAAACCTTGTTGTTTAAGGCATAGCCGACCATAAGGACCATTTTTAGGGCTGAATACCCGCTATTTCTTAAAACCAGTCAAAGAAAGGCCAAAATAACGTTTAAAGGTCAATTAAAATAACGTTAAAATGACAGATTCATCATCGTCTTGTTCAGTCCATAACGTTTTCCATAACCTTGCGACACAGATATAAACAGAAGGTGCAAAGAAACAAAGTTTCCTTTGAAGAAGGGTTTGTTGCTCTTATTACACATTGTTTATGTGTGTGCTTTACACACTTTACGGGAAGAGGTCCATGCAGAAGCGATTCGAACTTGCGCGTCTTGTAAAAGTTAACTGCGCTTGTTTATTGCTTGATGTTAAATGTTTCTGGCTTTATCTATTCTGACTGGCTTTCTTTATTACACCATCAAGGACTTTTTCCCCCTCTCTTCCCTTTACTGCCCTTTCTGTCTCTGTCTCTACCTGTATCTCTCTGTGTGTCTGTCTCCCCGTGCATATTTGTGTGTGTGTGTGTGTGTGTGTGTGTGTGTGTGTGTGTGTGTGTGTGTGTGTGTGTGTGTGTGTGACCCTCCCCCCTTCTCTCTTTCCCCTCTCTATCTCTATCTGTCGCTTTGTCTGTCTCTGTCTCTGTCCCCGCCCATCTCTCTGCTTCTCTCTGTGCTCCCCTCTCTCTTTGTGTCTCTTCCTCTGTCGCTGTCTTGTCTGTTTCCTCCCTCCAGCCCTCTCCCTCTCTCTCCTTGCGGATTCTTTTCTTTTTCTTTTTAATTTTTTTTTCAGAGCGGCAGCTTTTGATGCCATATAATCGGCCTTGTCCTATCTGACTGCACTGCCGTCCGGAGTGGCGTGAAATTGCTGTACTCACTCCTGTGATGTATGTCCGCGACACAGGATCTGGGCGATTAACAACTGCAGTTGAGGGGGAGGGGGAGTAGAGGAAGAGTGAGAGGAGAAGGAAGAGGGAGGATTGTTCTTTTTTCTGACATGGAAGTGAAAGGGGATTGTCTTGTGTTGTGTGTTGTGTTGTGTTGTAATGTGTTGTGTCATGTTCAATCAAATCAAATCAATCAAAAACACTTTATTAATCCACATGGAAATTAAGTTGTTGCTCTCTCTCTCTCTCTCTCTCTCTCTCTCTCTCTCTCTCTCTCTGTGTGTGTGTGTGTGTGTCTTAGTGTTAGTGTGTGTGTGTGTGTGTGTGTGTGTGTGTGTGTGTGTGTGTGTGTGTGTGTGTGTGTGTGTGTGTGTGTGTGTGTGTGTGTTGTTGTTGTGTTGTTGTAGCGGTGGTTGTGGTGGTG
>NC_134883.1:35649988-35654988 GCF_041734735.1 Babylonia areolata
CGTAATTTCTAGAGGCAAAAAAGGTTTCATTACTAAACAGCGGGTTAAAACGTGCTCTACCGTTAAACGTCCCTTGCAAATGCATTCAATATTTTCACAATATTTTGTGTATAGGGCATTTAGTAATAACCTAAATGCCATGCTCTTAACAGCCCTGCCAGTTCTTTTAGCATTTAATAAGGCAGAAGTGTTAACTTCTAAAGACAGAAAGGAATTTTGCATATTTCTTTCAACAATATTACACATTTCAGATGATGATAAACGATGAGGAAGTTCAACTGCATTTAAAGCGTTTTTTGCTCCAAGCTTTGCAAGATGATCTGCACGTTCATTAGAAAAAAGCCCACAGTGTGAGGAAATCCAGCACATTTCAATATTAGTTCCTCTCATTATTGAATACAGTGAATCAAAAATCTTATTTCAAAAATGATGTAATAATTAATGTTCGTACAACCTGATTTGATAGACTGCAGAACTAATTTTGAATCGACACAAAATGAAACATTAATCAAGTTTAGGAGCAGATCAATTTGATATGTTAATGCTATAAGGATGGCAATTAATTCAGCTGTAAAAATTGACAAGCCCTTTCCAATATGATATGACTTTTCAATTTTCAAAGCAGAAATCGCATATCCAGAACCAGCAAACTGATTTTCTAGAACAGAACCGTTTGTATATATTTTTAAGTGGTGGGGGTATGTTTCAGACAAGTGTGATTTGACTCGAGAAGCTAGTATATTGGGATTTTCATCTTTTTTAATGTCACAATATTGAATGTCAAAAGCTGCTCCCGTTAATTCCCATAATGGAACTGGTGAAGTGCTCATAATCGGAGCAACATTTTGTGGATCAACATTTGATTGATTAATAGTATCTGACACGTATGTAGAAATAGTTTCTAGATTTCTGTTCTGTTTCGCTCGTTTCGAAAAAAGTTTGTCAGACCGTATATTAATCTCAGTTTTGACAGAATTTTCTGTAGCATTTGCTCTAATTACATATTTTGCCGATGCTAGCTTTCTTAATTCATTAAGAGGTAGTATTCCTGCGGCTCCATACGACTGTAATGTGTTCGTATGAAACGGAACACCTAGGGCCAGCTTTATGGCTTGCTATCTAGGCTTTGCATTTTATTAAGGAAAGCATTCGGAGCGGAGAAAAATACCTCCTGTCCATACGTCAATCTAGATCTTACCAGTGCAGTAGCTAGATGAATAAGTGTTTATGAATCTTGACCTCAAGGATGTTTACTGACGATTTTAAGAAAATTCAAGCTTTTCATTGCTTTTGATCTAATGTTGCTTCTCAGACTCTTCGGGGAGAACAGATTGGAGCACATGGGCAAGCAGCACTTCGTATCGTCCACTGGAATGCGGAAGGAGTACAGCGCAAGAAGGTTGAGCTCCAGCGGTTTCTGCGTGAAAATGCGATCGATGTATGTTGCATCCAAGAGACTCACCTCAAGAACATTCGCCGCTTTTTCATAAGAGGTTACGAGTTGTTCAGACAAAACCGAGAGAACAGACCAAAGGGTAAGAAACAACATCCCAGCGGCAGAGACCCAGAGTTCTGGTCAAGCTGATCTCGACACAGAATTTCTGGGAGTCAAGTTGGTGTTGCCAGGCACGTCAGTGACAGTCCTCAATGTCTACTCACCTACAAACCAAATACAGATTGACTTTATCCTCGTTGACTCCCACAGCTGGATCATCACAGGAGACTTTAACAGCCACTCACCCAACTGGGGCTACCAAGATCTCAACAAGAAGGGAGAAGATGTGGAAAACTGGGCAATCAGTAACCAGCTGATCCTCGTCAACAGTCCAAAAGATCCACCTACGTGCTACTCACCAGCATGGAGGACCACAAGCACTCCTGACCTGGCCTTTGCGACAGACGACATCCATAGCATTGCCCAAAGGGAGGTGTCGCCCCAGCTTGGAGGCAGCGACCACAGGCCAGTGATCATTACAGTACAGAGACATTTTGAAACCCATCCCACCAGGCTCCCAGCAAGCTGGAATTACAAGAAGGCAAACTGGGACCTGTTCAAGCACGAGGCAGACAAGAGGACTTCTGCGCTGACACTGTCGCACCACGACATCAACGAAAATGCCAAGATTTTTAATGAGGCAGTATTAGACGCGGCGTAGGCAGCTATTCCACGAGGCAAACGCAGGAACTACAGTCCCTACTGGACACCTGAGCTCGACACCCTGCACAAGACCCTCAGTGAAGCCAGGGACACGATGTAGAGCTCCCCCACTGACGAAAATGTAGAGACACACAACAGAGCGAAAGCTGCGTTCATAAAGGAAAAGCTGCAAGCAACACGCAAGAGTTGGCAAGACAAGACATCCTCCCTGAACATGGAGACAGACATGCAGGGGCTCTGGAAGCTGACAAAGAAACTGGACGATGACAACCCCAGCAGAGGCAAGACCGTAATCGAACAGGACAACCAGCTGAAAACGGAAAAGGCCGCAGCCAACACCTTTGCGGAACTGTACCGAGAGGAGAGTACGATCCACATGTCCAGACAGCGCATCAAGCAGGTACGAGAGGAAACCACAAAACTTATGACATAGACCCACATGGCATAGATGACAGCTGTACGAGCGAACCACTAACCATGAAGGAGCTGAAACAAGGCATTCGCAAGCTGAAGCCCAAGAAAGCTCCGGGGCCTGATGGTGTCACTGGCGACATGCTGAAGCACCTGGGACCAGCATCCAGAACAGTGCTGCTTCAGATCTTCAATTACAGCTGGACAGCAGGAGTTGTGCCTTCCATCTGGAAAGAGGCAGAGATCATCCCGATCCCAAAGAAGGGAAAGAACAAGAAGGACCCCCACAGCTACAGACCAATCAGCCTTCTGAGCTGTGTCGGCAAGCTGCTGGAAAGGGTGGTCAACTGCCGCCTCACCTTCCTCCTGGAAACACAGAACATCCTTTCACCTACCCAGACCGGCTACAGAAAATTCCGCAACACAGAAGATCAACTAGCCCTCCTTGTCCAGGACATCGAAAACTCTTTTCAGGAGAAGAAGAAGACACTGGCCGTGTTTATTGACCTGTCGAGAGCGTTTAATAAAGTGTGGAAGGAGGGCCTCATCCTGAAACTTCTCCAAGCCCGCATATGTAGCAAGATGTACATGTGGATCCACCACTACCTCTTCGGCAGGACCGCAAGGGTCAAACTAGGCGGCTTCCACAGCAGAAAGGTCAAGTTACGTGAGGGTGTCCCCCAGGGAGGAGTGCTTTCCCCAACATTGTTTCTGTTGTATATCAACGACATCAGAGACAATATCACGAAGCACGTCTCCAACAGTCTGCACGCAGACGACCTGGCAGTATGGACATCCGCTGAACACACCAGCACGGCCTCCTACCGGCTTCAGGAAGTCGTCAGCAATATCGCTACATGGACAGAAGACTGGGGTCTTGAGCTCAACACCACAAAAACCAACGCAACACTCTTCTCTCTCTCCACCGCCAACGAGCAAGTCAAGCTGAAGCTCCAGGGACAGGCCTTGCCCCAGGCTGATATACCAACATTCCTTGGCGCCAAGTTGGACACCCGCCTGACCTGGAGGCCCCAGATTGAGGAGATGGAGAGGAGAGGCATCCGCAAGCTAGCCCTGCTGAAGAAGCTGGCCGGGACGACTTGGGGAGCAGACAGCAGGCTTCTCGCCAGGGTCTACATGGGAGCGGTCAGACCCACCATGGAGTACGCCTCAACCTCGTGGGGCACAGCCTCCAAGACCAACAAGAGCTGGCTCGACAAAGTCCAAAATATGGGACTACGCCTCACACTTGGAGCCATGAGGTCCACGCTGATCCATGACATGGAGAAAACTGCTAACGTCGAGCCCCTGGAGAGAAGACGCAACCTGAAAGTCCTGATGCAGGGAGAGAAGCTCAGAAGACTGCCCTCACATCACCTACACCACAGACTGGAGCAGCCCACCAAGAACCGTCTCAAACGTCAGAGCCTCAACCACCAGTATAAAGCACTCAGAGCACAGCACAGCGATGTTCTGGCAGCAAAAGGGGAGTCTTGCACTGACCTTGCCTTGCCTGACTGGAGGCTCTACCAAGAGATAAAGGCCACCATCAGCCTCAGAGTTCCTGGCATCACCACCAAAGACCAGCAACCAGCTACTCTCAAGATCCTGACTCTGGTCATGATAGAGGAGTCCTACCCAGTCAGCTCCTGGACCCAGGTATACACGGACGGATCAGCGGAGGAAGCCACACACAACGGAGGCAGTGGTGTCTACGTCAGATTTCCCATTGGAGAGCACAGCAGCATCGCACTCCCTGGAGGAAAGCTCTGTTCCAATTTCAGAGCTGAAGTCCTGGCCATTAAAACAGCAGCAGAATTCCTCTCCTCCTGTGGAAAGCCCCTTGGCAGCATCTCCATCTTCACTGACTCCATGTCCACACTCCAGGCCCTTGACTCCCCTGATCCTGGTCCACTGATCCAGTCCCTTAAGGCCTCCCTCGCAACCCTTACCCAAACAGCCCCAACGACCCTCCAGTGGGTGCCTGCACATGTAGGCCTCCCAGGCAACGAGCGTGCAGACCACCTCGCTAAGGAAGGAAGCCAGCTCACACAGCCAACCGTTCCTGCCACGTATGAGGAAGCAAAAACTCTCATCCGCAGCAGATTCCGAAGAGGCTGGGTCACCCTGAACGGAAGCTACCAGGCACACCAGGATCCCATCAGGACACTGGAGAGGAGACACCAGACTACCATCTACCGCCTTCGCCTTCGCACAGGACACTGCGGCCTCCGAGCACACCTGAAGAGGATTGGAGTGGCAGCCACATCCTTATGTGATTGCGGCCAGGCTGACCAGACCCCATCCCATATTCTCCAAGACTGCCCCCTGTATGAGAAGATGCGGCAGCAGTCCTGGCCTGGGGGTGCTGACCTCAACACCAAGCTCTGGGGGACGGTAGCCGATCTTCGCCGGACGTCCGAGTTTGTGG
>NC_134883.1:35659988-35669988 GCF_041734735.1 Babylonia areolata
TAAAACAAGAGGGTTAACAAAAAGGAAGAATACAAACCTAGAAAAATAAAATAATGGAAATCTGTAAAGAACTAAAAACCGCGAGGGAGAGGGTGGAAGTGATGTGTGTGTGTGTGTGTGTGTGTGTGTGTGTGTGTGTAGGGAGGGGGGCGGGGGCGGAGGGGGGGGGGGGTGCGGAGGTGCGGGGAGGGGGGGGGGTTGTGTGGGTGGGTAGAGGAGTGTGTCTGTAGAAGGTGGGGGCGACGGGGAAGGAGACCGGGTGGGGGCGAGCGCGCACTGACAGCCACACGCCCTCGCTGCAGCAGGTTCCTTGTCACAGAGAGAGAGAGAGAGAGAGAGCGAGAGAGACACAGAGAGAGAGAGAGAGAGAGGGGGAGAGAGAGAGAGAGAGAGAGAGAGAGAGAGGGGGGGGAGGGAGGGGCTGGAGGTGGGGGGGGCGAGGCAAGATCCGAACAGATATTAAATGCTATTAAGCTGAACAACCAGTCCGCCCCTTCTCCCTTTTTACTTTTTGCCCCGCCGTCCCCCCTGGCCATTCAGCAGACAGATGAATGCTTTCTTGGAAAGAAAAGCAAAACATGCCGCAGAATGGACGTAACATTTTATCAACCCCCCCCTCCCCCCCACAGCGGACATGAATCCGGTCAACGAATAAAGCCTCGTTTGCCAGACCGAGTAAAGAGAGAAACAGTTTTTATTATTATCAATAGTTGTGTTTTTTTTTCTTCTTTCCGAAGAGCCGGACCGCTGTTTATTCCAGGAAATTGGGTGGGTATTGTGACAGCAATTCCGCAACCCAAAACGTGGACGCAATTAATATCAATTACACACGGGGAGCTGGAAGAAGAAATCAGCGGCTTTCCAAATCCCTGGGAATCCCCCTGCGTCCTAACTCCCCGGAACATAAAGGGCAGATAACATTTCTTGCTGGGAGGAGAAGGAAGAGAGAGAGAGAGAGAGAGAGAGAGGGGGGGGGGGGAGAAAGACAGAGAGAGTCAGACAGAGACAGAGAGAGAGACGGAGACGGAGACAGAGTGACACATATTTCGTGCTGGGAAGAGAGAGAGAGAGAGAGAGAGAGAGAGAGAGAGAGGGATGTTGGGGGGGGAAGGAGGTGGGGGTGGATGGGAGAAAGAAACAAGACAAGAGATCCGATTTCCGGGGGCTGAAGAGGGCCAAGAGAGATAATCGGTACAAGCAGGAACTGGCGATTAACCAACAAGAAAGGCGGGTTGTCGTTGCTGGATTAATTGATGACAAGTGCAGGAAAATTGTGTTTGATTTTACATGATTTTACATGATTCATTTTCTCCCTTCTGAATTAGTCACACACACACACACACACACACACACACACACACGGCATACTGATACACACTCATACACATGCAGGCGTGCCACACACACATGTTTGGATGTTTGCGGTTCTCTCGACAAATAGCTACGTCAGAGTGAGTCTCTCTCTCTCTCTCTCTCTCTCTCTCTGTGTCTCACACACACACACACACACACACACACACACACACACACACACACACACACACACACACACACACACACACGGAGTAATATTCATACGGATAGCCAATTTCAATTCCATGGAAATAGATCTGAGCTGACAACTGACAGATTAGTGGAGGAAAAAAGGAAGAAAGAACCGTTCTTGTCAAAGTCTTACAGCCACTTCACGAGGATGCCAAGGAAAATAGACAGAAATAACGATGATATAGCTTTGTAATGAAAATCATGTTGTGACAAAGAACTGAAGGCAACAGCAGAAAAATAACTTTTTTCCATCAAAAATGAAAGCCAATGTGGCAAAACATCGGTACATCTGTGTTGTCTCGGCATTTTAGAACGTAAGATTTTTATATCGGGGGCGAGGGGAGAGAGAGAGAGAGAGAGAGAGAGAGAGAGAGAGAGACAGAGACAGAGAGAGAGAGAGAGAGAGAGAGAGAGAGACACACAGAGAGAGAAAGAGAGAGAGAGAGAGAGAGAGAGAGAGAGAGAGAGAGAACTGGAATTGGAATTGGAATGGTTTATTCACAATCAGGCCACAGCCCCGAGTGATGGGGGTATACGTGAACAAATACAACTCAATGAAAATATAATTTCTATTAATTTAAATGCCTCATTTCAGAACACAGAAAAACTATGTACGTCATTGATATTGCTTGACGACATTAACAAATGCAACTTGAACACACACACACACACACACACACACACACACACACACACACACACACACACACACAGAAGACAAGATAACATTTTCTATTTTCGAGGATAATGGATGATAATGGCACTGATGTGCTTTTTTACATCCAGTCCCGCCCTGTAAGCATGGCGAAAATAAGATACATAGGAAAAAGAACAATTCACACACACACACACACACACACACACACACATACACCACACACACACACACACACACATACACACACGCACGCATACATACACATAAACACAATCATGATGTCAATAAGATACATAGGAAAAAGATCATAAAGAACACACACACACACACACACGTGTATATACAATGTATGTTATCAAATACTATGCTACTGAAACTATGGATACACTAACACTAATAGAAATACCTATAGCAATAATGAGAGATAATACTCTTTGTCAAGGGAGCATGATTCCTTGGGTAACACAGAGTAAAAAGAGAACAATATGATAAACATATGAGAAAGGGAGAGAGAGAGAGAGAGAGAGAGAGAGAGAGAGAGAGAGAGAGAGCGAGAATTTGCGTTTCGATTCAAGGGAAACAATCCACATACAAAGACCGAGACACAGCACAAGGCAGAGTTGTTGCTCTTTACTCAGCACAGCCTCCTCCCACTCTCCCCTCCCCCCACCCCCTTCAATCCCACGTCGTTGAGTCTTAGAGGAAGTTTTCTCTGCAGTTTCACAACACCGACAGCACACCCAGCTGAACTAAGTAGGCAGCCAAGCATGCATGCATAAATGCATTTTCATGTGTTTGTTTTTTTCGCTGTGTGCGTGTGCGCGGGTTTAACTGCGCATTCCCGCCCTTCCTCTGCACTTCCACCCCCGTCCGTACCCGGCCACAGAAAGACACATCCGTTTTCGCTTGGAAATCAGTCTCAAGTTCTTCTGTCTTTGTGAATAATTTACGCAAATCGCAGCGACTTTCCAATCAATCTGGACGTGGTTTCCGGTTAAATAATTCAACGCCGGTGCAGAAAGATAAGTGTCATCGTTGCAGCGATTTATTTGCGGCTTGCACGACAGACAACACCGGGAGATTTGTCTTGTCACTCTCTGCTGATGTAAGATTACACGAGGTCGTTTCACTGATGAGCACGTGACTGGAAGCAGACGACTGTCACTGTTGAAACTACTGGCCGTGGCGGCGTTGCTGTGCGAAATTTTTATTCTGTGTGTTTATTTTCCCCCTTGTTTGTGTGTGTGTGTTTGTTGTTGTTGTTCAGTGTTGTTCATTTGATGCTCAAAATAAGTCTGGACTGAAGTTGGGAAGCAATGGAAAACACGTTCACACCCACAGAAAAGTTTTACCGTTTTCAAAGTGTGTCAGTTGGGGTCACTGGAGATGTTGATGTTTTATTATCATTCTTCTTCTTCTTATTTTCTTAATTCATTTTGTTTTATTTCATCTTATTCTATTTTATTATATTTTACTTTAATTATCAGTAGTGTCTCTTGTTGAATTAGCGGCTTTCCTTTTACAAGGTGCATTAAGCAATTAAAAATGTAGTGCCGGATATTCAATTTAGTTTAAATGCCTATCTTTGATTCCACACTCATCGTTTCTATTCTATTTCCTCGAACTCAACAATAAGCCTCCAGCCTCCCCATACCTGTATATTTTAAAGGAAATGATAACATTCAAATATGAAGAACTATACTTTAACTACATGTCTGCGATCTAGCAGCAGCTGCAGCAGCAGTAGTAGTTCTACAAAAAAGTAAAAGGGGGAGAGGGTATGAGGTGGAGAGGGTTCCGGAAAAGGGAGGAGAGGAGGGGGAAGATGTGACCGTGTGTGCGTGTTTGTGCGCATGTGTGCGTGCGTGCGTGTTTGTATGTCATGCGCGTGCATGCGCACGCGGTGTGTGTGTGTGTGTGTGTGTGTGTGTGTGTGTGCGCGCGCGCGCCGCGAACATGTGCATTCATATAATTTCCTCCTCACCCCGTCTTCCCATTCCGGAAAAGTGAAATTCAGACTGAATCATGATGTGAAGCATACGACCTGTGTGTCGGTTCAAGACGGTCAATGTCAATGATATTTTTTTCCATTGGGCGTGTGTGGTTCACTGCAGTGAAAACAAGACTGATCCCTTCTGTCAGACACATACAGCAATATCCACATTTCTTCCCCTCCAGTCCTTTGTATGACTGACGGAGTGAACGTCCAGGCCTTGTGAACCCTACGCATTCCGTCTTGAGGGGAACAATTGCAGATACTGCCACACATACTACAACTTATAGCATGTTACAAGTGAGTAAATGACCAATTTTTTTATCAGTGAAATTACAATAAGACTTAGTGGTTGGTGGTAGGGTTTCAACTTTATTCACTTCTGGACCGCTTTTTTTCTTTTTTGTTTTTCATTGTCACGTGGAAAGAATGGACCGACTGTTGATGGAGATGTTGAGGTGGTGGTTATATTTGTAGTTCGTCCGTCTGAGAGGTTAATTATTTTCACCACAGTTTGTCTTGCCAGTCGACAGGGTGACGGGAAAGGTGTGGACGGACTTTCCTGACCTTCTGTGGAATTGTCGGCAATGGACTAATGACCGGTCAGTCAGATTGTGGTGGTTGGTATCCAGCCCCAGTGGAAGTCTGTACAGGAGTCTTCACCACCAGGAGACAGGAGGAAAAAGTAACATTTCTGTATGGAAGCTTACAGTTGGGCCAGCAGATGATCAATGGTTTCTCCATTGCAATGGGAAGTCATCTACAGCTTAGTATTGTGAAGGACTATGACTCTCAGATTAGGAGGCAAGACTGCACTGGCTCTTCGTGTTGCAGCCTTGAGGGATAGTTGGTTTTGGAACCATCTTAATTAACACCGACTGTCCTAAAATCCCCTTGGCCGACAGAGTGGGAATGTAACTTTGGCAAGACACTCTCCACTATAATCAAATTCTAGCCCAGATAGTTGGGACTGTAGTTGCCTCCCCTGCTTTCTGATGGTCATAGTCGGACACGACTGACCATCATACATACATACATATATTGATACATGCATACACATTCTGTATTGAAAATGTGTTGACGTAAGGAAACTGATCTGTTTTTGATGGGGGCACGCGCTTTGCTGTGGGCTGTCTACGCATTCATTTGATGATGTGATACTTCATTAGAAAGTGGATGACAAGTGGCCTTAAATGGACATGTTTACCTGTGGCCTTAAATGGACATGTTTACCTGTTTGAATGTCTCTCCTCTGTGTGTCTCTCTTGCCTCCTAATTTGAGAGTCATAGACCTTCACAATACTAAGAGAATGCAGCATTGCATTACGATGTCATAACATTCATGAATCATTTCTTTGAAATAGTCAGTTGCAAGCATGTAGAAGAAACTGGCGCCTGAGTAAGGCGATGCATTCTCCTTTTCGAGAACAGCCCGAATTCCACACAGAAGAAACAATCGTGGCTAGATTGCAACACAGTGCGATGCAGCACATCACATCGCATCATATCACATCACACCACAGTACAGTACGATATAACACACACGCACATTCCAAACTTCAACAGAGGTGATTATCTTCAGCAACTACTTTTCCGGCCCAGTTGAATAAGATGTTTACCTGTTTGTTTTAGCAACTGGGCGTTTTGTCTCAATATTGTTATGGGAGGGAATCGATGCAAAAGTCGTCGATGTAGTTTCAACTCAGTTTACTCCCCTTGATGATTTCTGGCTGTAATTTGTTCATGGACGCCTGAGGATTAGATTGCAGGACAGTAATGTTGACCTGACAGGAAAGACACGTGAACAGGAAGACGTAAATAAAAGGATTGTCCTCGCGCTATAAAAACATGACGCTACACAAAATGTTTTTTTTTGTTTCCGGCCAACCACTACAAACATACATGAATAATACCTAATAATCATACTTAATAATCATATTTCAGGGTAAATATCAAGGAGAATCCGAAATAATTGCATGTTGAGTTCATTTGGCTCATAGCACTGACCCGGCAGAGTTATCATTCTTGGACTAAAGTGTCAGTGGACCAAGTTTTCTACGCAATGTTGATCAATGTTTGTTCAAAGTTAAAAAAAAAAATCAAACAATTTAACCAGGACTGTGATGAAAACAAGTGTGATCTTGGATAGGATGATAGATGATTGTCCGGTTGTGTGAAGCGTTTGCAGCTGTGCATTAAATGTTGTACTCTTCTTTCTCTCCTCTTTCTTTCTTTCATGTACATCAACACTTCTTGTATGTTCATGTCGATTATTGTTATTTAATTCATTCTCTCACTTTCTTTAACTAACATGTATATAAACCAATTTCAGCTCGTAGCTGTCGTTCACACAGCCTCAGGACGGGGGTCTCCAGGCCTGATCACCGTGTTCAGTGTGTAGGTTGGGCACTGATCTGTTTCCCCTCCCCCTCAACCTCTCAATCTAGTTTATTTTACTTTTTTTTTTTTTTAAAGCAGATGTGGTGTAGCGTATACGGATTAGTCCGCACGCTTTGACGCCTCCTTCAAAGGGAAACCTTTTTTTCTTTCTTTCTTTCCTTTCTTTCCCTGCTATTGTGTTTTCGCTTTTTCTTTGTTTCTTTCTTAGTTTGTTTCATTGATTTTTTCTTTCTTTTTCTTTTGTTTCTTTCGTCCTTTCATTTTTTCTCACTCTCACTCTTTATTCCTTTTTTCCTCACCCTTTCATCTTTCTCCCTGTCTTTTCTTTTTCTGAACTATGTGAAATGGCGATACTTTTATGTGAGCGGTTGATGTCAGTGTGTTCGATGGGGTCTTTTCTTTCTTTTCTCCGTCCTCCTTTTCCGTCTTTTTAGCAAGACCTTTACATCCCCCCCCCCCCACACTTCAATTTGAGGGCCCGATATGTCCACGCTGTCTGGTCTTTGCTTCAGAAACCTAAATTTAGGTTGATTATCTTTTATTCATCTTGTAATTTTTATTTCGCTTTTATCACACATTTAAATAAACGCACTTAGCGAAAATAAAATTATCTTAAGAGCGCTTAAGAACACACACACACGGACGCACGCACGCAAGAACACACACGCACGCACGCACACACGCTCTCTCTCTCTCTCTCACACACACACGCACACGCCCTCACGCACGCACGCACACACGCACGCACACATGAAATTTCGGTTTAGACGTGATGAGGAGGCCAAAGCGATTGAAACATTCATCAGTCTGTGTAATTACAGATCAGCGACCAGTTTACCCCGAAGGGAACATCGATCGTCATTTTGTAATCAGTATCGATCCGTTCCTGTCTGACCGCTGATATAAAGAGGGGTTCGCTCTGATGTCTGGAATCACAGTGTCCTTCTCGTTGGTCTATTGTCTATTCACTGCAAGGTGATTTAGACACGTACGATTTCATTCTTTTCAGCACACACACACACACACACACACACACACACACACACACACACACACACACACACACACACTTGATATACATCAAGTTTGTACTCGTTCCCACAGATGATTTAATTGACTGTAACTAAACGTGACGGCCCAACACTCGGCTTATATCACAGATTGACATAAGTTTACATTTGGGCCAACAGCAAAGTGAGAGCTGTATTATCAGTGGTTTCTCCAGTCAATGGGAAATCATTTACAGCTTAGTCTTTTGTGAAGGACTATGACTCTCAAATTAGGAGACAAAATTGTGCTGCAGCCTTGTGGGCTAGTTGGCCTTTGGGAACCACCCCAACGCCGACTGTCCTAAAACCCTCTTGGCCGAGAGAGTGGGCATGTAACTTGGGCAAGACACTCTCCACTATAATCAAATTCTAGCCCAAATAGTCGGAACAGCAGTTGCCTCCTCTGCTGTTCTGATGGTCATAGTCGGACACGACTGACTATCATATAATTTTATAAAAACTAAACGTGGCAAACATATGCAGCATGAGGCATCTGACAACGGAGGCTACTGAGGGACCCAGAGGCAAGTCAGATCATGTTGCTTATTTCCCAGCCAACCGCAAAGGGAACATTACAGGGCTGGACTGAGAGTCAGTGCCAATTTGGGTTCAACACATTCGTCTTCAAACAGGACCTGAAAAGTACAGGTATTGATGTGCTGTCCTGGGAAAGCCTTGCGGACTCACGTGGACCCTGGAAATCTGCCATTCAGAGAGGGGTTAAACAAGCAGAGAGAAGCCGCATTGACTCTCTGAGGAGAAAAAGAGCCACACGCAAGTCAAGTTCTGTAAACCAAGCAGCATCTTCATAAAATTATAACTGTCCCACATGCAGTTGAGATTGCAACTCCAGCATCGGTCTACAGGAAGTGCAATGCCCGGCAGTGACTACATTTCTGGTGCAGCCATCGTCTCTCGAGACGGAATGAGGCCGTTGACGACGACAACATTCGTCTTCAGCTTCATCCATTTTTTGGTGGGAAGTGAGTCAGATGATCTTGAAAAGATCTGAATTCTTGATAGAAATAAGTAAAATGCGTCTTTCACGCCTGGTCTTTTTCATGTGACTTCAGTTTGAATGAAATGAAGATCAACTTGAGTGATATGTCTGTATATTGACCTTCATGATATTTATAACCTGGTCCTAAAGTACATTTCCTTAGCTCAATCGTCTTGTTTTTGTGAGTGTTGATTTTTGTTGGAAAATGGACACCACATTTGGTTGCATGTCATGTCAAGGTAAAAGTCTTAATCAGCCCTGTTCAGACACATCAAAGTCAGGGGGGCGGGGCTTGAGGAGAACAAGAGAGGGTTGGGGTGGGGGTAGCGGAGTAGACTTTCACTTCTTTTAATCAACGGTGTTCCACTATCCAGACCGAGGCACTGATCAAAGCGGGGTGGGATAGCTTACATACCTGTACAAGTCATGTCACTGCCAGACTTTGATACACCAACGGCACCATTCCGGCAGCTTTTAAACAGGTGTGTGTTTACCAGGTGGATGGCTGGGGCCCGGGGCCCGAGGTCCGCCGCAGGAAAGAGAGAGCGTTGAACACGGCGGTCAGGATAGCGTTGAAGACCCTCCACTCCCCCCCCCCTAGCTCTCCACTCCCTCCCCTCACCCCCCAGTCTTACACTGCCCCCTGACGTCTCTTGGCACCGGGGAGAAATATCCGCTTTCTTCCCAGGCTTGGTTCCAGGCCAGCGCACGTGCTATCATCGTGGGAGGAGGAGGAGGAGAGGTAGAGAAGGAAGAGGAAGAGAGGGTGAGGAGAAGGAGGAAGAGGAGGAGAAAGAGGAGGAGGCAGGGGAGGAGCAGAAAGAGGAGGAGGAAAAAGAGGAGAAAGAGGAGAGGTAGAGGAGAGGAAAAAGATGAAGAGGGTGAGGAGGAAGAAGAGGAGGAGGATGAGAAAGAGGAGTAAGAGGAGGAAGACATGATCCTGATGTCACTGTGGTGACCAAGAGGGCAAGAGGCTGCAGTGTGTCGGAAGAAGAGGTCTGTTGGAACGTCAGACTCATGTTTTGTAGATCTTAAGGCTTATTTGTTTCTGTTTTTTTGTTTGTTTTTGCTTTTGTATTTGTTTTGTTCTTCTATCTGTGTCTCTGTCACTATCTGTGGGTCTCTTCACCTCTCTGTCGCGGTCTGAGTTTCTGTATGTCTACCCATGCAGCCTCTCATCCAGTACTTTCACCTTTCTCCTATGAGTATTACTCTCCACCCCCCCCCCCACCCCCCTGTCTTCTCTGTTTCTACCTCTCCCCCTGCTGTTTGATGATATGCTAAAATATTCGCATGCAGGCACAGAAGCGAAAACTGATGGACAGAAACATGTAGAGGTGCAGACAGACTCTCTC
>NC_134883.1:35674988-35677488 GCF_041734735.1 Babylonia areolata
AGAGTCTTTAGTTGGTTGTGGGTTGCTCTCTCTCTGTCTGTCTGTCTGTCTGTCTCGGTGTCTTTTTTTCTCTCTCTGTGTCTTTTTCTCTCTGTCTGTCTCTGTGTCTTCATCTCTCTCTCTCTGCTTTCATTTTATTAAATATTGTGTAGTGTAGACCCTATTCAGGGCGGGGACTGGATGTAAAAAAGCACACCAGTGCTTATCTATTATCCTCGAAATAAAGAATTTGTCTTGTCTTTCTGTCTGTCTGTCTCTCTCTGTACCTGTGCCTGTCTTTCTGCTCTCTGTCTGTCTGTTTGTCTCTGTGTCTTCCTCTCTCTATACTTCTATCTGTCTGTCTCTCTCCTTCGCTTTCTCTTTCTCTGCCTCTCTCTGTCTCTGTCTGTCTCTCTCTGTCTCTCACTCTCCCCCCCCACCTCTCTCCGTACAAGTCCCTGTCTCTGTCTCAAAAGGCTAAACATTATAGGGACCCAAACGAGTGCCCCCGGCCATGCCCCCTCTCCTCCCCCCCCCTCCCTGCCCCTGACACAGACTGACTCAATGTTTCTGGCAGTTGTGCCGTGATAGTTTTTGTCGGTATCAAAGTTATCCGCCTGTCCCCCCGCGTCTTTTTTGCATCTTTCCCTGTTGCTGTGTGTGTGTGTGTGTGTGTGTGTGTGTGTGTGTGTGTGTGTGTGTGTGTGTGTGTGTGTGTGTGTGTTTCTGTCTGTGCCCTTTTCGATCAGTTCGTCTGTCTGTCTGTCTTCTTTTTTCTCTGTTTTCTTTGCTTCGTTAATCATGTTATATCTTTCCTGTTCTTTCTTTCTTTCTCTCGTTTTCTTCCGTCCGTCCTTCCTTTCTCCCTCCCTTCCTCCATTTTCCCTCATCCTTTTTTTCTCTCTCTCCATTAAACTTATTTGGGTCAGCCACAAAAATCGGGAGATATAGTTTGAACATGACTGGAGAGCTGTAGGCATGGCTGATGATGGATCGTGCGTTGTCAGCGTTCTGATTCAGGTTCAGATGAGAAATAATCCATAACAAGATATCTAATTAGATAGAGAAGTGGGGAGTTTGTTGTTGTCTTTTCCGGTTTTTTTTTCTCTTGGAAAAAAGGTTTAGGTGCAAAACGCTGAGTTATTCAGAGAGAGGGGGCGGGGGCGGGAGGGAGGGAGGCTGTTTTTGCTGGCTGCCCATCTGTCTCTCTGTGGCTGTTCCTCTCTTCCCCTCATCCCTTGGTTCCTTTAGGTTCTTGTTTCTCCCCATCACTTTCTTTCGCTCTGTCGTGGTTTTTGTTTGTGTACTGTGTGGGGTTTATTCCTTCTTCACCTGGTCATAAAATATGTGATGTTAGATGAAATGTATGGTGGGGTGTGTGTGTGTGTGTGCGTATGAGAGAGAGAGAGAGAGAGAGAGAGAGAGAACGAACAAACGAACGAAATATTATTTCAAGAGGGCAATGGAATAAAGAATAGAATAGAATATGTCTTTATTACCAAGTGTACCGGGGTCATAAAGAATATTGGGGAGGGGGGAAAGGGGGTTGCGGGGGGGTGGGTGGGGGGGGGCGCGGGGGGATACATAACAAGGTACGAACATAAATCGAAAATCATACACAAACACAGATACAGTAGACATTAGGCTACATAAAAGTGCTTATCAATATAAAAACTTGTGCATACTCATACATGCACGCACTGCACACACACACACACACACACACACACACGTTTGAACAGAAGCCGCACATTACATGTGGATGGGGCTGATGACTAGATCTTCAGGTAGATGGTTGTTGATTGCACAATTCTATTGATCATACTGGATTTGTTCGAGAGACAGGGCATTGACTGCTTTGGGGAAAAAGCTATTGGCGAAGGGATTGGTTTTCGTCCTTATACTTCTGTACCGTCGACCAGAGGGGAGCATCTCGAAAATCCCAAAAGCTGGATGTGATTAGTCCTGGCTGATTGATTTTGCTTTTTTGAGTAGCCGCTTATAATATATGTCTTCTAGAGAAGGTAGATCAGTCCCGGTAATCTTGGTGGCAGTTTTTACGATTCTGTTAAGGGCTGCAACTTCTGCCTTGGAAATGTTTCCGTACCAAACAGTAATAGCGAAGGTTAGCACACTTTCAATGACTACTCGGTAGAAATCAACCTTGATTTCTTTTTTAATTCCGAACTTTTGAGGCGCCAAAGAAAGTACAGGCGCTGTTGTGCTTTCTTAACAATTTTTTTCCGTATATTTCTCCCATTTCAAATCGTTAGAAATGATCAGTCCGAGAAATTTAAATTCGCTGATGATCTCTACTTGCTTGTCTTTAATGACAAGTGGCAAGGGGTCAGATCTGGTCTTCCTGAAATCTAAAATTAATTCTTTTGTTTTTGACATGTTGAGTTCTAAGTTGTTTTGATCACACCAGCTGACAAGTTCCAGTACTTCTTCCCTATATTTTGACTCATCACTGTTCGTAGTCAAAGAATACCAAAAAGAACAGGTACAAGGCCATCACACC
>NC_134883.1:35682488-35714988 GCF_041734735.1 Babylonia areolata
ATGGCCGTTGTTAATCCTTGTCAATCAGGCAGCCATACTCCGCTTTCAGGGGTGTGTATGCTGGGTGTGCATACCTAACACTTTCGTTAATTACGTGGGTCTTGAACATGCGTATTTGATGTTCTTCACCTGTGTACTCACAAAGGGGGCTGCATGCACGAGCAGGTCTGCACATATATTTTACCTTGGAGATCGGAAATGACCTCCACCTGGTATTGAAAGTTTGGTGCTCAAACCACTCGGCTATTGAGAGCAGCAGTTAATCTCCAGTGGTCCGCTGAGGAAGTAGGGGTGGGTAGGGGGGCCTTTCGCACACTTACTGGTCATAACGGGTACCAGATAGGGAGAGAAGGATGGACCCGAAGAACAACAATGAGGCCCTTTCCACACTCACGTTTTTTTTTTTTTTTTTTTTTTTTTTTTTTTTTTACTGGGTGTTAACAGATACCAGAACCTATTGGGAAATTGAGCCAGCTTTTGGGGACTAAATGGGTAGATTGGAGACGTCTGGGGGTTCAGCTCTGTGTGTGTGTGTGTGTGCGTGCGTGCGTGTGTGTGTGTGTGTGTGTGTGTGTGTGTGTGTGTGTGTGTGTATGTGTGGGTGTGTGTGTGTGCGTGTGTGTGGGTGTGTGGTGTGGAAGGGGGTAGGAGCGGGGTGTGTACATGTACATGTGTGTGTGTGTGTGTGTGTGTGTGTGTGTGTTGTGGTGTGGAGGGGGTAGGAGCGGGGTGTGTACATGTACATGTGTGTGTGTGTGTGTGTGTGTGTGTGTGTGTGTGTGTGTGTGTGTGTGTACGAATCTCTTCACACTCCTCAGATCCATTCCTCCTAAATGTTTGTCTCTCGTTGTGTTCACAAGACGTGTCACACACATGAGAAACTCTTCCCCTGACAGTCCCCGCCAGACGGGAATTTATAAAAGGCCTGATGAATAACATCTGTGGAGGGAATAATGTTGTGTTTTTTTCATATCACGGGGGAAAAGTTCTCGTGATTGATCAATTCCCGGCTCTCGCGAAATGGTTGGGAATTGTATCTTTTATTATTACAGGAACTGGAACAACACTGGAATATACGAGTTCTCTCTGCAACTATCTGACCGACGAGTCTGTTTTTCTAGTGGTTATCAAATCTTCACTGGCTGCTTGGTCAGGGATGAATACCGTGCAAAGTGCCTTACTGCTAAGGGTCCTCATCTCGTGTATCTTTACGTGAGAAATAAAGTACAACGCCAAACGTATATTTTGTCTCCACTCCTCTTTACACTAACCTAACCTCGCTTGTGTGTGTGTGTGTGTGTGTGTGTGTGTGTGTGTGTGTGTGTGTGTGTGTGTGTGTGTGTGTGTGTGTGTGTGTGTGTGTGTGTGTGTGTGTGTGGGTGTTTGGGTGTGTATGTGTGTGTGTGTGTGTGTGTGTGTGTGTGTGTGTGTGTGTTTGGGTGTGTGTGTCTGTGTGTGTGTGTGTGTGTGTCTGTGTGTATGTGACTGCCTTTTTCTGTCTGTCTTAACACACATGGACTTCAGAAGATCTGTCAAATATGCTATGAGCAGATAAGTTGAAACCAGGTATTTGTTTTAGTACATGTTTTGGTTTGCTTTTCAGTATCTTTGTCATAGTGTTCAATGGCAAACGGATATAGTCATTTAGACAACTGAGACAAGTTGTTTGCCAGTGATCACCTACCCTTCTCACCGTGAAAAAGGCGGGCGCGCAAAGACATGCACACATGCACACATTTAAAGGACACACGCCAGCAAAAGCACGCCCACGTGTCAGTGTACAGGGACAACATCATGGGACAGACGCATGGACACACACACACACACACACACACACACACACACACGCACACGCACACGCACACACTGACTCTGTGTGTGTGTGTGTGTGTGTGTGTGTGTGTGTGTGTGTCCCTCCCTCCCTCCCTCCCTCACCCCACCACACACGTTTTATCCATCAGACATTATAATTGCAGCGTCGGAGCGGCAAAAATGACAGTGTATGTGTGGGTTGTTTGTCTTGCTTTGCCTGTCCGTCTGGTATCGATCGCTCCGAGCTGAAAAATGTTGGTGGCTTGTCAGAGCTGTGGGGATCCTTTTCATTAACAAAATATTCCTTCCCCCAACCCTTCTGGGACGGTGAGGGATAAATGAATGATTCAATTCAAGAAACTCAACTGTGTGTGAGGCGTGGTGGTGAGAATCTGCGAGAGTATGTATGTATCTATCTATCTATCTATCTATCTATCTATATATAAAGTGTGTGGGTGTGGAGAGAGTGTGTCCATGTTGGTGTGTTTTCAGGTCTGTCGTGAGAAAGTCGGGTTCTCACTCCTCACCCCTCTCCGTTTTTCTTTTTGGTCTTCTGTGTGTTTCCCAGAAGGTTCTGAGACTGCTGCTTGCTGCTGTTTTTGTTGTTGTTTACTTGCAGTATACCTTTTCTCTTATCCCATTTTTTTCTCTTCCCTATGTTACTGTCTCTGTGTGCTTCTTTTTGTCACAGTGATATTTTGCTGAGAACCAAATCCTTTTTGTCACAGTGATATTTTGCTGAGAACCAAATCCTTTTTGTCACAGTGATATTTTGCTGAGAACCAAATCCTTTTTGTCACAGTGATATTTTGCTGAGAACCAAATCCTTTTCCAATGTAAGGAAGGGAGAGGACGGGTGCAAACACTAAGTGGTTAAAGCTCTGCACTTTCAGTCTGAGGATCCTCCACGGTATCAGCACCTGATGGGTTAAAGGTGGAGATTTTCTACCATGTCCCAAGTCAACATGCGTGCAGACATGCTCGTGCATTAATCCCCTTCATGTGTATGCAGAAGATCTAACTCGCATGTTAAAGATACCGTGATCCATGGATAATAGAAACAAGAACATACTCAGAATGCACACCCCCGAAGTCGGAGAACGCCTGCCTGTATGGCAGGGTTTGAACACGGTCATGCACGTAGATAGGAGTGGACGCGGGAGTTGTGGTCCACGAACGCAGAAAGAAAGAATGAAAAAGGAGTGAAAAAGGATAGATACACACATAAGGGTGCCGTGTGCGTGGGACAAAGGGTGAAATCTGTGACGCGTTTCGGCGCTTGGGAGCTTCGTCAGGCTGGACAAACAGATCCCCCGAACAAACACACACTGTGGATGTTGTGATGTCTTCTGCAGCTGCTCTGGCATTTCAGTGTGGAAGTAAGAGGAAGTTACACGGCGTTATCTTTATTGTGTATTTCATGTCATCGGGGTGCACGAATGTGAAAGCAAGAGAACAGTCAGTGAGAGAGAAAAAGATTTCGTCAAAGTTTGGTGGTTTATTCAACGAAATATCTTATGAGCAAGCAAGATGAAAAGGGGAAAGCAGAGGAAGGCAATGGAGAGAGAGAGGGAGAGAGAGAGAGATAGGAGGGAAGATATATATATATATATATATAGAGAGAGAGAGAGAAGCACACACACACAAATGCTAGTGATTTATTCAACGAAATATCTTAAGAAAGAGCAAGTTGAAAAGGGGGATGGAGATGAATGCAACAGAGAGAGAGAGAGAGAGAGAGAGAGAGAGCGAAGAAGGGGAGAGAGAGAGTGTGTGAGAGAGAGAAGTACACAGACAGACAGACAGACACACACACACATGCGCGCGCGCGCGCTCACGCACACACACATGAATGAAAAATTAATAATGTTGACATATATATATATATATCAGACCCCTGCTGCGGCATATAGACTATGAGTAACAGGTGCTTTATACCAAAATTAAAACATCAACAATTACAGCTCATGAAATTGAGGATTAAAAATACAAACAAATAAATAGAGGATCATGTGATCTTGTAAGATTTCCAATTTCGAGAACAGACACACACACACACACACACACACACACACACACACACACACACACACACACACACACACACACACACACACGCACACACACACACACACACACGCACACACACACACACACACACACACACACACACACACACACACGCACAGTGACAGACAGACAGACAGAGAGAGAAGCGGGCAGAATAGGGAGAGTGGGACAGAAACAGAAGTCAGAAGAAAGTCAAGGGAAGTCGTTCATTTCATGTACCCACACTGGGGACATTGAAACATTACACACATTTATCTTTTACACACCATACAATCCAAGAGAGTGATGTCAAAAACTAAAACAAAAAAACTCAAGAGAGTAAGCAAACATTAACACATAAACTGGTCCTTTTTTTCCGAGCGAAACACAAAATCAGATCGAAGAGAAATGCATATAGTACAGATGAAGTATTTCGGTTTAAACAATACTCTCTCCCTTCCCCCATCCAAAAAAAAGTGTGTGTGTGTGTGTGTGTGTGTGTGTGTGTGTGTGTGTGTGTGGTAAGTATATCTGTGTATATATGTAAAAGAACATGAAGTTGTGAAGATTGAACTGTAGTATTGGACAGGGTCCCGGGGGAGGGACAGAAAGAAGTTGTTTTGGAGGGAGAGATGTGGCGATCTCAGGTTGGGAAGGGTGCACATTGTTTTTAAATGCAAACTGTCTAAATGCTAACATCCACTTTGTGTTGTTGTTGTTGTAAATATGGAACATCAAACTGGAGGACGGAAACATGGGGGTGGGAACCGGTCGTCCACCTACACCATCTCAGAAGATGGAATATGGCTACCTTCATGGCAATGGTGATCATCCAAGGCAGCCGAGAAACGAGGAAAAAGTAAGCGAAAAATAAAAATAAAGGAAGGTAAACTCTTCAAAGAATCATCCAATGGAGAGAACTACTTGTTATGCATGACGTGACTCAGTTTTCCTCTCCTGTGCACTCTGCACACATCTTAAAAGTGCCAGTGACCTTTCGTCCCCACAGCTCACTCGTATGACTGAGAAACATCATCAGAACAAACAACTGTGTGTAGGTCCTAGGCAACCTGGCGTCGTATTACGTTTGATTTTAAACAGAAAAGGTGAGATAGAGGGGATGGTTGGGGAAAAAGAGAGGTAGGAAACACAGAGAGAGAGAGAGAGAGAGAGAGAGAGAGAGAGAGAGAGGAAAATAAATATACAGAGAGAGACAGAGCGAGACAGACAGACAGGTGATTAGGAGAGGGAAAGTGAGAGTGAATATTCGAGCACAGGAAGACACAAATAGGTGAACAACCGTATCGCCATTCATACAACCACAAACGAGGAACAAGAAACAGAAAAGATGAAAATGTTGAACCCGTGAACGACATCAAAGCGGAGACCACCAGTTGATTCTTCTCTCATTCAGGACACCGCGCTAGTCATGACTCCAGTTTGGTCCCCTGGCTGAAGACTGGCCACGTGTCACTGATCGGGATGTTCATTCATGGTACTGAACATTGCGTTGGACATGACCCCAGTTTGGTCCCCTGGCTGAAGACTGGCCACGTGTCACTGAATGGGCTGTTCATTCATGGTACTGAACATTGCGTTGGGCATGACTCCAGTTTGGTCCCCTGGCTGAAGACTGGCCACGTGTCACTGATAGGGATGTTCATTCATGGTACTGAACATTGCGTTGGACATGACTCCAGTTTGGTCCCCTGGCTGAAGACTGGCCACGTGTCACTGAATGGGCTGTTCATTCATGGTACTGAACATTGCGTTGGGCATGACTCCAGTTTTGTCCCCTGGCTGAAGACTGGCCACGTGTCACTGATCGGGATGTTCATTCATGGTACTGAACATTGCGTTGGGCATGACTCCAGTTTGGTCCCCTGGCTGAAGACTGGCCACGTGTCACTGAATGGGCTGTTCATTCATGGTACTGAACATTGCGTTGGGCATGACTCCAGTTTGGTCCCCTGGCTGAAGACTGGCCACGTGTCACTGATAGGGATGTTCATTCATGGTACTGAACATTGCGTTGGGCATGACTCCAGTTTGGTCCCCTGGCTGAAGACTGGCCACGTGTCACTGATCGGGATGTTCATTCATGGTACTGAACATTGCGTTGGGCATGACTCCAGTTTGGTCCCCTGGTTGAGATTTATTCGGTGGACTGTTCATTCATGGTTGCGAATGTCGCATTTTACCTGACTCGAGCTTCGTCCTCTAGGCTGAAGTCTAATCAAGTGTCACTAATAATATTAGACAGTTCACTGATGGTACTGAACATCGCGTTCGACATGACACGGGTGTCGTCTCCTGTTTGAGGCTAATCAGGTGTCACTAATTGGACTCTTCATTTATTATATTGCTAAAGCAGCACGGACCAGTCGCTTTCAGTTGAAAGCTGGCTGTCACATTGAGAACTTTATTCCGAGGTTTTGTCTTCGTTTAGTGGAACAATGACAGTACGTTTGATGCGTTCCTGAACCAGCCGACGACAGTCACGCTGAAAATGGGAAGAAAAGTGATACAATGAAGAGGGGAAGTAAGCTGCACTAACAGACGTTGCTAAAAAAGTACATTTTATTTTTCACCATAAATTTTTAATGATATAAGGAAAGTCAAAATCTACGCATTGCTACAGTTGAGATAGCTTCTTTGCGTGTCTAGACCATACACAAAATAAATAGACAGCCAACTCTTCCGCGCACAGGTACTCCCCTTGCCCCCCTTTAAAAAAAATGTCTGTAATTATTATTAACGATGGGAGAAGAAACCACACAGCAACGACAAACCACCAGAAAAAACGGGCAGGGATGTGGTTTCTCCACACACAGCCGATACCATTACTGCAGTAACTTACCTTTCACACACACAGGAGAATTTCTTGATCTGGAGACTTCCCTTATCCTCTCCCCTTTCACAGGGAGGATTAATGGTCCACGAAAGAGGATTTCCAGCCAGTCGCCAAGATTTACTCCCCAACGATCGATAACGTCGAAATCTGGACGAACAATGACACATCCGTTGTGTTATTACTGTCCACAGAACACGCTGACGTTTTGATATGTTCTTGGTATGCTTCAGTCAGAACACTGAGATTTCATTCATTCTTGTCAGAACGCGTTGATGATTGGTACTTTCTTGTCGGAGCACTTAAATATCTAACCTTTTATTGCCGTAACATTCTGATGATTAATGCGTTCTTATCAGAAGATTATGTAGCTTAATATATTCTACTTATAACATCTTGATTTCTAACAGGCTGTTGTCAAGACACTTTGATACGTTTATTGCCTTCTTTTTAGAATATTATGAGGCCATACAAGTTCTTGTAAGAACACATCGATGCATAATGCGTGTTGGCAGAACATTCTGGTGCATTAAAGACTTCTCTTTGTCTCTAATTTTCTGTCTCTGTCTCTCTCTCCACGCCTCTGTCTGTCTGTCTGTCTGCCTGTCTGTCTTGAACTTGCTGTGTGTGAAATGTTTGCTTGGCTACTGTACTTCCGTTGCAATGAATTTAGATTGCATGTACTAGCTGTCCACCCTGCAGTGATTTCTTATTTGTGTATTTGTTTATTCTGGAGTGACCAGTTCAGCGTTCAATGGCTTTGTTCGTTTTTGTTGGTGGACTTGATGAACATTTGATCACCTGTTTGAACACTGGAAATGATCAATTTAACGTGAATTTCTGGCGCCTGCAACACGTCCTGTTATGCCGTGCTTGTTCTGAAGAGTTTTGTAATCAGCTTCAGTTTTAGTTTGAAGGTTGTGCTAAAGCGTGCGGACTGATCCATATACGCTTGACTACATCTGCTGTTGGAAAAAAAGAGGGACAGGGATGGGTGCATGAGGCGATCTGTGCAGCGCTATGTTTGCTTAGAGTTAAGACTGCTCCTAAGTGTATGGAATTTACCGTGGAGTTAGGAACATTCGCCCATGCAACCCTCCCCACCCCACCCCCACCCCCCTCCTCCGCCAGGGCCTGACCGCACAAACCTGTCGGCTGATCGAGAGCCTCCCAATGTTTGTGTGAAGCCTTCAAAGAAAATGGAATATGAAAAGGAAGAGGAGGTTCCTTTTAGTGGGTACATTAGTACTGATAGTTTAATGTGTGACGAACACTGTGTTTTGGCCTTGTCGTTTTGACATGATGATATTTTGTTTCATTAAAGTATAGGTAGTTCGAATAAAGCCTTCCTTCGCTGTCGACTTGGTTGAGCAACAATCAACCAAACAAACTCAATGTTGGACACAGTCACACAGTACTACAGGTAAAATCTGAACAGTACACGTAAATAAGTTGTTTGTCTAGCTTTAATTTCCACCTGTTTTCGATCCAGGTAAGGTCGACATGAGTGATTAGAAGGGCTGGAAATCCTGTCCATTTAATGAGTAGTGCTTCGCCCGACGTGGGTGGGGATAAGGGTGGCTTTTGGACCCGTTGCGCAGTGGGGAATAATAGCAATTGTGAAAGTCGTGGGTGTACAGTCAGAAACCATGTCCACGTGTGATTACTTCATGGTCGGTGGTTGGCCTCTGTGTTTTCCTTCATGATAAATGAACGGCTTTAGATCCCCCACCCCTTTTATTATTGATGTATATCTGCCTCTGCTTATTTGATTGTCTGTTCTTCCTCTGCTCTCTTTCTTTCTTTTTCTTCTTCAGTGCGCCCCCCCCCCCCCTTTCTCTTCCATCCGTCTTCCCCCCTTCCGGACAGATAGGGGGTGGGGGGTGGGTGGGTAATAGATTTTAACTGGTAATAATCTGTCTGTCTGTTCCTCCCTCACTTCCTCTCTCTTTCCCGTCGTTGCATGGTCATTTAAGTAGATGACGTGGGTTACTGGCACATCATGTAAGTTGTATCGCTGATGTCGTTTTTCGACATGTAATTTTCAGGTATACGTATAGAATCGCCATATCGTTTTTGAGCGATTTTTGTTTTTGCCATCTACTTTTACATTCAACGGTTGCAAACCCCACGTTCACTCGCACACACGTAAGGGTGTGCTTTTACGTGCATGACCGTTTTTTACCCGCCATGATGGCAGCCATACTACGTTTTCGGGAGTGTGCTTGCCGGGTATGTTCTTGTTTCCATAGCTCACGGAGCGCTGATATGGATTACGGAATCTTTTCACTTGTGCATTTGATCTTACAGGGTCAGTATCTTCCCGCACCGCACATGAAAACAAAAACTGAGTGATTGCACGTGAAATCCACAGCCTCAACAGGTTGCCTTCGTCAGACTTAATATAATGACCGAGGGAAGCATGTGTTTCAGAGAGGCGGGGTTGGGGTTGGGTGGGGGTGAAACAGCTTGGTGCCACAGAGGAAGGACGGAGCAGTACATGATTGATGGTGTCGTTCACAGCTCTTGCCTTCCAACATTTCCTGGCTGGGCCTCGTGTATTTCTCAGTGTTGTGATTTGAAAGAAAAATGACCCCTCCCCCCCCCCCCTTTTTTTTTTCTTCAAGTAAATGCATTCGCATTTCCACCGAGGTTTTGCGCTGTACATGCGTCGACATTTGGCGTTTTAAGTTAATGAGAAAAGGAAAGTTGAAGTTTGGACACACACAGACACCCGCGCACGCAGACAGACAGACAGACTCACACACAGACAGACACACATACAGACACACACACACACACACACACACACATATATATATATATATATATATATGTTACTTTTGCACACTTATTTGAGAGACACAATATGTGACACAATATGAGACACATGCATTAATCAGCAAATATATATATATATATATATATATGTGTGTGTGTGTGTGTGTGTGTGTGTGTGTGTGTGTGTGTGTGTGTGTGTGTGTGTGACTTTCAATAGCGCATGATGGTAGGATGGCATTTAAAGCTGTATACGACGAGATTAGACTCTGTAATGCTTTTTTTTCAGAGTAAATATACTGAAGGTCGTAGCGGAAATTTTGCCAAGTGGGCGGCATTTTGAAAGAAATTGTTCTCTATTGTATGGATCTGCCGTCGTGTATGAGAAGGGCGAAACAGGGCAGACCCCGGTTTGAGAATGGTGGGGAAAGGGAACGCCCCAAAGAGGCTTCAGCCAGTCTATAGAAAGAGGGAACAAGTGTGACAGAATGTCTTACACCCGGTGCCAGGCTCTTCCAGCACAGGAAGCGTGCTCTGTTGGAGTCCATTGACGTCTTTTGTTGTGCTGACCGTGAGTTAAATAGCTGCTGATGTCACTGGGAGGCGATGTCTTCGTCTGTAAGATGTGGAGCTTGAAGGCGGTGTAATTGGACTGGAAGACGTGTGTGTGTGTGTGTGTGTGTGTGTGTGTGTGTGTGTGTGTGTGTGTGTGTGTGTGTGTGTGTGTGTGTGTGTGTGTGTGTGTGTGTGTGTGTGCGCGCGCGTGCGTGCGTGCGTGCGTGTGTGTGTGTGTGTGTGTGTGTGTGTGTGTGTGTGTGTGTGTGTGTGACAAACAGACGGACAGACAGACGGACAGAGACAGGTAGAGACAGACAGAGGAAGGCAGAGAGAGGTAGGAATTCGAAGGAAAGAAAGTATTAGTATAGGCTCAGTCTTAACACTCAAGAAATTGAGAATCCAAACGAGGCAAGAGATTTTCAGTGCTGCATGTCTTGTGATAAGATAAGATACGAAGATGAGAGATAATACAGTTACTCTTATCTTCTTCTGTTATCTAATTTGTATTTGTATTTGTATTTCTTTTTATCAAAACAGATTTCTCTGTGTGAAATTCGGGCTGCTCTCCCCAGGGAGAGCGCGTCGCTACACTACAGCGCCACCCTTTTTTTTTGTATTTTTTTCCTGCGTGTAGTTTTATTTGTTTTTCCTATCGAAGTGGATTTTTCTACAGAATTTTGCCAGGAACAACCCTTTTGTTGCCGTGGGTTCTTTTACGTGCGCTAAGTGCATGCTGCACACGGGACCTCGGTTTATCTCTCTTATCTCAGCTAGCTTCCCCCAGGTATAGCCGTTTTCCTTCAGTTCTGTTTCACCTGTTGTGCACCACGTCTCATGCAGTCTTCCTCACACTCCTCCCATGGCGACTCAAGGAACGCTTCTTTGGCTTTTTTTCCGTGTCCGATTCAGTGTTGTCTTCGTTGTGTACACAGTACGGAGTTAGCTGTGTTGGTAGGAAAGGCACAGCAGCTGTGATGAAATGACTTCTTCGCTTGACTTCACTGATGATGTCCAGTATGGAGGTCATGTTTTGGAGTATAGTGTCTGAGACGTTGTTTGGCTAAACCACTTTGAGAACTCGGCGTGAGTAGCAGTTTTGGAATGTTTCGAGTTTATGTACGGTGTACTCGCGATTTTCCTTGATTCTGATCCCTGCAAAAGAGTGCTGAGAACATTGCTGAGAACGGTCGGATCCTGGTTTGGATGCTGATGGTACCGGTCTTCCAGATATGACAGGAATCTGCCTGGCCTGGAGATTCTTCTTTTATTTTCTGCTTCTGAATCAACATCCGTGTCAATTTTCAGCCGAAGTAAATAAACTCTTCTACAGTCTTCTTTTCTTCTTCCTGTGTTTTGACATGAACTTCACAGCTGTTTGCTATATCTTCAGCTGTTTGTCGTATTTGGTTAGGCTTGATTTAATGAAATAGAAGGTATTGTATGTGCTTGTGTAACTTTAAAAAAAATCTGTTTATTTATCTTAATTCATATTGATAGCCTCACGCGTATTTTCATTTTGGTCTTATTTTGTTCTGTTTTTGACTTTTTTTAAATATAGTTTTTATTTTGAAACTGTTTCAATCTTTTTCCCCGTACATTTCTTCAAGTCCACGTGCACAGGTTGAAAACAACACCAGACATGTAAACGACTTTAGCAGCTGTCTTAGCAACACAGTTTATTTTACACGTCTGAGCTTCCCTTGATTTATTGCTGGTGGCTTTTATCCACATGTCTTGGATCGCCCGATACATCACTGGAAAGGAAAGTCCGTTGACAACAACAACGTCCGGGAAAACCCGTTCCGGGTCCACTCTGTCCTCACACACTGCAGGCCGTGATACACTGTCTGGTCTCAAACCTCACTGAACTGCAGGCCGTGATACACTGTCTGATCTCAAACCTCACTGAACTGCAGGCCGTGATACACTGTCTGATCTCAACCCTCACTGAACTGCAGGCCGTGATTCACTGTCTGATCTCAAACCTCACTGAACTGCAGGCCGTGATTCACTGTCTGGTCTCAAACCTCACTGAACTGCAGGCCGTGATTCACTGTCTGATCTCAACCCTCACTGAACTGCAGGCCGTGATTCACTGTCTGATCTCAAACCTCACTGAACTGCAGGCCGTGATACACTGTCTGGTCTCAAACCTCACTGAACTGCAGGCCGTGATACACTGTCTGGTCTCAACCCTCACTGAACTGCAGGCCGTGATACACTGTCTGGTCTCAACCCTCACTGAACTGCAGGCCGTGATACACTGTCTGGTCTCAAACCTCACTGAACTGCAGGCCGTGATACACTGTCTGATCTCAAACCTCACTGAACTGCAGGCCGTGATACACTGTCTGATCTCAAACCTCACTGAACTGCAGGCCGTGATACACTGTCTGATCTCAAAACACTGAACTGCAGGCCGTGATACACTGTCTGATCTCAACCCTCACTGAACTGCAGGCCGTGATTCACTGTCTGATCTCAAACCTCACTGAACTGCAGGCCGTGATACACTGTCTGATCTCAACCCTCACTGAACTGCAGGCCGTGATACACTGTCTGATCTCAAACCTCACTGAACTGCAGGCCGTGATACACTGTCTGGTCTCAAACCTCACTGAACTGCAGGCCGTGATACACTGTCTGATCTCAAACCTCACTGAACTGCAGGCCGTGATACACTGTCTGATCTCAACCCTCACTGAACTGCAGGCCGTGATACACTGTCTGATCTCAACCCCCACTGAACCAGCCTGTCCACTACAGCACTCAGACACACAACAACCAGTGCTCCACATTTCGGTCATGTCCAGGAGTTATCCGACACTGCCTACCGGTGAGAGAAAGAGAAAGGGTGGTGGTCAGGGGATGGGGGAGGATGTGAAGAAAGAGGATCAAGTCTAGCACACGTCACTGTTTGTCAGATTAACGGACTGGAGATGTGTCGGCTTAAAGTCAGGGTAAGCCTTGGGATGTGATCACTACCAATGTGTTTTCGCTTGGTCAGATTTATTGATATGTTTATTTGGAACATACTGACAGAACTGTTTATGTGATGATGTAAACTCAAGAAATGGGAACATCCTCTGTGTCTGTTGGCATATGGGAGATCACACACACACATATATGCTTTAGAGTTCTTTTTTCAGTATTCAAACTAGAAACTGTTAAACCTTGTCATGTTATTATATCTATTTATTTACCTATCTATTTTACGTTCTTCCTGATGTTGGCACGTGCTTTTTAACACTGAACTGACATCATCACCATTACTTTCTTTTTTACATAACGTTGAAATGAAATTATTACCACAACTCTACCTATTGTGCATGAAAAAAGAAAAGTAAAATAAAGGTGTGTCACACTGATATAATCAGTTGAAGAACGATCGAGCGAGCGAGCGAGAGAGAGAGAGAGAGAGAGAGAGAGAGCACAGGATATCTTTCACATTTGACTTCAAGTGTCAGCGAATATTACCACGTCTACGAATATCACAATTGCTTGTCAGCGAAAAGAACAAAAATCAAAACAAAAACCCAAACAAACAAACAAACAAAAAACGAATACAAAGACGATCATTTTGATATTCAACATCTGAGACACAAGGAGCAGAGTGGAGAGTCACTTGATATGAACATAACACTGTCCATGCCCCATGTACTCCTGATACTATATGGACTGAACACAGCAATGAACCCTTGGACTGTTGCCGTGTGTTATTGTTCACCCTGTCTTCTTTGCACCAGTCCAATCGAGTTTTCTGTGCACATGTTTCGTGAGGAGACACTGTGATGGTGTTTCTTGAAGAATTTTTCACGTTGGTAATTTAATCGGACCTCAGCGAGACTGCAGAACCAGCTTTTTTCATTGTATTTTTTCAGAGAAAGAGAGAGAGAGAGAGAGAGAGAGAGAGAGAGAGGGAGAGAGAGAGAGAGAGAGAGAGGGGTAGCTGACCAGAACAAGGACTTGCATTTTTTTTTTTTATTCTGCCGCGAAAACTGTCTCTTCAACGAGAAAATAATTGTCGAAAGAAAACCACAATAGTGACAACAATCAACATACACTTGCTTTGAATATTTCATTTTATGGGTTTCTTGTCGAATACATGTCGTCTTGAGAAGATGAAACACTCCTATCTTACACATACCCTATCGCGCCCCACCCACTCTCTCTCACGCACGGAATTGGAACTCTGGGACTCCATAACGGTCAATGACATATAACCGAAGCTCGAAGCCGCGGAAAATAGCTTTGGCACGTGCAGCGCGTGGAGGGCACGAGGGCCTGGGACAGCCAGAGATCGAGGCGAACCACTGGGAAAAAGACTCGTTGGACAATTTTCGCAGGTTCCATTCGAAGGGGACCCACACGAATTTGCATAAACAGTACGTCATTAACTTTGGAAGGAATTGGATTCTACTCGGAAGTAGGTCTCAACTGAGCTGAAATGTTTGTTTGATGGGGTTGTCACGAGGGTGTCTGTGTCTGTAATTTGTGTTTGTGACAGCATGGCGAGTTTTATCCATCAGGAGTAAAATATTAGAGAGAGAAAGAGAGAGAGAGAACAAGAACAAGAACAAAACTTTAATCTCCAGGCCTCCGGCCCCTAGAAAGAGGTCAAAAGTACACGATATGGTGATCACGCAGCGACAACAAAATGTAAAATACGTACTAACTTAAACCTGTAGAACAAAAGTGCTTCTTGTGCATAGTAAGTTAATTCTAACTTTCATCATTGTTGTCACAGAATTCCTGTCATATCTTCAGGGCATTAAATACATAAACGCAGAGTTTACGAATACTGTAAACAGAACCATTCTTCAGCAAGTGAACATACAATTGACCTTCAGAGTTCAGATGTTTTTGCCGCAGGTTATTGTAAAGGACACAATTGTTTATAAAATGGTTTTCATCTTCGACCACATTACAACATTTACATGTGTAATTTGAATTACATTTGAATGTTCTCCTAAAAAACGATCCATTTATTGGGAGCAAACCAAGCCGTAATTTTACCAAACAGTCCCTAAAACACTTTTTATCCACAAAGTCAAAATATTGCTCACACTGAAAACCAGTTTTAAACAGTCTGTAGTTATGATATATATCTTTAGACATTACTGACTCGTCCCACTCCTGCATAAATGTATCTTTCGTTCTTTGCTTAAATAATGACAAAATGTTTGCTCACAACCAACGCCTTGTTGCAACCAGACATATCCAAACCCAAGTCTAAATAAAGTATTTTTTACTAAAGACATCCAGCATTTTTTTCCCCTTTCGTCTAGGTCAAATATGCCTGTCTGGGTAATCGGTGCACATTCATATTCAGCAACCTTAACCAGTACTTGATACATCTTGTTGCACTATTTATATACAGTGGATAACGTCCTAATTCACTGTATGCAAACTTGTTTGGTACTCTAAGTGGTATGTTCAAAAAACGTTTACATGCAAAGGAATGAACCTTCTCAATATTATCAACCCCACATCTCAGAAGCGTACAAAAGAATGGGTTGTACCTGAGCATCAAATATTTGAAAAAACATCCTTTGGAAATATCATTCAGCTTCGTTATATATTTTACACAGTCAATGCATGCATGTTTGCCTTTTGCTGCTAAAATCCCTACTCCTTTTGTCGTAAAAACAAACCCCAGATAATTATATTCATTTACTACTTCTAGAGCATTTCCATCGAGATTCCACTTTTCATATCTTCCCAAAAAGCCACCTTTTCGAAAAACTCACTTTAGTTTTGTCAGTATTTACATTCAAGAAGAGTGTTTTACATGCATTATTCAGAATATTAATTTGATTTTGCAGACCGATCGCAGTGTTAGATAGCAGTACAATATCATCCGCGAACAGAAGAATGAACAACTCTAATAAATCAGGCAAAAACTGAATTCCATGAATACCACTGATTTCAACTGCCGATGCAATTTCGTTAACAAAATAACGAAAACAATATAGGGCTTAACATACAACCTTGCTTTAGGCCAACGGGACAATAAAAAACTCAGTTAACTTATCTTTAATACGTACGCAAGACGTAACACATTCATAGCACATTGATAGCATTCATAAATTTCCCCTTTATACCTTTCTGAATCAAAATATCAAACAAAGACTGACGTTAGACAGAGTCAAATGCTTTTCTCAGATCAACAAAACAGGCGTAAAGCTTGCCTCCCTTCTTTGATAAAGGTTTCTCAATAACCGCGTTCAGAGTAAAAATATGATCTGTTGTGGCATAACCACGGCTTAATCCAGCCTGTGACTCTGTTAGCATATCATTTTCTTCAGCCCATTTGACAAGTCTTCCGTTTAGCACTGATGTATAACATTTGCTAATTAGACTGAGCAAAGACACGCCCCTATAGTTGTCTGTTGAACTACTATCTCCCTTTTTAAAAATTGGAACAATAAAAATTATTATTGCCTTCGCCCATTCATCTGGATACGTACCCTTATCAAACAGAATGTTAAACAGTTTTGTTAAAAAATGTACAGCAATATTATCAGCTGATTTTAACATTTCTGCCAAAATACAGTCTACACCACAAGCCTTGCCTTTTTTTAATTTCCGAATAGCATCTGCAGCTTTTGTTCTGAAATATCATGACTTAGTTCATCAGATATATTTGAATCCTCTGGTTGCACTTCACTAATGGCTCTGCTATCAGTAGTTATAACCTCGTTCTGAGTAAATAAATTCCGAAAGTGTTCAAACCATTCATTTTCTTTAATGTCTTTACATACTCCTATTTTCCTTCTTCCAGACACTTGCTTTGCTTCTTTCCAAAATTGTTTGCTGTCTTTGTTCAGTGATGCTAGATGTCTGGCTTTATCACGTCTATAGCTGACTTTCTTTACCTTACATAAATCCTTATATTCCTTCCGAGCTTTCACATAGGGTAATCGGTGCTTATCATTCTTGGTTTGTCTTAACATTGTTAACAAGTGTCTGGCTTTGTGTTTTGCATCTTTACATTCAGCATCAAACCATGGGGCATCTCGCTGATCACTCCCAACACACATGCTTCCTCATACATTCACTCGCTCTCAACAATACATTACTGAATAGCTCCAAAGCCTCATTTACACCGTAATCCAAAAGGGAAAACGCATGTACACACATATTCTGTAAATCGTCTGAATAAAGATTTTCTCTGAAACTGTTCTCCTTTGTTGATCCCAAGCTAATTTATTAATCCATTTAATATCATTTACTTTCTTAGTACAAGCAGCGTCCTCACTTTGAGCAATTGTAAACGATACAGGGAAATGCGGTGAGTCAATAAATGAAACCACCTTCAATGAGCGTACAAAATTCATAACACACAACTCTCTGGACATTATAACAAAATCTATGGTACCTCCACCTGTAGACGAGACAAATGTTACTGAATCATCAAAACCAAAATGACATAACCCGTTCAAAATAACACAATCAAATGCGGAACACATCTCTAACAAATCTTTACCAAAAGTGTTCTTTTCTCTGTCATCAGATTTTCTCTTAAACAAATCATCTTCCTGAAAATACGACCAATCCCACTTGTCAATTTCGGTGCTGTCAGCTGAGGACAGAGCGTTTACACAACCAGTCCGTGCATTCAGGTCTCCTATTATCATCAAAGCAAAATCTTTTGCCTGCTCGTGCAGATCGACAATGCACTGTTCCAGAACTTCTATGCCATATCCATCTTCTGCAGTATTCCAGTATTTACTGTCATATGGGTGGATATATATAGAGAGAGTAATATGCGCACGTTCTTTACTTTTATATTTGAGAAAAAGAAAGAAAGAAGGAACGTTGTAAAGAATAAACACAGTCTGGTTTTACTGCGACACCATGAAAAACAGACAGGGAAATGTGGTCAAAGAAAGCGTAGTTCTCAAATGAGTGCTGTGCAAGTTAATTTAGTTCTTTCAAGTATATGACGTTGATCATGTTTGACACTCGGGAGCAGCAAGTGTTTCGGGCTGTGAGAGGTCATCAGGCGCACAGTTAGCTCCTGGCCAGCTGAAGACCAGAATTCCCACATAAGCAAAGGACAGCTTCCCACGGACAGTACCTTTCATGTCAGGAATATGACCCACCGAACGACTCAGGCGAACACCCGTGAAGGGAAAGCGGACAGATCTGGACAACACAACTGCCCAATACGTGTCTTGAAAAGGAACACAAAAGATAATCCCGGAATAAAACAACTCGGGACTTCGCCACAAACCAGAAAGTCACAGGGTGTAACATTCAGGGGGTGCAAACACTGAAACAGTAATATCATTGACCTATTTCTCCTATTTCTTTCATTTTCAAAGAAAATTGGAAGTCACTACTCGATGGCTCCATTTCCTCTCTCTCTTGTCTCTCAGTCAACAGAGGATCAAAGGAACGAATCGCTGGGAAAAAATCGGTTGTTTTGAAAATAATTTTGCAAAATATGTCAGTGTGAACAGCAATTAACGAATCGGAGAAGGTGATACAAAAGAATAAATTGTTAACTTTTCGGAGATATCAACCAGGGATTTATTGAACCATATGCAATAGAGGACCAGTTGTTATGCTCGACAGTACTTTTCTTTTCGTCATTCGCCTCGGCCACAGCGACTTTTGACCCCCCAACCCCCACCATCCCCTCCACGCATGCATCGTATCTTTACACGTTGTGTGTGTTCAGTTATAACTACCATCATCGTATCTTTACACGTTGTGTGCGTTCAGTTATAGCTACCATCATCGTATCTTTACACGTTGTGTGTGTTCAGTTATAACTACCATCATCGTATCTTTACACGTTGTGTGTGTTCAGTTATAGCTACCATCATCGTATCTTTACACGTTGTGTGTGTTCAGTTATAACTACCATCATCGTATCTTTACACGTTGTGTGTGTTCAGTTATAACTACCATCATCGTATCTCTACACGTTGTGTGCGTTCAGCTATAACTACCATCATCGTATCTTTACACGTGTGTATTCAGTTATAACTACCATCATCGTATCTTTACACGTTGTGTGTGTTCAGTTATAACTACCATCATCGTATCTTTACACGTTGTGTGTGTTCAGTTATAACTACCATCATCGGACCTGATATAGCCCTGTGTGATCGACTGGGTTTTTGTGTCAGTAATCAAATCAATCCTAATATCTGAGGCGCTGATAATGAAAATCTCCATTGTCATCGTTATTCTCATGACGATCATGATTACTATCATTGTGAACGTGGTCGTTAACTTTTTGGAATTGGATGCAATTATGATATCATATCATCATCTTCATAATCGCCTTTGCTGTATATTGATAGCTCATTTTCACTGGCAGATTTATGGTAATCCAACAAAGTGTTCTGATCATGAAGTGTGAAGCATGACCTTGAAGTAGATGGGTACAGAACGGAGACATATTTCATATTTCTCATGGAGCAAGACTCGACAGATGATGCATGTCCTTTGTGAAGGGAAGCAGCGACGTGATGCATGACACCACAGGCCCACAGCAAGTTTTCACCGGCCTCCTGGTTCTTTGACACTCCGAAAGCTGACACGTGCGGAATTATAACATTAGCGTCTCACACTTCAACGAACCTTCCAGATGATTACACGTTCCTTGTCACAAAATATGGCCTACGTATCGTGCACGTGGGACTCGCTTCTTTTCCAAAACTGCATCAGTCATATGGAACAGATGGAATTCTGTTTAACACCCCGTCACACACACTGGTGATTGTTGATGTGGAATAGACACTTCATTTTCTTGTTTTAACTCAGCCAGATAACCCCGTCGCTAACGATTTCGCCCTGAAATTCTATTTCCTTTCAGCTGTAAACTTTGACTCGTTCCCCCATTTTTCAGTTCACTGGTATGTTGTTTTACCAGTATCAGTGTGCGCGTGCTAATGTTATGTACAAAAACGGGAAAAAATCCTAACCAGCTTGTCGGAGTGTTTGGACAAGAGATTTTTCTTTGTAAATGGGGTTCTTAATTCGTAAACTTATGCATGCAAACATGACAAATAGTTTTGTTCTTAATAGAAAAATACCACCTCCCCGCTCATGCTCTTCTTTCTCTGAACCCCCCCCCCCCCCCCCCCCCGCCTCCCACCCAACTGAAGAAAGATGAACTAGAAAAATGACTTTCACTAAGTTTGGTTCCTTTCATGGTAGCAAAGTCGTTTCTAACAAAATTGTATTACATAACGTGCGCACGTGCGCGCATTGTGTGTGTGTGTGTGTGTGTGTGTGTGTGTGTGTGTGTGTGTGTGTTTCAAAACTCGTGTGCCTGCGTGATGTTCAGAACACATCACACCAACCACCGTGGCGAAACGGTTAGCATCGCGGACTGACTTCTGAGAGGACTAATTTCCTGACCAACACTGCAAGTGTCTGTATCTTCCGGGCCTTGTTAACACCGAGATATCATTATGAAAGGCAGCGTCGAGTACAGCTTTGTCACGAAAGTCCAGACCTAAAATGGACCTCCACAGCAGATTCGTCATCTTCATCATTTATTATAATCAACGTAGAAAATAATGTCCCAAGTTGTATGGCCTTCCATGCCCTGCTCTCACGGTGCCTCTTCTTTGACTCCTCTCCACTTCCTTGCATGGGGTAAGTCCTGTCAAGGTCTTCGGTGTTGGCGGATTCATGGGGGACTGTCGTTGGGAGGTGATGGCTGTTCCCACTCAGGGGTGGACTCAGTCTGATTCGGAACACAGCAATAATTCTCGTCAGTAGGGGGGCTAAGTAGGTGGTGTCCTAACAGGCACTACTGAACACCACCAAAGTCACTCAGCAGCACTGCAGGGTTTCCCGTGATGTGTGGCCTCCATGTGGACTGCCGACGCTGAGACAGTGACAGATGATTCCGGGTGTGGCTGTGTATGGAGGACTCGGAATGAGCGGCATGGGAGTAATGCCACTGAAATGCTGCAGGTGATAGGGAAAAAGAAAAGAAAAGAAAAAAATCCAGCTAAACAATAGCAGCAACAGGGGAACAAGCCACAACCTAAGTGCATTCTACAAATATTACAATGTAAGGAAGAACAAACCTCCCTCACTCCATCTCTGTCTGTCAGTCTGACAAAAGCAAGCAGAATGCTCTAAAAATATTAGAGGAAAAGGAAGAACAGTCTCTGTCTGTCCACGAGCAAGCAGAATGCACAGTTGATGGAGGAGTGGAGGAGAAAAACTGAAAAAGCAGAATTGAAGCCTGTGGTGGTCTTCAGTTACAGGCAGGGGGCACGCCTACCAAATTTTCCTCATAGTCTGTGCTAATCCTCCCGAACACGCTAGCCCCGGACGAGGGGAGCTAATTATTTCCGTTGTCTCCCCTGATGTACGTCACACGCTGTCGGTGAGATCAAAAGCCCCGCGAACGTCCACGTCTGCGCAGGACCGGAAAGAGATCAGGAGGCTGACGTCGCTGGGGAGGGGGGGAAGGGGCGGGGGATAATGGAGTCTCCAAAATAAAATCCTCCGACATGATAGAGTCAATAAAGAAGTTGAACTGGCCGTACACTGCTGTACAAAGGAAAGAGGGTGGAGTGAAAGGAATCGTTGGAAGCACAGTGGGTGTGGGCGGTGAAGGGTGTGTGGAGGAGAGGCTAGGGAAGGACGCAGGGTGAAGCAAAATCGATTGGCAAGAAGAGGAGTATCAGGGAATTTTCCCCTCACAAGGCATTCTTTTCTCTCTCTTTAGTAGAAGAGGTCTTGCGTCACAAAGCTTGGATGAGGTCATGATGGTATGCATGTGAAAGTTATGGATTATCAAGGGCATTTAAAAAAAAAAACCTTTTCTTTTGACCGAAAATACCGTCGACCTTGCTTTTTGAGAACGGAGAACGCATGTGGAACGCAGTGGAGATGGAAAAGAATAGTGCCTGCTGTCCATTTTAACTTGATGGTATTAGTCGTCTAACCCGGAAGAACAGAAATCGATGGCTTTGATCTTGGTTGCTGGAAATGTTCTCTGTGTTTTTGTGAGTGTTTTTTCAGGTTTTTTCCTTTAAATTAGAAGTTCTTGTTATGCTTCAACATTGACAATGCTGTTTGTCTTCTTGACATCTATCCCTTTCCGTTCCCTTTAAATCCCTCGTTCTTTACTCTTGTTCTGGTGGTTGTGCTTCTCTTCCGCAGTGACATTAACGACTTAACCCTTTCACTGCCAAACTCGCATTTATGCAGCAGCTAGGTAGAGGACCATTGTCACTGCAGGGTGACCAGATCATGGGTCTGTTATCCATGAACCTACTGCTCTTAATGTTCGGCGGTAGGATAAGCCATATTTTCTACCCATCACAGGGGGAATCCCCAGCTGTACTTAGACACCATATTTACTGTGTTTATAGCACAAGGGAATTTTGCACTCTGAATTGACTGGCGGTGAAAGAGTTAAATACATTGACAGAAGAGGCTACTGACAGCAGGAGCCAGTTTTAATTCTTTCCGACTGTAGGTCAGACTAAGTGAGTAGAAAGAATGAGTCAGAGGGTGAGCACTTTCCAGTGTCAATGTGGTTGTCATAACGGTGTTGCAAGACCGTAAAATCCTCCAGGAACTTTAGTAGCTAGTGTCACTCAGCAGCACTGCAGGGTCTCCCGCGGTGTGTGGCCTCCTTGTGGACTGCCGACGCTGAGACAGTGACAGATGATTCCGGGTGTGGCTGTGTATGGAGGACTCGGAATGAGCGGCATGAGAGTAATGTCACTAGAAAAATAACACTGATATTTTTACTGCAATATGTAAACGTTTGACATCTCGAAATATACTTACTTTTTTGCATGGCCAAATTTGCTCCAAGTTACCCTTAGAGAACGCTAAAGTAAAGGTGAAACTGCAAAAACAACAAGACATAACACTGTCCAGGTATTATATCATAATGAATGTACGCATAAAACAAAACAAACAAACAAACAAACAAATCCCAAAACAACTTGACAATACTCACACACTCACACAGACATACACTGGCATGCATTGATTCCAATTTTCCCTGAAACAGTGATATTATCTAGCTGCTAGGCTAACCATTTTCTAGCCAGATGATAGATCCATCCAAATTAACTCGAACAACAAAGTTTAACGTCTCAGGACACACACACACACACACACACACACACACACACTTACACACCATTCTCACTCCCACCCACTCACACAGACCACGTACACGCACACACGGCCAACACCTGTTTCCAGACACTTCAAAACCTATCAGGCATGATTGTGATTCACCAGACACCCCTGTCATTAGGAGGACAGAAAAGGACTGAAAATTACCCCGTGAACACGCAGAGACAAGAACGCAGGTGCACATGGGTCATAGAACCGAACGAGATTGTGTGTCAGAGTCATCAGCAGTCTGTCTCCTTTCATACGGGCACTATTTACGAGGGATGTTCCTGACTTGTTATCGTTCACTAACTGCCCATTTTGATCTGTGGTACAGCCGCTCTGAGACTGGCCAGTAAATGCTGGGTTGTTATCCACTGTCTTGGAGAAGCCGTCTTGTTTGGGTCAGGGGAAGATCAACATTATGCATGCATGATGTGTTCAACACAGATGTGTTTGCGTTCCAGCTCACACACACACACACACACACACACACACACAAACACACACATGTTTCTCTGTGTGTGTGTGTGTGTGCATGTGCGCGTTCATGTGTGTGTGCGTGCGTGCATGTGTGTGTACATATATATTGTGTGTAGGGAGAGAGAGAGAGAGAGAGAGAGAGAGAGAGAGAGAGAGCAACAAATTAGAAACAATCAATGACTGCAATGCGCCACAGATGAGTCCACACGTGACAATGAAAGCGGATGAAGTGGTTTTGATCCAACGTCAGGCTGCACTCCCAGCTGTATCCAGGCCACAAGCAGAGAATGGAGTGCCAATCCTGGGTGGCACTTAAGGACACACACATTTTCAGTTTCAGTTTCAAGGAGGTGTCAACGCGTGTGGACAGATCCATACACTCTGATCCACGTGTGCTTGGAAAACACCCATACACAGTTTCAACACTGAAAGAGTACCGGTACTGTTGCCAAGCCTTTTGCAAACTTTCTTCAAGTGTATCTGGGCTTCTCTTTTCTGTGATTTGGTGGAGTAGGATATCCATGCACTTCGAGGGTGGGTGAACTGTCACCTGGCTCTATACGTGTGATTTTTAAACGAATCAGAAAAAAGAAAATGAGGAGGACGACAAAAAAGTGCTGGAGGAAGACGACAAGAGAAGTAATAGATTGTGAAAGAAAAGTAGAAATGGATGGTTGCAACTTTAAAAAAAAAAAAAAAAAATCTGCGTTCATGTCTTCCGTCACTTGAGTCATTATTTGGAGATGCATTTAGCGTATGAGGTTTTGTTCGATTGTTTATTGGGAACACCCTTCAGAGTCATTGATAGTGTTATTGTAGACTTGAGCACATAATAACGTCAACGATGCACATGAACCTGGACCGTCTTTTGTCATGTTAGTTAACCGTCTTTAAGGATAAAAAAGTATGTCACTGTGTACTAAGTTTTCGGAGCCTGATGTTAATGCCAGTCACCATGTTCCACCACAGCTGTAATAATGAAAATAACGGCTAACAATAATGATTATTGTAATGATGATAATGATAATGATCATGAATGAATGAATGAATTAATGGATAATTTGTATATTGTGCATGATGTTTCGTGATGCACTCGCACACACAAAGGCATTAAAAAACCAGAGTGTAAAACCAGCAGTGATTCAGACAAGCAGGGCATATATAAAGCAGAGTGTAAAACCAGCAGTGATTCAGACAAGCAGGGCATTAAAAAAACAGAGTATAAAACCAGCAGTAATTCAGACAAGCGGGGCATATATAAACCAGAGTGTAAAACCAGCAGTGATTCAGACAAGCAGGGCATATATAAACCAGAGTGTAAAACCAGCAGTGATTCAGACAAGCAGGGCATATATAAACCAGAGTGTAAAACCAGCAGTGATTCAGACAAGCAGGGCATATATAAACCAGAGTGTAAAACCAGCAGTAATTCAGACAAGCAGGGCATATATAAACCAGAGTGTAAAACCAGCAGTGGTTCAGACAAGCAGGGCATATAAACCAGAGTGTAAAACCAGCAGTGATTCAGACAAGGAGGGCATATACAAACCAGAGTGTAAAACCAGCAGTGATTCAGACAAGCGGGGCATATATAAAGCAGAGTGTAAAACCAGCAGTGATTCAGACAAGCAACATCAGAACAGCTATCCACTACCCTAACCTTCAGAGACCAAAGCCCGAGTGACTGGTAGAAACTATTTTAGCACGTGCAGCGTGAGGAGAAGCCAAGAGCTCCAACCTCCATCGATTCGGGATACACTGTTGTCAACGACCGTAGAATGACACGCTGGGTCCAAGAGGAGGAAAACAAGATCCGCTGAGTTGCCATGAATAGTAAGCCATTGAATGGGTGTGAAGTGGGGTTGGACGAGTATTGAAATTTTGCCGATCTTGAAATAAGCTGAATTTCCCATGGCCCGGTCCCTGTGTAGGCTTTGTGCATAGTGTGGAGTTCGTAATGGAGCACAGAACTGAGTAGACGATGGGATGAACTTGATTGAAAATGGTAACAGACAATAAGCAGACAGACAGACAGACAGACAGATAGACAGAGAGAGAGAGAGAGAGAGAGAGAGAGAGAGAGAGAGAGAGAGAGAGAGAGAGAGAGAGAAGATGAATGTAATAAGCCGACACGCACTGGCAATATTATTACTTGAGTGGTCATTGCAGTTAATTTTGTAAACAGCTAAACTGTTAATAGTCTTCTTTTATTCTTTCTTTTTTGTGAGACAACTTCTTTCCTTCAAATAAGATACTACCTCTCTCTGTTTCTGTCTCTCTGTCTGTCTGTCTGTCTCTCACAATTTATTTCAACAGCCTGTCTAAGCCCTCGTCCCATGACACAGACCAGATCAGTTCCCCAACGCCTGAAGCGATGTGACTGTCTGGAAACAGGGCCGACACGTGCAGCACGTGGGAGGCATGCCGGTTGGGACGCTCGGGGACTGGACAGGAACTGTCAGGAAGGAGAATAGTCAGACAACTTTCACAGGTTTCATCAGGAGAGTGTAGTGGAAGGGGACCCGCATGAATTTGCATAAATAGTAGATCATTAACTGGGGGACGGAACTGGACTGAGCTCGGCAAGGAAGTGGGTCTTCACCGAACTGAATTATTGGGTTGACAGAAATGTCTTGGGGCTGCCTGTGGCTGTGATGTTGTATATGTGTCGTAACGAAGCAACGTTTGCCCCAGGGGTGTGAAACGGCAACAGAGAGAGAGAGAGAGAGAGAGAGAGAGAGAGAATGGCAATGGCAATAGCAATGACAAAGCTTTTGGTGTCCACTCATCGTTACAACGCCCTTCAGACTCATATTTGTGAACACTCCTCAAATGATTTGCATGGTCTTTTGTACTACAAACAGAGAGAGCAAGAGAGAGAGAGAGACAGAGAGGAGGTGAGAGGAAGGGTGAAAGAGAGACATCCGAGAGAGAGGGAGAGAGTAATAAAACCAAGAGATGGAGGGAGGGATAGAGTGAGAGAACTGGTGCACTAATGAACATTGTTTTCGTGGCTGATTCAGATTCGAATCCCGCTCTCGCCCTTTCTCCTAAGTTTGACTGGAAAATCAAACTGAGCGTCTAGTCTTTCGGATGAGACGATAAACCGAGGTCCCGTGTGCAGCACGCACTTGGCGCACTGAAAAAGAACCCATGGCAACGAGAGTGTTGTCCTCTGGCGAAATTACGTAAAATGAAATCCACTTTCATAGGTACACAAATATGTAAGCATGCACTCAAGACCTGACTAAGCGCGTTGGGTTATGCTGCTGGTCAGGCATCTGCTCAACAGATGTGGTGTAGCGTGTATGGATTTGTCCGAACGCAGTGACGCCTCCTTGAGAAAGTGAAACTGAAACTGAAACTTTCGTGGCTGTAAATGGATTGCTGGTTTTGTTGTTGACCATGCAGTTGTTTATGGGGTCATCACTCTGTAAGAACGAGTGTGATCATACTATATTGCTTCAACAGTGTGTGTGTGTGTGTGTGTGTGTGTGTGTGTGTGTGTGTGTGTGTGTGTGTGTGTGTTGTGCTGTGTTCTTTAAGCCATGAAATACATTGCTAAGATTTTTTTTCTGAAAATCTTGGAGACGAGGAAGGAAGTCTCTTTTGTTAATATGTGCCCCCCTCCCACACCCACACTGATTAAAATTATTCCTCTTCTTTCTTTCCTGTTTCTGTTGCTCTTTTTACTTCTTTTTCAGTTTGTCTGTCTGCCTCTGTATGTTTGTCGGTGTGTGTGTGTGTGTGTGTGTGTGTGTGTGTGTGTGTGTGTGTGTGTGCGTGCGTGCGTGCGTACGTGCGTGCGTATGTGTGTGTGTGTGTGTGTGTGTGTGCGTGCGTGCGTACGTGCGTGCGTATGTGTGTGTGTGTGTGTGTGTGTGTGTGTGTGTGTGAACATGTGAATGCTTGAATCACTGTCACTGTCACTGATTCCTAAATCTGGGTTGGTCGCTGGGAGCGCTGCACTGCCCAATGCATTACTATAAGTTTCAATGTACTTCACGGCATCAGTGCATTCTAAAAATACCAGAGGGTTCGGGAGAGAATACAGCTTCCTCCGTCCAAGTCAAATGTTTAGTTTTTTTGGGGTTTTTTTGGGGGGTGGGGGGTTTGGATAATTTTGAATCCTCATTTTCATACATCCTGCTGCCTCAAGAAGTCCATCATTGAAACACTTTACTGGTCTTCCGCCGACAATGTCTGTTGTTGTTGATTTGTTCAAATTATGCTGAAAGTGGTCACCGTGCACAAAGTCGGAAAACTGTCATCTCTGTCCTGAACGGTTTTTCCTGTACATGTTGCTACTGGTTTATCAGCATAGCTTTTTTCACAGTTCATCATCATTTCTACAGCAAGTGGTGAGCGTTGAACATTTTCCCAATGTTCAGTTTCATGTTCCCCTGGTTCACACCATTGGAGTACACTTGGATGCTGACACACACACACACACACACACACACACACACACACACACACACACACACACACACACACACACACATATATATGCAGTCAGCCAAATTTTAACTCTTTTACTCCCTTGTTACCTCTGTGTCTGTTCCTCTTTGTACCTTTCCTTTCAGTGTGCTGCTGTGTCTGTCCCTGTGAGTGTGAGGGTGGATGGGGTGGGTGGATGGGTGTGAGTGTGTGTTTGGGAGTATATGTGTACGTGCATGCATGCACACTCTTGCGTGTAAATTTTGAAAAGTTCATCACATCGTGAATGCATTCTAAAAATATTAGAGGTAAAGGAAGAACAGTCTGTGTCTGTCCACGAGCAAGCAGAATGCAGAGTTGATGGAGGAGTGGAGGAGAAAAACTGAAAAAGCAGAATTGAAGTCTGTGGTGGTCTTCAGTTACAGGCAGGGGGCACGCCTACCAAATTTTCCTCATAGTCTGTGCTAATCCTCCCGAACACGCTAGCCCCGGACGAGGGGAGCTAATTATTTCCGTTGTCTCCCCTGATGTACGTCACACGCTGTCGGTGAGATCAAAAGCCCCGCGAACGTCCACGTCTGCGCAGGACCGGAAAGAGATCAGGAGGCTGACGTCGCTGGGGAGGGGGGGATAATGGAGTCTCCAAAATAAAATCCTCCGACATGATAGAGTCAATAAAGAAGTTGAACTGGCCGTACACTACTGTACAAAGGAAAGAGGGTGGAGTGAAAGGAATCGTTGGAAGCACAGTGGGTGTGGGCGGTGAAGGGTGTGCGGAGGAGAGGCTAGGGAAGGACGCAGGGTGAAGCAAAATCGATTGGCAAGAAGAGGAGTATCAGGGAATTTTCCCCTCACAAGGCTTTCTCTCTAAAGAAAGATGTCATGATGATTATGCTTATGGATTATCAAGTGCACTTTCTTTAATTATGTTTTCAAGTGAAAATGACTTTGAAATTGGTGTTTCAGAAAGCGTGTGGCACAGCGAGGAAAATGAAAGGAATTTTGTGCGCCAACCATTTTAAATTGGTCCTATAAGTCATGTCCCCCATATCAAAAAATCTGTTCAATTCTCAAAGCTGGTGTTAATGCTTGTCATCTGTTAATGGTGCTGAACTATGCTGTTGGATTCTCAGCATGCCCGCTTCTCTCTGTCCCCCTCTTCATTTTTGACTCACTTGTGTAAACAAAGTGAGTCTATGTTTTAACCCGGTGTTCGGTTGTCTCTCTCTCTCTCTCTCTCTGTGTGTGTGTGTGTGTGGGGGGGGGGGGGGTTAAACTTTAACATTGACATTTTCTCTGCAAATATTATGTCAGTTGACACCAAATTAGGCATAAAAATAGGAAAAATTCAGTTCTTTCTAGTCATCTTGTTTAAAACAATATTGCACCTCTGGGATGGGCACAAAAACAAAAAAAAGAAGCCTAATTATATGCAAACTGCATTTACTGTTATATTTATATTTTTTGTATTATCTAAACTTGGCACTTTGATCTGATATTCTTACCCAACAACAAGAGCAGTCATTATTATCATTTTTTGTTCAAACAGGAACTTCTTTTGCTAAGCATGGAAATTTTATTTATTTTGCATACGCTTTGGTGCAGATAGTAAAGAAGGGAAATTACTCTGTAATTAATGCTAGGGGAGTTAATTTGCTTTAAACTGATCTTTCTCATCTTAAACATTACATTTTGAAATCATACTCAAAACATAAAAAGCTTGGATTTTTTTTTAAGTGTATCAAAAGTGAGTCTTGAAGGCCTTGCCTCTCTTGTTTTCTGTGTGTTCTGCTCTCCCATTGTCACATTTATTTCATGAGAATGAATCTTTATTTTCCAACGGTGAAGACATTGGCACTTTGGCCGACTTACACATCTCTCCTTTGTTCTAAGAGACACACGAACATGTACGCATATAAATGTTGTTATACTTAATACATGTATAATGTACAAGTATAACACAGCGTCAAACTGAGAGATACAACATCGCTCACATCTGTACGAAACGGAGTAACACACACACCAAGGGAAAAACAACACCACCAAAACCCTAGCATGAATGCTACACATGAATGATTCAAATGAAATTAACACAGAAAAGAAAGGCAAGGCCTTCAAAACTCACTTGTGATACACTTTTAAAAAAATCCAAGCTTTTCATGTATTGAGTATAATGCATGTACTGTTATATTTATATTTTTTGTATTCTCTAAACTTGGTACTTTGATCTGATATTCGACCCAACAAAAGATCAATCATCATTATCGTTTTTTGTTCAAACAGGAATTTCTTTTGCTAAGCTTGGAAGTTTTATTTATTGCAAACGTTTTGGTGTAGACAGTAAAACAAGGGAAATTACTCTGCTGGGGGAACTTAGTTTGCTTTAAACTGATCTTTCTCATCTTAAACATTACATTTTGAAATTATACTCAATATATAAAAAGCTTGGATTTTTTTTTAAGTGCATCACAAGTGAGTCTTGAAGGCCTTGCCTCTCTTGTTTCAAAATGTAATGTTTAAGATGAGAAAGATCAGTTTAAAGCAAATTAACTCCACTAGCATTACAGAGTAATTTCCCTTTTTTACTATCTGTACCAAAACGTTTGCAAAATAAATAAAACTTCCATGCTTAGCAAAAGAAGTTCCTGTTTGAACAAAAAATGATAATAATGACTGCTCTAGCTGTTGGGTAAGAATATCAGATCAAAGTGCCACGTTTAGAGAATACAAAAAATATAAATATAACAGTAAATGCAGTTTGCATATAATTAGGCTTCATTCTTTATTTTTTTGTGCCCATCCCAGAGGCGCAGTATTGTTTTAAACAAAATGACTGGAAAGAACTGAATTTTTCCTATTTTTATACCAAATTTGGTGTCAACTGACAAAGTAGTTGCAGAGAAAATGTCAATGTTAAAGTTTACCACGGACACACAGACACACACACACACACACACACACACACACACACACACACACACACAGAGAGACAACCGAACACCGGGTTAAAACATAGACTCACTTTGTTTACACAAGTGAGTCAAAAAGTAATGATAAAATTTAAAACACAGATGTACCGAAAGCCCCATTTTCTGTTGGCAGGAAGTTTTTTTTTTAAAACTCATTCCAGTTGTTGCTCACTCAGACTGTTGTGCAACTATGAAGAATATATCTGAAATGGAACGTAGCTTTCATTGGATGTGGAATTGTCTTTATAATGTGTCACACATGGTTCTTCATGGCACTGCAGCAACCTTATCATCACAGTGAAGCAATCAACCTTGCAACCAGACAGGCATCTTACTGATGGCCTTTGCACCTGTCTGTGACGGACTATAAGATGTTATACTTTTTTAAAAATATACCTGGATGAAGACAACATTTTGCATCTGAAAAGGAGGAGACACGAAAAGCAAAGGAATAGAATGTAAAATACCAATGATATTTCCAACAATTGTTTCTAAACCACTGTACTTTTAGAACACACATTAGTTTGATATCACCCCCTTTTGTTCAATGGGAAGGAAAATGAACAGAATCCTGTAACAATAATTATTGGTGAAAATGAATAAAACCCAGACGGTTCTGAACCAGAGTGTGGTTAACATTTCTAATAAAAAACGATTTGAAGAGAATGGGAATTATAATATCGGTAAATGATCACTTTGTGGCCAAAGGTGAGGTCGCCAAGGATAACAACAGCGCCTTTAAATTGTTTGTAAGAGCTTTCAGAGGGACTTCCATGGAATGCTCAGGAAGTTGTGTGTGTGTGTGTGTGTGTGTGTGTGTGTGTGTGTGTGTGTGTGTGTGTGTGTGTGTGTGTGTGTGTGTGTGTGTATGTGTGTGTGTGTCTGTGAGTCTGTGTGCGTGTCTGTGTGTGTGTCTGTGTTTGTGTATATATATATATATATATGTGTGTGTGTGTGTGTGTGTGTGTGTGTGTGTGTGAACATGTGAATGCTTGAATCACTGTCACTTTCACTGATTCCTAAATCTGGGTTGGTCGTGTGTGTGTGTGTATGCGTGTGTTTGTGTGTGTGTGTGTGTGTGTGTGTGTGTGTGTGTGTGTGTGTGTGTGTGTCTGTGTGTCGCTGTGTGTCTCTGTGTGTCTGTATCTCTGCGTCTGTGTGTGTGTGTGTGTGTTTGTCTGTGTGTCTGTCTGTGTGTGTGTGTGACGTACACACCGTTCAAGCTCACTGTTTATGGGCCATATTTTCCATTCCTGACCCTCCCCTGACCCACACAGAACAGCTTCTCCAAGACAGTGAACAAGAACCCAGCATTACTTGCCATCCTGAGATATAAGACCTCCTGGTGCAGTCATACAGAAGATCTGAACGGACAGTCAGTCAACGAGAACTAATCACGAACATCGCTCGTCAATAATGTTCATTTGATAGACTG
>NC_134883.1:35719988-35722488 GCF_041734735.1 Babylonia areolata
CGATGCTGCTATGGAGACAGTCAGGCTCGAGAGATACAGACTTCTGCGGTGCCGGTAAAGTTGAGGAGTACTTTCAAATACTCGTCGAGAGGCGGATGACCCTCAACTGTGTGGTCCCTGTCTTCACAGTTCAGTCCCGTGCACACCAAGTTCTGGACACGAGCTGCCATGGACCCCCACTCCCACCCCTCCCGCCCCCCTCTCATGGGGCCCGAACCCGCACCCTTCTGGTCGTCAGTCCGCTACCCTCCCACGTCCCCTCCATCCACACCCACACAGACACACACACAAAGACACACACACTCACACGCACACACACAGAGACTCATACACAGACACAGACACACATTCATTCAGACGCACACACACACACACACACACACACACACACACACACACACACACACACACACACACACACGTTGATGTTTTTGACTTTTTGCATTCATTATCAGTTGTTTCGCTTGTCAGTTTAACGACTTCTCTTTTACGAAGTCCTTTAAGTAATTTCCTGTAACTGTATTTAGAGGGGTTTTTTTCTTCCAAATTTCACCCACATTTTTACCCTCATTTGCCCAGTTTCCCCTAACCATCCATCCATCCACATCTCCCACCCATTCTAACCGATAATACTCAGATGCATTCATAAATACTTTAACAAAATGTCTTCAATCACCGATATGTGTGACGGGACATTAAACAAAAATTCCTCCACACACACACTCATACACACGCACACACACACACACACACACACACACACACACACACAAACACAAACACACACACACTCATACACACGCGCGCACGCACACACACAGAGAGACATACACACATATATATACACACACACACACATACGCACGCACACACACACACACACACACACACACACACACACAACCCCAATAATAGCCCGTGCCTTACACAGCAGCAGAAAACAAACCACACACACACACACACACAAACAAGCGCCAAAACAGCGCACTGTGTTCTCTTCAATCTCAAAGTGAACTGTGTCAGGTCGGAAGAGCGGCGTGACGTGGAGCGCTTTCATCGGTATCCAAACCGTATTGGTGCATGGTATCATTTGCCAAAGGGTTCACCGTTAGTTGGGGTGAAATTGGCCAGATAAAAGACGGCCTGAAAGTCAGACGTCTGGAAACAGGCAGGCTGGAAGGAGACAGGTCGGTGGGGAGGAGAGACAAACTGGCAGCACGAATAGGGGTGGGGGTGGGGGGGATGTGGTCTGTGTGTGTGGAGGGGGGGGGGGTGCGGTGGGGGGGGGTGGGGGTGGGGGGGGGCGGTTGTTGGGGGTGGGGTGGGAAAGGTACGGTCTAGTCTGGACCTCGTCCCTGGCTTGTCAATTTCGGGCGTCCCCGCGATTCTCTTTGATGTTTGATGGCTTTGTGAATGAGATCGCTCGTTTGGGGAAGGGGGTGAGAAGAACCCTCTCACCCTCTCTGTCTCTCTCTTTACTCCCTCTTTGTGTCGCTGTACGCGCGCGCACATGCACACACATATACATACATACATACACACACGCATACGCACACACACACACACACGCACATGCACGCAAGCACACACTCACACACACACACACACACACACACACACAACACAACACACACACACACACAACACACACACACACACACACACACACGCATCCACATCAAACAAACTTACTCATGTGTGTGTGTGTGTGTGTGTGTGTGTGTGTGTGTGTGTGTGTGTTGTGTGTGTGTGTGTGTGTGTGTGTTGTGTGTGTGTGTGTTGTGTTGTGTGTGTGTGTGTGTGTGTGTGTGTGTATGTGTGTGTGTGTGTGTGGAATTGATCAATCACGAGAACTTTTCCCCCGTGATATGAAAAAAACACAACAATATTCCCTCCACAGATGTTATTCATCAGGCCTTTTATAAATTCCCGTCTGGTGGGGACTGTCAGGGGAAGAGTTTCTCATGTGTGTGACACGTCTTGTGAACACAACGAGAGACAAACATTTAGGAGGAATGGATCTGAGGAGTGTGAAGAGATTCGTGCACACACACACACACACACACACACACACACACACACACTCACAAACAACATCCCCTCCCCAACACACAGATCCCACCTACCCCACACAGAGATCGATAGACGGAGAGAGAAAGAGGCAGAGTGTGTGACGATGGTTGTGTGATGGAGGAAGGGGTGAGGACGGTTGTGCGTGGAACTGGGTCATAAAAATGATAATGACATGGTCTGAAAATAGACCCCGGGAGTTCAAATTTAAAAACAGGACCCTGATTTTTCTTCCTCTGAACTTGATAACCTTTATCTCATAAAAGAAAATAGGGTGACGAGATACATGTTAATCAAAACTGTGTTCATGATCTTCTGCTCATAGAATGAAATAGGCCACACAGTGAGAAAACGATAGGACTAAACCCACATTTTGAAAATCACCCAATAAACGTTCCGCTTGTTTTTGATTGTTGTTTTTAAAAAAGTG
>NC_134883.1:35732488-35737488 GCF_041734735.1 Babylonia areolata
TCCCAGAGACATATCCGTGGGCGGCATCACAGAACAGATCATCAGGCTGTTCTTTCATCATGGGTCGTTTGGCCTTGGGGGGTGGGGTCGGGTGGGGGGAACGGGGGTGGCTGGGGGCGGGGGGGGGGGGGGGGAGAGTTGAGGTATTTTCTTACATGTAATTTGCTCAGTGTGTGTGTGGGAGAGAGAGAGTTAGCAGTCTTTTCTTACAAGTAATTTGGCAGAGAGAGAGAGAGAGAGGGAGAGTTGTTTCAGCATTTTATTTCAAGCAAAAGGTTGTGGCATCACGCTAGAATGGCGTCAGTCCACAAGGTGCGTCATCTTGCTTAAAGACGTCATTGAGGCGACGTCATCTGTGTTCCTTTGATCTCCCGCCCTGCTATCCGCCACCTCCCTGTCGGCCGCCATCACCCCCCGGCGTACTTCCGTTCTGGCTTCCTCTCGTTCCTCTCACGTCAAATGGTGTGAAATGACGTATGGACATGCGCAGTGGTGCGAACAGGAGGCGAGGGAGAGCTGTTATCGCCTAGCACATCTTGGTCAGCAGAAGGTGGGTGAGGAAAGGGGGGGTTCAATGAACTGTTGCGTAGTGGTTACAACGCTCCATTTAGAAATGGGTGTATGACACAGGTCATGTTCCCTGTTGAGGTCAGCCACATATCCGTCTGTCCCTCCTCTCTTTACTGAGCTGGGAGGTAGATAGATGATCAGACCTTTGAACGAGACAGTAACTGTAGTGATGCACCCACTTCACGCAAGTAAAAGAATTTGCATCACAGAGAGTAGTCTCTATCAGTTGGGTTATACTGCTGGTCAGGCATCTGCTTGGCAGATGTGGTGTAGCGTATATGGATTTGTCTGAATGCAGTGACGCCTCCTTGAGCTACTGAAACTGAAACTGATCTATCAGTAATCTTTGACAGGCAAACCAAACAGCGAAAAAAACATAGAAAAGCAGAATGTCACTGCGTTGTGGAGCGCCATTCCTTGAAAGTGCAACCCTCCAGTTTCACAAGCAAAATCCTTTACAACAAGAAAGCAATAAACACAATATGATTGCACATTATACTGCTGAGAATTTTTTAAAGGAATTCACAAATAAGTAAAACTAGCAATAACACATCTTCAGAACTGATCAATCATTAGGGCCTCAGCAAAACTGAGCATCTTGGATCAAATCTGGAGCAGGGTCATTATGTTTTCAGCAGCACCAAGCACTGAACCAACTCCCACGTTTGACTCCCACTGTGCTGTGGGCGCTATGAGAGAGGAGTCAGGCTGTTCTTTCATCACGGGTCGCTTGGCCTTGGGGCAACAGGAGGGGAATGAGTTGAGATCTTTTCTTACATGTAATTTGGCAGTGTTGGGAGTGAGTTAGGGATCCCCTCTGACGGGTAAAAAGTTGTGGCATCACGCCAGAACGGTGTCATTCTAAAAAGAGCGTCATCTTGCTTAAAGACGTCATTGAGGCGACGTCATCTGTTAGCCTTTGATCTCCCGCCCTGCTATCCGGCATCTGAACTGTCGGCTGCCATCTTCTTCTTGCGTTCTTCCGAGCTGGCTTCCTCCCGCGTGAATTGGTGTGAAATGACGTGTGGACATGCGCAGTGGTGCGAACAGGAAGCCAGGGGGAGCTGTGCACAGCAGTTTATCAGCGTCGGTAGGGGGAGCGGGATCGATGTGTACAGAGTGATTTGTCAGTGACATCTGATGTCCTTGCTTGGGACATACTCGCATGCATACATACATGCAGACACACACTTCGGCATGTACACACGCACGCAGGCACGCACCCACCCACGTGTACACATAACTGCGCGCGCGCACACACACACACAGTAAAACTGTTTTGTGCGGCAACGAATTCGCTGTAACAGTTTGACTTTTAAGCCTGGTCTCCCATCTTAAGAGATATCCCCCCCTCCCCCGTTACACCCACAAGGTCATGAGTTCCATCAAACACGTCTGTGCTATATGTTAGCTTTTCCTGTTGTGTGTGTATAGGCTACCTCCATCCGTCGCTTCTGCCTTCTCTGTTCCCACCACTCCTTTGGATTCAAAGTCCAACTCTCAGACTGTCATTTTTATTGTCTTCCGGATTGATTCTAACTTCACTGTGAAGGTATGGGCTTATAAACAACACTAGATGGTATTTGATGGGGGGAGGGAGAGTGGGAGAGAGAGAGTAACTGAAGTGAACTAATGTTGTCATGCCGAACAAACTGCTGTGAGATCTTAGAAAGTTAAATCACTGCTGTCACACACACACACACACACACACACACGTTGTACACACATGCACGCACATGATTCAAGATCCAAGGAAATGTAATCCCTTGTCTACTGTCATGGAGGATAGACAGTAGCAAAATATGTATTTCTGAAGTTATATAAAATGTTAAACCTCAACTGAGCAAATTTGCTCGGCGATTTAAATGGCAATGAAAAAGAAAAGCTTAACAGTCAACATCTGAAATCAGTGAGAAAGTAAAGAAAAGAGCACGTCACGAAACAATTTCCCTTCCTCATGATGAAGGATTTCCTACTTCCTTCAGTATATCGTAAACTCTGTCATTTAATGTTTTCAGTTTATAGCGTCTGTGTGTGTGTGTGTGTGTGTGTGTGTGTGTGTGTTGTAGAGGCATGTAATTTTTTCTTCTGATGAGCAGTGATGCAGCCTACATCCAGAGCACTGTTCAGCATCTTCTTGAGGTCAGTGACTTTCCTTGTTTCTTTTGTTGTTGGTGCTGGAGGTGCTGGTATTCTCTGTGTTATACAACTGATTCTTAATATGTGTTTGCCTCTGTTGTCTGTCTCCTCTCTGTCTCTGTTTGTCTGTCTCACTTACTCAGTCTCTCTCTCCCCCTCTCTCTCTATGTTGTGATATTTTAACTTCTTTTTCAGGACGATATATTCATTATGAGATGTTCACATTCCCCATCCTAAACGGCCTTAGCCTTTATATGAATAAGTGGCCTGGACTTTTTCTTAGCGAGTGTGAGCACAGGCTTGTGTCTGTTTTTTCTTCATCTGTCTTTATGTAACTGCATGCGCCTGAATGCATGAAGAACTGGTAGACATAGACGACGTGCTTTTGGTGCTCAAGTGCGTGCGCGCACGTTCAACCACCAGCACGTGCTTTGTAAAGCTAACACATGGCAGGGTACTAGAAGAAATGGAAGGGGACAGAAAGGAGAAAGCTGCGAGTCCTTTTATCGATCGTCTTGATCCCCTCCCCAAAGAAAGGTCAACAGCCTTCACAGCATGGCTAAGAAACCTCACTGAAATTACAGCTCAGGACGTGATCGTATTCCTGTTACCCGACACAGCGAAGTCATACAAGGGACAGAGAACCGCTGGACCTCTGGAATGCTGGAGTACAGGGCTGCCAGAATGTAGGTCAGCAGAGTCTAAGAGGTGTGAATGATAAAAAAGACGAAGCTGAAATGTACATCACAGTAGCGGAAGAAACAAACAAACAAACAAACAAACAAAAACACACACACAAAAACAACACACACAAAAAAAACAACAACAACAACAACAACACACACACACACACACACACACACACACACACACACACACAAAAACAGAAGAAAAAGAAAAAAGATAGCATAATTTGATGAAAATGGAAGTAAGAGTGGACATAAATGTGTGAATAAGCGCTTTTTTTTCGTATCTCACAATACAGCTGAAAGGTATTTCAATCCACTGTGTGTGCATTGATTACATTGCATCCAGTGCAGGCAGACCGGACACTCCCATCAGCCAGTTTTCACACTGTAACCATGACGATTGTTAAAACGACAATATGCATGGTAAGTATCAATAAATAACGAGAGAAGAAAACGTGATCTTGAAGATGATATACACATGTGTGAGTTGATGGCTCAGAGGGTAAAATGAAATAGACGGATCATTTATTTTGGTTCAAAGACGAACGTGGAAAAGCGCATTTTAGACATCATTTCATGCTAAACAAATACACGTATGAATTGTAAATAACGAATAAAAGTAAGATAATCAGAACAAAATCACAGAATATAACATAAGAAGACAAAAAGGCAAGAAGGAAGAAATAAATAAAAGCAAAACAAACAAAACAACAACAACAAAAACAAAAAGAAACAACAAAAAACAACAAAACAGAAAAACAACAACAAAACAACAACAAAAAGAAAAAGAAACAAAACAAAACAAAAAAAAAACACAAAAAAAAACAAACAACAAAACCACAAAAAAACCAAACAACAAAACAAAAAAACAAAAAACAACAACAAAGCAACAACAACAACAACAACAACAACAAAACAAAACAAAACAAAACCAAAAACGGGACAGTGTCGACACAACGAGCTTTATTCACATGGCAATTGAAACAAGGGTTTAATATCCGATTCCTATTCTTCATGTCAGTAGCGGGCAGTGAAATAAATTGGGTTTGTGACCTTGAAGAGGAGGCATGCCTATCTGCAAACACGAATGCATGTATTCCTGCCACGCGGCATGCAGAAGCAAATGAAGGAACACGAAGGGACGAAGGAAGAAATGAACCAAAACAAGGACCGCACAGCGCCAACTCAGCAAGCTGTCCACGTTTCAATTGAAACAAGGCTTTGAGATCCCATTCATACCCATCACGTCATTTAAGTAGCACGGACAGACGGATTTGCTATTTTGCACAGATTGCTTTGGCCTTCTGCATGCCGACTGACGACCTTGGCTTGCCGCAGCCGCCAGGGAAATAGATTGGGATTGTGACCTTGAGGAAGAGGCATGTTCCTGGAACACACGAACGGAGTCTTCTTGGCACTCCGCATTTGTAAACAAACAAATAATTGAACAGATAAACACACACACACACACACACACACACACACACACACACACACACACACACACACACACACACACACACACATATGCACGCGAGTGCAGAGTTCAGGTACTGGCTCTGCTGAGCATCGGAGGATTTCAGAAAACAACTTAATTTGATA
>NC_134883.1:35742488-35749988 GCF_041734735.1 Babylonia areolata
AAGGAAGGGCAGGCAAGGGAGGCTATTTTGGGAAGAGGTGGGTTTTAAGGCCAGACTTGAAAGAGCTGAGTGTGGAGACTTGACGAAGCGAAAGAGGAAGTTCATTCCAATCGCAGAGTCCAGAGACAGAGAAAGAACGGCGGCCAACAGTCGAGTGTTTGAATCTGGGTATGCGTAAACAGAGTGGATCCGAAGCCGATCGTAGTGAGCGAGACGGAGTGTAGAGGGGAAGGCAGCCACAGAGATAGGAAGGAGCAGTTTTGTGAATGCATCTATAACATAGAGTGCTGATCTTGTACTTTATTCGGTGTGAGACAGGGAGCCAGTGGAGATGTTGCAAAAGAGGAGTGATGTGCTCAGATCTTTTCTTTCTGAGGACGAGTCGGGCAGCAGAGTTTTGTATGCGCTGAAGGGACTGAATGGATGAAGCAGGCAAACCAGACAATAGAGAGTTACAGTAGTCAAGGCGAGAGAGAATGAGAGAAACGACAAGTCTAGATGTTGCGTCAGTGGACAGATATTTCCGGACGGCACTGATGCACCGCAGTTGACAGTAGCAGGACTGACATGTCTGACTGATAAATTTTTGCATGGACAGTGTATTGTCAAGGACAACACCGAGGTTCCTGACTGACCTGGAAAGAGGGATGGATGTACTGCCAAGTTTGATTGTGTCAATTGTGATGGAAGACAGTTTTTGTTTAGTTCATATGATCATTGCTTCAGTTTTGTCCGCGTTCAATTGTAACTTGTTACAGTAAATTGTTACAGTAATTGTAACTTACTTCGATTCATCCAGTTTTGAATGTCCAGGAAGCAGTTGGATGTTTCTTGCAAGAGCGACAACAATTTTTCAGGGGTATCACTCTTCTGGAGTTGAGTGTCATCAGCATAAGAATGATGACTGATATTATGGCGGTTGATAATTTCAGCGAGAGGAGCAGTGTACAGTGTGAAGAGCACTGGGCCTAAAACAGATCCGTGTGGGACTCCATGTTCGATTTTAACGGGTTCAGATTGGAAATGATCAACAATGACAGACTGGAATCGATCAGTGAAATAAGATTTGAACCGGTTTAGAACAGTGCCGTTGATACCAAATGTAATTTGAAGACAGGAAAGAAGGATTGAATGGTCTATCGTGTCAAAGGCAGCTGACAAGTCGAGAAGAGTGAGAAGGGAAATTTTTCCTGAGTCGGACGCTATCAGTAGATTGTTCAGAATGTGGAGGAGAGTGGTTTCGGTGCTGTGGTCAGCGCGATAGACGGACTGAAATGGGTGGATGATATTGTTGAAACAAAGGTGGTTGTTGAGCTGCTTGAGGACAGCTTTTTCAAGGAGTTTGGACATGAATGGAAGATTAGAAACTGGTCGATAGTTTTTCAAAATGTTTGCGTCAAGGTTGGGTTTCTTCAGAAGAGGCCGGACGATTGCAGTTTTGAAAGTGGATGGAAACGTTCCAGTGAGAAGGGATGAGTTGACAATGTTGGTGATTGTGGGGAGAAGCTGTGAGGCACACTGGGAAAAGACCGAGGCTGGTATAGGATCGAGCTCACAGGATTTTATTGTCATTTCTTTCAGGATTTCATGAACATCTGTTTCAGTCAATGGATTAAAGGAATGGAGAGGAGTGCCGCTGAATTGAGGATCAGGATGAGCAGGTTGGAAAGACATTTGGTCTAAGATGGTACGAATATTTTGGACTTTGTCGAAAAAGAAAGAGGAGAAGACATTGGGGAGTTCATATAAAGTGTAGGCAGAAGGAAGAGGAGTCTTTTTTGCAGTTCCGAGAAGATTTGACATGACAGAGTAAAGAGAACTGGTGGATGTGGCATCGAGAACTTGAGAAGAAAAGAAGTTTGTCTTTGCTGATGAGATTATATGTTTGACATTATTTATTTGTTTTCGGAATATTTGATTGTGGACTTGCAGTTTTGTTGATCGCTATCGTCTTTCCAGTTGGCGACGTTTGCGTTTTGCAAATCGAATGTCTTGTGTGTACCATGGGGCGGAGGGTCTGTCAGGGAGCATGCGGGTAGTGGGGGGTGCATGTTCATCCAGCAGTTGAGAGAGGACAGTGTTGTAATGTATGGATACGTCGGTACGGGAAGAAATTTTGGAAAGGCGTTCAGCAGCTTGAGAAGAAAAAGTGTTAATGTTGATGGATTTCAGGTTGCGACGAGTAACAGATTTTTTGGTTTTGGTAGGTTTTGAAATATTAAGCAAGAATATAACAGCAGAATGGTCGGAAGAAAGTTTGTCAGTTACAGTCACTGACGCAACCATGGCATCAGAGTCACGTGCGATGAGCCAGTCCAACGTATGGCCAGATCTGTGTGTTGGTTCTGTAACGAACTGAGAGAGAATGAGTGGACAGAGATAGACATAGGCGTTTGACATCAGTCTGGTTGTCGAAATGAAAATTGAAATCTCCGAGGATGATTAGTTTGCTAGAACGAAGGCTGTAGTAATCAAGTAGTGTTCGGAACTGATCGTGAAACAGAGAAGACGTTAGGTTATTTTTACGACTAGGAGGAGGACGATAGAGACAACAAAAGATGATTGAGTGACCGTGAACACTGAGAGTGACTTCTAGCATTTCGAAGGTATCATGTGGAAAGGCGTGATTATGGGAGAAGGAGAGGGAAGACTCCAAGATGTCTCTGTAGACGGTGGCGATGCCACCTCCACGAGACAATCGAGGAAGTGACAGTTTTGTATCCAGGGGGGGTCAGTTGTTTAAGTTTGGGTTCGTGACCCTGTGACTTTAACCAGGTTTCGGTAAGAAATACGATATCAAAGTTATTTTCAAAAATAAAAGAAATATAGTCAGTCTTTTGATCAGGGCAGACAGATTGAGCATTGAACAAACAGGCATGAAAGAGATCAGAGGTAAGGAGAGAGGAATCTAATGGTGAAGCAGGTGAGTCAGGCAGACTGACAGTGGAAGAAGAAGATGGTGACTGAGCAATGGAGGACAATGGGAAGGAAGAAAAAGGTCCGGGAGTTGAGACAGGTGTGGCAGGAGTAGGAAGCGGAGCAGAGGCTATCACTGGCACGGGGGATACATTACAGTTTGGAATATTGTCATCAGAGGGGACAATGTCACGGGAAGTAAAAATGGTAGCAGGAACACGTGTGTTGATGTTGGAAGCAGCACAAACAACGCCGCATAAAGTGGATCTGTCAACACACACAGGTAACACATCAGGGGTGCTGTCAATAGTGCTGACGTCACACTACTGCAACTCACTCCTTTTTAACTGCCCACAGTATATTCTTTATAAGCTCCAAAAGGTACAGAATTCCGCAGCAAGGTTCGTTCTTCGAGCGAAAAGATATGATCATGCTCAACCACTCCTTCAAGAACTTCACTGGCTCCCAGTCCAAGCACGGATTGAATATAAGCTTGCTACGCTCTGTCATATTTTTTTCACTGGTTCATCCCCTGCTTACATCCACGACCTTCTGTCTGTCTACACACCTTCTAGACAACTGTGCCCATCTTCTGACTCTCGTCTTCTGTCTGTCCCCAGAATTAGAACTAAAACGTATGGTGAAAGAGCTTTCTCGTTACAATGCTCCAAAACTGTCGAATTCACTCCCTTTCACTACTCGTCATATAGAAACCGCCCCCGCCTTTTAAAAAGCTCTTAAAACCTATTTGTTCCAGCATAATAACTGAATCCCCTCCCTTTTTACCCACTTTTTTTTCTGTTTCCACCCAGGTGTTTTACAGTGAATTTGAAATCGTTTTTATCAATGCTGATGAATATGTATTATGTGCTTTTTTTTTTATCCCTTATTTATTTTTTTCTTTTTAAACTTTTAAATTCATGCTGCATGCTGTAACAGTATGAATCTTATTTAAGCGCACGCGCGTGCGTACGTGCGCGCGCGCGCGCGTGTGTGTGTGTATGTGTGTGTGTGTGATTCGGACATGTGTGTATACACATGCATACATATATCGTAATGATATGTGTCTGTGCGTGCGTGCGCGCACGCGTGTGTGTCTGTCTCTGTGTGCGTGCGTGTGGGTGTGTGTGGGGGTGAGGGGGAGGGCAGGGTGTGTGTGTGCATTTCGTCTGTGCATGCTTTGATGCTTGTTTTTTTAATTACGTAGAAGATGTGGATGGATTTTGTGTATAGAGTTTTTAATTTTGTTATATTTTACTCGTGTAATGTGCCTTAAGCATTACTGTATTTTAATGAAAGGCGCAGTATAAATAAAATATTATTATTGTATTGTATTATATTGTATTGTATTGTATTGTAATACTTTTTGTCACAACAGATTTCTCTATCAGAAGTTCGGTCTGCTCTCCTCGGGAAGAACTCGTCACCGCAATGCAGCGCCACCTTTTTGTTGCCATGGGTTCTTTAGAACGTGTGCTGAGTGCATGCTGCACACCGGACTTCGGTTTATATCTGACCGAATGGATTTTTCGCCGGTAAAATGAGATCTTCACGCAGAAGAACAATACTTACTTCATCTTCTTGAGATTTCTTGCAAGAAGTATTTTTTATATACATTTAAATTTTTTTTTTTTTTCGAGCGCGGTGCAAACAACGTGTTCATATAAACCGTGTCTGTGCCTTACTACAGTGCACCTTCTGCAGTACACCAGAGTTACATGCCCATGTCAAGCGACATAACTTCTGTACAGTTTCGGACACATGAAATACATAATGCGTTCATATATAATGTTTTATACAGGCTGACTCTGTTTCATTCGTGTTTGTGTGTTGATGTTGATTCCCATTTCTGTCATCTGCAAACATGAGAGAGACAGAGACAGAGAAAGACAGAAAGAGAGGGAGAAAGAGAGGGGGGAAGAGAGACAGAGAGAGACAGAAAGAGAAGGAGAAGGAGAGAGAGGGGGTGGAAGAGAGAGAGAGAGAGAGAGAGAGAGAGAGAGGACGACGTTGAAGATGACGAAAAAGAAGATAATTATGTCCAATCTGTTCACATGTTTGATAATGAGAGAGGGAGGGAGAGAGAAGAGGAGAGTAAAAGGGAGGGGACATGAAGGAGAGAATACAGAAATAAAAGAAAAGAAGAAAGAGAGATCGTTCTACATGCGATTATATGTGTGTGTTGGTCCGTGTATGAGCGCACTCGCATGCGAAAGAGAGAGAGACAGACAAACACACAGAGGCAGAAAGCGACAGACAGACAGACAGACAGACAGACAGAGACAGAGGCAGAAAGAAACAGACAGACAGACAGACAGCGAGACAGACAGACAGACAGAGACCGTGACAGAAAGTGACAGACAGACAGAAAGACAGACATTCTGAGCTAAGCAAGCTGTGGTCTTTACGCACCAGCACCTCCCCCCCCCCACATTCCTTCAGTGACCCCTTCACTCCCCCCCCCCTTTCACTTCCCCCCCTTCACTTCATCCCCTTCACTTCCCCGCCTGCCACCCCCGCAGGGGGAGGCAACCCATCCATCCATTCAACTTCCACCAATGGAGCGAAATTTCACAGTTAGACGCCATGCAGCTCTTCAACATTTTCAACACATCGATTTTGAACACCTCTCCACCCACCACCCCTAACCCTCCTCTCCTTCCCTTCTGTCTTCTGTCCCCCAATACCCTCTCCTCCTCCTCTTCTTCTTCCTCCTCCTCCTCTTCCTCCTCCTCCCTTACACTCCCTTTTATCTCTCCATCGATCTACTCGTGTCGCGGTATTTTTTTCTTCTGGTTAACAAACCAAGCGGGGGGAATCTTTGCTGTCTTCGATTTAAACTCATCACTTAACATACCGCGCGGCATGCGCTTGGCCACACACACACACACACACACGCACGCACACACACACACACACACACACACACACACACACACACATGTAAGGTTTGGTCGATATGCCTGCTTGTCTTGTCTGTCTGTTTACTAACCAGTATGTCTATGTCAAAACGCACACGCGCACACACATACATATACATGAATCTATTCCTAAAATGAATACATGCAGTGTTAAAAATCGTAATCACTTAGGCAATGTATGGTGGACTACAGACTGTGACGGAGCAGTCAATAAGAAAAAAGCATACATTTAGAATATATAGAAGAAAAGCATCGACTCAGAACCACAAGGCTATGAACCACGCCAAATTAAAAAGTAATAGAGTAACAGAACAAGCCAAGAAAACATACTGGACAACATTTTGTAACACCGAAGTCTCAGACTATAAAGATACTAAAAAAGTGTGGGATCAATTAAATATCATGAAGAATGGAATAAAACTTCCAGAATATCCTGTCACTTAAAGAAACAACAAATTCCCTTCGACATCAGAAAAAGCTGAAGCATTTGTCAACTTGTTTTCTAAAGTAAGCAGACTAGATGGACTACCACAGGTACAGAAAGCACTCAGAGAAAAAGAAGAAAAATCTGAAATCTATAACGATCCTGCTCCTGATAATCAACATTACGTTAATGCTCTTCTAACACACCAAGAAATGAAAGATGCAGTCTATTCCATTTCAAATAAGAAAACATCGGTAGGAACTGCTGCAATTTCTAATGAAATGATTAAGCATCTACCAGATAAATGGATGAACATTCTTCTTAATATATTCAAACGATGTTGGGACACTGATGTTCTCCCTAAAATCTGGAAGAAATCAATAATAGTTCCATTCCACAAACAAGGCAAACCAAAAACACATTGGCAGTTACAGACCTATAGCACTCACTTCTCATGTCTGTAAGTTGCTAGAAAAAATAATATTAAACAGACTCGTATACTACTGTGAAAAGAATAATGTCATCCCTGTAAATCAAGCTGGTTTAAAAAAAAAAGAAGATCCACAATTGATCATTTAGTGAAATTAACCACTCAGGTTAAGCACCAATTTGCGAGACGAAAATGTTTGCTTGCAACTTTTTTCGACATTACTAAAGCCTATGACCAAGTGTGGCATTCACGTCTAATGTTAAAACTGAAGACGATTGGATTATCGGGACATATGTATAACTTTATAAAAGACTTCTTAGAAAACAGAAAAATTCAGGCTAAAATAGGGAATACGTATTCATCTACACGAACATTGCAGACAGGTATTCCTCAGGGCTCTGTAATTGCTCCAATATTGTTCAACATTCTAATGAATGATCTACCCAAAAAACTAACAAAGAATGTTGTAATGGTTCAATACGCTGACGATATATGCATATGGATGAAAGTTACAATAAAAAAGAATATGCCTGCCCGATATATGAATTACACAAAAAAGCTATATCAAAATGAATTAAACACAGTAGCAAATTATATGAGCGAAAATGGTCTGCAAATTTCAACCGAAAAAACACACTTGATGCTTTTTAATAATGGATCAAGTCCAGCAACATTGCCTTCCTTTAAAATTTACGATAACACCCTGGAATATAAAAAAAAGTAGTTAATTCCTTGGAGTACACCTTACATCAAAATTAACCTGGAATCATCATATCGATTACATTTTAACAAAGGCCAGGAAAACATTA
>NC_134883.1:35754988-35762488 GCF_041734735.1 Babylonia areolata
TTCTAGGGGCAAAATAAGAACATTTCCTGATTTTTATATCAACGAGGACAAAACTGAGGTTGTGAGTGGGTTCAGTACTTGGGACTTAAACTTAATTACAATAATAGAATGCATGTTGCCCAGCGAAACCTGTACGACCGTGCCTCGAGAGCAGCGTTTGCACTTCTGAGGAAGACTAATCAATTAAAGCTCTCTGTTGATCTAATTATAGACTTATTTGATAAAACAGTTCTTCCTGTACTCATATATGGCTGTGAAATTTGGGGTTTTGATATTTCTGGTATTGTGGAAAAATTGCAATTAAAATTCTACAAATTAGTTCTGAAACTTAGACAGTCCACCCTATCTTGCAGGGTATTTGGTGAAACTGGTAAGCTCCCTGTGTCTGTATCTGTAAAAACCAGAATGCTTTCATTTTGGTTTAAGCTTGTTACTAACCTTGGTACTTCAAAGCTATCTTCGATTGTTTACAAATGTCTTTTCAATTTATATATCACAAACATGCACCAGAACCAATACCTTAAATGTATCCACACTATCTGGAATGAAATTGGATTCAGTACCTTCTGGTTAAACCAGCACAGTTTTGAAGTACATCCCACTTGGTTCAAAGAGAAGGTTGACTGTTGTTTAAAAAATCAGTTTTTGCAAGATTGGTATAGACATATACATAATGATACTATGTATATAAACTATAGGGTGTTTAAGCCAAATTTTGGTTAAGATGCTTACTTTACTGTGCTACCAAATAACTGTGTTATCCAGTCAGTTAAGTTTAGGACAACCAATGATGCTTTGCCTGTTAATAGTCAGCGCTTCAACAATTTACCAAGAAACGAAAGAATCTGCGATAAATGTTCCACTACCGACATTGCTGATGAGTTCCACTATTTGCTTGTGTGTCCTTTCTTTGAAAGTGACAGACAAAAGTATCTACCTAGATATTATAGAAACCGCCCAAACTCCCTTACATTCCACTTATTGTTTTCCGAAGAAAACAAAAGAATATTGTTAAAACTAAAAGCATTTGTCGCTTCTATTTGTAGTTCCTTTTGGTAAAGCTACGTCTGTGGTTAATGGATGAGGATGAATCATTTATTAATGTATACTGGCGGTGTTTTGTTTTTTCCTCTTTGTTCTTTTGACATCACTCTTACTGTGTGAATGGTATATCTAAAAGATGTATGTATGTAACGTTTCGATGCCCCCAGGGGCACAAGAAATAAACGTTTCGCCTTTGCCTTGCCTTTTGCCTTTTGGAAGTAATAGTCACTATTCTGCTTGAATGTTTTCGCGAATGTGCATGTGTAAACTGTCAAAGTGATTATTGAGGGCAAACGGGTAAGTTTACACAGAGTAAGTTTGTGTGTGTGTGTGTGTGTGTGTGTGTGTGTGTGTGTGTGTGTGTGTGTGTGTGTGTGTGTGTAGGAATTTTGTTTAATGTCCCGTCACACATATCGGTGATTGAAGACATTTTTGTTCAAGTATTTATGAATACATCTGAGTATTATCGGTTAGAAGGGGTGGGAGATGTGAATGAATGGAGGGTTGGGGGAAACTGGGCAAATGAGGGTAAAATGTGGGTGAAATTTGAAAAAAAAAAAAACAAAAAAACCCCCCACCTCTAAATACAATTACAGGAAATTACTTAAAGGACTTCGTAAAAGAGAAGTCGTTAAACTGACAAGCGAAACAACTGATTATGAATGCAAAAAGTCAAAAACATCAACGTTCTCAGTCACTTGTGAAGACACACTTTCGTGTACAAAAGGCTTCATCAATCTACAGTTAAAAATTATATGCTCAATTGTCAGGTTACTAAAGCATATGCACTTGACATTAGAACAATATTTGATCCGTAATGAATTTGGTAATAGTCTGAGAGCTAAACTCAGAATTGGTCTGCGAATCGGACCAAAGTCTGAGAGAGTCAACTGACGAGGTTTTAGACTTGAATTCAAGCACCTATAAAAGTCTCTTTCTAGTATATTGCTTATTTCTTTGTATGACATTGGGCAATATACTTTTATACTATGTATATGATTTTTTGCTCCCCTTTTTGCTGCCCTGTCTGCTTGCTCGTTATAAAGGAATCCAGTGTGGGATGGTATCCAACAAAAATCAACATTTGTACCCTTCACAAATAGGGAGTGCAGTAAATACCTAATTTCAAACAATAAATCTTCTCTTTGATTATTCTCAAAAAGGAGCAAACTTTTTAAAACAGATTGAGAATCAACACAAAATAGGATATTACTTACTATGATTGGTATATCAACAAGATGATTTAAAGCCATAAGGATGGCCACCAATTCAGCTGTAAAAATTGAATATCCCTTACCTAAATAATATGATTTTTCTGTTTTTAGGTCAGGAATGACAAAAGCAGATCCTGCACTGCTATCATCCAGGACCGAGCCATCAGTGTAAACTTTTAAATGATAATCAAAATTTTCTTCTAATTCAATTCTGACAGATGCTGCTATTATATGTGGAGATTCTCCTTTTGTTGTGTCAGAAGCACATATGTTGACGTTTGCTTTTGTTAACTCCCAGGGAAGGACAGGTGGTACCAGAACACCAGGTGCCATATCATGCAAATCAATGCAAGAATTTAAAATATCTGACACATATGTGCTAATGGTTTGTAGATTTGAATTATTTTGTGCATTTTTTTGAAAAAAAAGTGCGTGCGTGTGTGTGCGTGTGTGTGTGTGTGTGTGTGTGTGTGTGTGTGAGTGCGTGTGCGCGTAACCATAGTTTGTGTGTGAGCATAGTTGTTGCACACACGCGTGCATGTAACTGTGTGTGTGTGTTCGTTCTTTAAAGTCTTTACACTGCAAGTGTGTGTGTGTATGTAAATCTGTGCGTTAGCACGTGTGCAGACCACCCAACCACCCAACCACCCAGCCAGCCAGCGGAAGCAACACACACATATGTTCCAGAAGGGACGCCGACAAATCCGCTGAACGAGAAATATCACGGTTGAGCACACCACCCGTACAACTTCTGCTTCGATGACGCCACAAGTTGGTGATTCATTGATTTGTTCAACACGTCCCTCCTTCCTCACTCCTGTCGCCCCTCCCCCCCCCCGCCCACCTCCTCCCTGCCTTGTCTCTTCCATCTCTCCCCCACCCCCTGCTGCTGCTGAAGAAGTAAGTCACTGACAGGCAGAGACAATGTAAAGGTTGAGCACGCGACTTTGTTCAAAGGTGCAGAAACAAAATTCACAACATATTTGGGGAACGTGCTGTTTCAGCGTGTTCTGGCTGTTTTCGTGCAGGGCTGATGTTAACACGGATTTGTGCGCACGGTGATAATAGAGACAGGGCGTAAACACACACACACACACACACACACACACACACACACACACACACATATATATATATATATATATATATATATATATATATATATATATATATATATATATATCACCCTCTGATTCATATATTCTAGATTCGCATTGTTTGGTTTTACTTTTCATTATTGTGTCAATAAATCTTTTGTGTGGTTTTCATGACAAAGACATATGATTCTGACTCTCTCTCTGTCTCTCTTTCTCTCCCCCCATTCTCCCCTCTTCCCTGTTTCATCTCTCTCTGTCTGTCTCTCTCTGTCTGTCTCTCTCTGTCTACTCCAGACAGCTTATTTCATAAACTTGCCAAAGCGGATACTTAAAGTATTAGAATGACAACTGTACTTCACAGCCACATGAGTGTATCCTATGTTTTCCGCTCTCTGTCTCTGTCTGTCTGTCTGTCTGTCTGTTTGTCTGTCTCTCTACTCCAGACAGCTTATTTCATAAACTTGCCAAAGCGGATACTTAAAGTATTAGAATGACAACTGTACTTCACAGCCACATGAGTGTATCCTATGTTTTCCGCTCTATGTCTCTCTCTCTCTGTCCCTCTGTCTGTCTGTCTGTCTCTCTATATCTCTGACTGTCTCTGGGCCTATTGCCCATCTCTTTCTCTCTGTGTGTGTTTCTTATTCTATTTTTCTGTCTTATCTCCGTCTCTCTGTCTCTGAGTGTTACTCTCTGTCTCTCCTTCACTGTTTCTCCACGTCGCTGTCTCTCTCCCTCTGTCTCTGGTTTTCTGTTTGTCAGTGTTGCTGTATTTATTCGACCCATGTTTTACAGTAAACCTCGTCTCTTCAAATTGTTTTTACTGGTTGTCTTGTACCGACTCTAATGCTGCGAGAAATCTGTGTATCTGTGCAAGGGGACATTATTGTATCTAAATGCTCATGAACAATCTTACATTCCCACTGTTGCATTACTTTTTGTTTCCGTGTTCATAGTTGATATCATAATTATTGTTTTTTAATTTCCCCTTCATGAGGGGCCTAGGCCTTAAAACGAATAAACCATCTGTCTGTTTGTCTGTCTATCTGTCTGTCTGTCTCTCTATATATCTCTGTGTTTGTGTCTCTTTCTTTCTTTCTCTCCCACCTCCAAAACCTTGTGAAATAAATATGCCGAAGGAAATCACTGAAACTACAAATAAATGATTTAAAACAGCAGCAGCAACAAACAAACAAACAAACGCGTAAACTATTCTCGTCAACCCACAAAAACACGACCGTGGAGTTTTCTTGTCTTTCTTACGTGCGCGATCGAGTCATCATAAAGGGTTAGATTTAAACAAAAAAAAAAAAAAAAAGGTCAGACGCCATAGATTAACCACGGTGATGAAAATAAAATGATGGGAGCGGTTAAACGAGTCAATAAAGCCCGTGTCAGTTGCAGTAGTCAGGGCGTTCCACTCACAACGTCTCCAAAAGTCACAGCTACCGTTTTCCGTGTATCCACTTCCCTTCACTGGGTGAGCCTAAGTCAGTGGGATGGCTGCAGTGTCGGAAACGCCCTACGACTGTGCGTCTTTCGTGCACTGTTGCAGCGATCAGGGCAGAGAAAAAAAACAAAAAAAACAAAAACGGAGGTATTATTGATGGGCATGAGTTGTGAAGAGTTGATTATGGTGTGTGTGTGTGTGTGTGTGTGTGTGTGTGTTTCTGTCTCTGTCCCTATCTGTCTCCATTTGACTGTCTGTCTCTCTCTCTGCCCCCTCTCCTTCCCTCTGTCTTTCTGTCTGTTTCTCTTCCCGGGTTGGAGTGCGTGCGTGGGCTGACTGGCGGTGTAAGTTGGGAAGAGTGTGTGGGCGTTAAGGACGTGCTCGCAAGTGATTCGTTGCTACTCTGATGATGTCAAGTTGTTTTTGGTATTTTCCTGTAATGTGCGTTTATGTTTTGCGTCTGTATGCAGGTACGCGCGTGGGTGTGTGGATGCAGTAGTTGGGTGTGGTCTTTCTTTTTCAATTTATTTTGTTGCTGCCCCATTTTGAGCGCCGTTTCTGTGGCACTATACCTACTGTCTCACCGATCATTCTTCACCCCACTGATCCCCTCCCCTGTCCCATACACACACATACGTAAGCTCTTTCTGCAGTGAAAATGAGCGCTAGCACCCACATGAGGCTGTTAGGTAGTCCAGAGGCCACACTCCAGAGAATACCCTGCACTGCTGCCGAGTCTGTCTCTGTCTCTCTCTCTGTCTCTCTCTCTCTCTCTCACGACGAACGAAATATAAATATGTCAAATTTGCATCGTTTTGTGTCTCATAAACCTGAAGGTTTCATAACTTTTAATAACAACAACAACACTCACACACACTGCAACACACATACATACACACACACTACAGCACACACACACACACACACACACACACACACACACACACACACACACACCACCTCTGCCTCCCCCTCCTCCACACACAAAGGCCACAGAAGCAATGGAAATCCTCAATGGTTGGCGACAGACCGGCGGAGGGGGAACTGCTTTGAACAGAAAACAACTGGAGTTACTGTTCCTTCCGGCCACCTGCCTCCCGTCTCGGTAACTAGTTATCAGCACCTCTTTCCCAACAAGTCATGTCCAATATTAGTAGATTGAAACTTCTCTTGCATAAGTGCAAGTCAGACAGGAACAAACAACAACAGCAAAAATCACCCCCGCAAAAACAACAAAAATCAAACAAAAAATAGCAACAACAAAACATACAAAACAACAGCAACAACAACCAAAAAACAAACAAAAAATAGCAACAACAAAACATACAAAACAACAGCAACAACAACCAAAAAACAAACAAACAAACAACTGATTGCCGTTTAAAACGAGTAAGAGTGCAACTCAAGAGACAGAACTCCGTGCGTTGTTCAACAGAAAGTGACAGTGGTATGGTTAACACTGGTGTCCATGTCTGGGGGCTCACCGGAAAAGAAGAAAAAAAATCGATGATATTAATAGTGAGGAAGAGAATAAAAGAAGATAATGACAATAATTACGATGCTACTGCTATTACAGCAGCAGCAGCAGCAGCAACTACTACTACTACTACTACTACGAGATGTTGATGAATATGATAACGATAATGGCAATGATTCTGAAAGTGACGTTTCTTTCGGATTCCAAACTGATGACGTCAGCAGGACTGACAAAACTGTTCATTGTCGCACTGGCCTCGTGGCCACACCACTTCTCTTTCTTTCCGCGCCTTCTTTGGGTTTGCTCCCTTGGTTGGGCAGTGCAACGCGAGGAAAAATGGATTTCCATCTGTCTATCTATTCGTGAAGTCGTCGGAAGTTTAACGCTAACAGCTCAACGCATACCGTCGCAAGCGGTGATTGTCTGGAATCTTTCAGAGACTTGCGAGAACAAACAGGGGGAAGGATGGGGGATGAGGGTGGGGGGTCCTGCAGACTCGAATTGCCAATGGCGTGGAGGTTGGGAGGGGGAGGGGGAGGGTGGACGAAAATCACAGGGAAAAACGGTTTTCTCCCATTCTGCGGAGATTTTCGGCCAAGACCGCCGATAATAAGATGAATCACCCTCGGGGGCTTGGAGGGGACGGCAGCCAGAGTTATCTTTCCTCTCGGCTGCCTTGGTGGCCGTTAAAATACAACAGACCCTCCAGGGGTTGGGGAGGGGAGAGAAGGGGAGAGAGGGGGAGAGACAGAGATGGGGGAGGGGAAAGGTTGTGTGAGAGAGAGACAGACAGACAGACAGATAGATAGACAGACAGACAGAGAGATGATGTGTCATTTTATGGCGTAGAGTTTTGGAATCAAAACAGACGTGTTATTAATAGTTTGTTTTTCCGGGTTGTTGCATAATCGTTTGTTTCCACCTGAGTGTTCAGTGTGTGTGTGTGTGTGTGTGTGTGTGTGTGTGTGCGTGCGTGCACGCGCAAGCGCGCGCGCAAGCGCGTGTGTGTGTATGTGTGTGTGTTTGTATGTGTGTCTGTGTGTCTGTTTTTTTCTTTTCTCTCGGGAGGACGAGGGGGCGGGCAGGGGCGGGGGTGCGGAGGGGGGGGGGGACGATGACGCAATATTCGGCTACAACAAGTGCAATTAGTTATTCCCGACAGCAGCGTTGGCAAGAGATTCAGGCAAGAGTCCAGAAGAGAGGTACCAAAGATAACGA
>NC_134883.1:35764988-35792488 GCF_041734735.1 Babylonia areolata
ACAGACACACACACACACACACACACACACACACACACACACACACACACTGACTCACACATACACTGTCATAAGCACACACTGAAGGACCAGTATTTTGACATGCACATGCAGACACACTGAAATGCACAGCTGCTTCCAATATTCACACAACGTTGGTAGCTGCAAGAAAGAAAAGAAGAAAAAGATGAAAAAATAGTATTAGCTGTTGGTCTAGAAGAAGTAGAAGTGTGTGTGTGTGTGTGTGTGTGTGTGTGTGTGATGAATGAATGAACAAGCTAAAGAAAGAGAGGCAAGGCCTGGGTGAGAAGAAACTGTCTTACCCATTACACTATCGTAGCTCCTTAGCTCACGTTCTAAAATTTAATATTTGAACATACTTTTTTAAAGGGCGATAAATCAATTGCGGTATTCGCAGTGAGAACGCTGTTTAAATCATATTATTCTGGTGTATCTTGGGCATTCAAAAAATCTTTAAGGGCAATAAAAAAAACTCTTTTTAAGTCCGCGGTAAAGGAGACGTGGCTATCGCCGCAATCACACTGCAACATTTAGTCGTTTTCTCTGGATCTAGATAGATGTACAAGTTTAGTTACACCCGGTTGACACGGTCGATTCAATTTCTCAGGCTTTTATGCTCATTCTAGTTTTATAGTTTAAAGTTGATATGAAAATTTAGTATTTTGTTAAACTAATAACATGTAGAGCCAAGTACAAGTACTTCTAAACGTCGTATAAAGTGAAAAGGACTTCATTTTGAGAAAAGTCAAGACTGGAAATTTTTTCGTTTCATCAAATTCAAGGGTATTAACTCGCATGGTTTACAATTTTTAACTGTGAATTCCGGCTGATTCTGTGGTTATTTTTATGGCAGTTTGGGGCATAATCCAGTAAGTGATGAGGCGTTCACAAATCTTTCTCTGAATAAATATTTAACGGTCTCCTTCTCCAACTTTCCATCACATGTTATTGTGTATTGTCCATTGAATATAGGATTGAACGGGCAGGTCAACAACTTGAAACAAAATGGCGTCGTTTTCGTTCGCGAAGAATATGAGCACGCGCTTTGAATGTGTATAAATATGTGTACGCAATTGACTTTTGCTCATGACCTTCAGGGCTCAGCCAATAGATCTATAAAGTCCACTCGTCGTATTGATTTTAGTATTTTCCGAAAAAGACCACTTGGGCGAATGAACATAGTGAAAGCCCTGTACACTGAGAGTAAAACACAAGCTTTTTATGTATTGAGTATACGAGGGTCATTCAATAAATAAGGTGAATTTTTCGGTATAAGGACTTCTAATACAGATAGAAGCTTACTTCTTTTTTTTTCAACGTAGTCTCCCAGCAGTCACACACTTTTCCCATCTGTGCACAAGCTTCCGTATTCCCTCAGCGTAAAAATCTTTGGACTGATATCTCAGCCAGTCGCTCACAGCACTTTTGACTTCATCGTCGCTTTCAAACTTCGTGCCTCTCGTGAACGTTTTCAAGGGACCAAACAGGTGAAAGTCTGAAGGGGCAAGGTCTGGGCTGTAAGGGGGATGAGGGAGCAGTTCCCAGCCCAGCTCGTTGATGGTCTGCACCGTTCGGGCTGCTGTGTGAGGCCTTGCATCTTTGGCACCCACCGGCAGCTGACCTTCGAGTAGCCAAGGTCATCATGGACAATTTTGTGTGCTGTCCCAACAGATAAGCTCAAAGTCCTTGCAATGTCATCCACTGTCACCCTTCTGTCAGACTGAATGAGGTCATTGACTGATTCGATCACCTCAGGAGACCTCACTTCTGTAGGCCTTCCAGGCCTGTCTTCATCCTCAACACTGCTCCGTCCTTCTTTAAACAATTTAGCCCACTTGTAGACATTTTTTCGGCTGAAACATGTGGCACCATACACAGTTGGCATTCTCCTATGAATTTCAACTGGTTTGCACCCTTCAGCAACCAAAAACTTGATAACTGACCGCTGTTCAATCCTGGAGCATGCTTCTTGGTCGGCCATCTTTGTTAATCGCCAAAACTCTCAAAGTTTTTTTTTAATCTGCAAAACAAATTAAATCCATGTGAAAAAGAAGTAACAAAAAAAAAAGAAAAAAGAAAAAACAAATTAAGCTTCTATCTGTATTAGAAGTCCTTATACCGAAAAATTCACCTTATTTATTGAATGACCCTCGTAATTTCAAAATGTAATGTTTAAAATGAGAAAGATCAGTTTAAAGCAAATCAAGTCCCCTAGCATTAATTACAGATTAATTTCCCTTTTTTACTATCTGCACCAAAACGTTTGCAAAATAAATAAAACTTCCATGCTTAGCAAAAGAAGTTCCTGTTTGAACAAAAAATGATAATAATGACTGCTCTTGTTGTTGTGTCAGAATATCAGATCAAAGTGCCAAGTTTAGAGAATTAAAAAATTATAAATATAACAGTAAATGCAGTTTGCATATAATTTGGCTTCTTTTTTTAAAAAAAATTTTGTGCCCATCCCAGAGGTGCAATACTGTTTTACGCAAGATGACTGGAAAGAACTGAATTTTTCCTATTTTTATGCCTAATTCGGTGTCAACTGACAAAGTATTTGCAGAGAAAATGTCAGTGTTAAAGTTTACCACGGACACACACAGACACACACACACACACACACACACACACACACACACACACACACACAGACAACCGAACACCGGGTTAAAACATAGACTCACTTTGTTTACACAAGTGAGTCAAAAATACAGAATTAATTAATCTATTAATGTAATAAATTGCAACAGCATTCATAAACACATTTTCCTAATCTTGTCTGTATATGTGCATCATCTGTTAGCATCACCTGACCGGGAATATTTCCTGTGTTATTCGAATTTTAAATATCTTTTTGAAATTGTTCTCTTAAGGTTTTATATTTAATGCAATGATCAAGATGATGGATTTCGTTTTCCAGTATGTTACACTTGCTGCACAATCTGTCTTTTTGTGGAATATTCAGATATCTACCTTTCTCAATCTTTAGATTATGGGCGCTTATTCTGAGCTTTGTTAAAGCTTGTCTGTGTTTTGTATCTGATATATTTAAGACAGGTTTCAGTTTTGTACTCTGGTACAATCGTATTGTAAAATTTTAGCTTGAATGTTTTTTCTCTTTCATCTTTCCAGTGTTTGAGAAAGTCATTTTCTAATTTTTGATATATCACGTATTTCAGTCTATGTACGCTGAATGTGAATTGGTTTTTCCAAATGTGTGTGTGTGTGTGTGTGTGTGTGTGTGTGTGTGTGTGTGTGTGTGTGGTGAGTATCCTGCCTGTGGGGCTATACAGACATGACATTGTGAATGCAGACACAGCGTTCTTTCTTTCTGTTTTGGGGTGAATGTTCTTTACACGTCACTCGGTGAACGCAATCGGCTGTTTGGCTGTTTCTCCCTTAACACGCTTTCTATTATGAAAGAGGGGCTTGAATAAATAGATAAATGGATAGACAGAAACATGACTAAGTAAAAAGCAGTACCCACAGATTCATTAATGAATTAACAGACACGTCAAAGGAATAAATAAAGACATTTATTATTGATAATCTGAGATTTCATTTAACTTATAAACAAACGAATAAATAAACCGAAATAATAAACAACTGTAGGTGAACAATAGAAGACTCAATAAATAAATAAAACTTACTTAGCATCAAGAATTTTATAATTCTTGTGACTTCTGATGATGTACGTGTAAAATGTCAAAACTCCAGTCCAGTGTGATTTTTTTCAAAGTTTGTTTTGTTACGGAAATCATAATAATAATAAAATGTAGGCTTATATAGCGCAGTACCCCCATCTCAGATGGGGCTCACCGCGCTTCACAATAAAAATAATGAAATTTAAGACTAAGTGTCGTAAAATGTGTACAAAGTCTACAAAGTTTAACATGACAATGGCTAAAATATGCATATGTAAGACTGACATGATAAAAAAAACAAAAAAAAAACAAACAAAAAAAAACATACATACATATACATACACATACATATATACACATACATATACATACACATACATATACATATACACACACATATACACATATATAATGTACACACACACACACACACACACACACACACACACAAACACACACACACACACACATGTAAACTGACACAGGCGCCACCACAGTCTCAAATCCCACAGGCATCACCAACGCCAACAAAAATCACAGCAAGCATGTACAGATGGAAAAAAAAATCAGTGAGAAAAGTACAGTTTGAAAAGATATGTTTTGAGTGCTTTCTTGAAATGCAGGTGTTGGGGTGTCACGGAGGTGTGATGGTAGTGAATTCCACTGTTTAGGTGCAACAAAAGAAAAGGAACGTTCGCCATAAGTTTTAGTACAAATCTTTGGAATGGACAATGTAGGCTTGTCATTTGAAGAACGGAGTTGTCTGGATGGTGAATAGACAGAAAGTAGGTCTGAAAGATAGACATGACAAGAATTAGTGAAGAAATTGTGACAAAGGACTGAGATTTCACCAAGATTTCTCTTAATACTCTACTCCTATTCATTCAAAACGAAACGAAATGTGAGTAGATTAAAACTAATTCTTTGCTTCTCTTTGAAAAGAAAACACCGTGTGTCAATTCCCAGGCTTTTAATGCTTCTTCTTTGTGAAGCAATAACTTCAATAACTTCGCAAACATACATACAGGCAAACACACACATATACACACACTCACTGATGTACACACACACACACATACACACACACACACACACACACACACACACACACACACAGAAAGAGAGAGAGAGAACTGGAACATAAAAACACGTGGTTACCCAATCACCCGTCATTTCCGTTCCTTGTGTCACGGGGGAAAAAAAAGAAAGAAAGAAAAAGAAAAAAGTCCGAAAGAGCGGCTTTGCCTTGAAGCAGCAATTCTGCGGGATGGGCAATTAACACCAACGACTTGAACTGGCGCAGAAAAAACCCAGGGAGACAGACGGAAATCCTGGCCGCTGTTCTTTCCGTTCCTTGAGAGTGCTGGCTGTTTGAAGACACGTTTCTGTCAAGACTCAGTGCTGTTTCGGGCCGAAATCACGTGCCATTAGGTTTTTTCTGATTTGTCCTTGTGCAGAGGGGTCTGGATCAGATGTCACTATGTTTTGCTGTTCTTGTTTTTTCTGTCCCATTATCTGCATTTCTTGATTGTAAATCAGTGAAACATGAAACCTGAGATTTAGCAGTTTTCAATGCTCATGACTCTGAGCTTTGCACTGACGCGTGCTAACTTGTGTACACTGGCTCTCATATGTCAAGAAATAAGCCATACCCATGCGCGCTGCACACACACACACACACACACACACACACACACAGATGAAGGAGCGAGAGAAAAAACTGGTACATGAAAGCAGGTGGTTACCAAATCATCCATCATTTCCGTTTCTTGTGTCATGGAAGAGAAAAAAAAAGGAGTCCGAAAGAGCTGCTTTGCCTTGAAGCAGCAATTCTGGGGGATGGGCAATTAACACCAACGGCTTGAACTGGCGCAGAAAAAGCCCAGGGGGACAGCCGGAAATCCTGATTACTATTCTCTCCTTTCTTTTGAGGTCTGGCTGTTAGAAGACACGATTCTGTCAAGACTCAGCGCTGGTTCGGGCAGAAATCATGTGTCATGTCTTTTTTTCCTGGTTTGTCTTTTTATCCTGAGGCGTCTGTATCAGATGTCATCATATTTTGCTGTTTCCTTCTGTCTTGAAGAGACAAAGTTTGTGTAAACGCCCAGCTTCAGGACACTTTTTTAAAGTAGGATTCTTCTTTGTTTCTTTTAATTTTTCCCCTTTATTAGTTCATTGGAAAAGAATATAAAAAAAGAGGAGAAAAGTAAGGAGAATAAATTCGACTGCGAAAACACTGTTTCAGGAAACGTTTGTTGGGTCATAGTTTCCGAAGAGCACTTTACAATAAAACCTTACCAGGTTTTGATGATTTTAGTTGATGGGGGGATAAGGCGTTATGCTCGTAATGATTGCAAATAATTAGATTAAACTAGTTCAGTATGATTTTTGCAACTTAACACGAGAAAACAACAACAAAACAAAATGTGTTGTACTGTGTCGTATCGTGTCGTTTTCCTATAAAATTTTCACTGCCGATTTTTCTGTGTGGAATTCAGGCTGCTCTCCACATGAAGAGCAGGTCACCACTCTGCTACACTTACCCTTTTTTCTGCCTGCAAGTGTATTTGTTTTATCATGAGTGTGGTGTTTTCAACAGAATTCTGCCACGGATGACCCTTTGGTTGCCGTGGGTTCTATTATATGCGCAAAGAGCCTGCTGCACACAAGACCTTGATTTATCGTCTCATCGGAAAGGCTAACACCCACACCACCACCCAGGGTCTTGTGGAGGGGAGGGGTTGGTAGGGTGAGGAGGTGGAGTAAAATCCCCTGTCCTTGCAGGATTTGAACACTGGGTTCCCGGTCAGGAACGTCGCCACCAGTTCACGGCTTCACCATTTCCGCCTCTTGTTTCACGTGTATTGTCCACTTTCAGAACTGCAGACTCCAAGGTACGTGCATGTATGTGTATGTCTACGCTTACATCCCCTTCTCAGCCCCTCTCCTCTTCCAGCCGACGACCCCCTGACCCCCCCGTCCCCCGCCGACGACCCCCTGGCCCCTCCGACCCCCTGACCCCTCCCCCTGACCCCTCCAGCCGACGACCCCTGACCCCTTCCAGCCGACGACCCCCTGGCCCCTCCCCTTGACCCCCTGACCCCTCCTTCTGACCCCCTGGCCCCTCCCGGCCGTTCCCGCTACCCTCTCTTTAGGACAGAAGCGGAAAGATAAGTGTGGAAACCCTGAAGTTGTCAACACCGTTTCGTAGTAGACTGTCAACCAGCAAAACGTGTGGAAAACGGTTTTTGACGCAAACGACCGTGTGCACTGATTCCCTTTACCTTTTCGTGAAGAGAGGAGCCAGATGCATCGCACTCCCCCAAACACACACAGAGGCATACATGCTTGTGCATGGACAGACACACACACAGATACACACACAACAGGCAGATGGACACAGTTTGAGAGAGAGAGAGAGAGAGAGAGAGAGAGAGAGAGAGAGAGAGAGAGTCCGTGTGCTTATACTCTTTCCTCAAGCTGTGATGGACTCATTCAGAAACAATCACAAGAAGACGTAATAAAACAAAACGAAACAAAACAAATCAAATCAAATCGAAACAGTACACCATCATCAACATCCCCACAGTCCAGCCACACTCCCTCATTGTTCAGTCCTTTGTCCGGTCAGCCTTCCAGTTTCCATCTGTCATTTTGTGTGTCGGTTGATTGCCATGTCACCAGTTTGTTGTCAGTGTCTGTCTACGTCACACTCTCTCTCTCTCTCTCTCTCTCTCTCTCTCTCTCTCTCTCTCTCTCCGTCTTTGTGTATAAATTCTGTCTGTTTCTCTGTCTCTGTCTCTCTGACCGTCTGTCTCATTCAATCGCTCTCTCGCTCTCAGTCAGTCAGTCTGTCTGTTTGTCTGTTTCTCTCTTCCCCTTCCCCTCCATCTCCTGCTTTCTCTTCCCCTCTCTCTCCCTTTATCTCCCCCGTCCCGTCTCTGTCCTATTCTCCCCTCTCTCTCACTATCTCCCTCTCTCTCTCCCTTCTCTCTCTCCCTCCCTTCTCTCTCTCCCTCCCTTTCTCATCCTCCCCTCTCCCGCTTCTCTTTCTATTTCGCCGCCTCTCTCCATCTCTCTGCCCCCCCCCTCTCTCTCTCCCCCCCCTCTGTATCCATTCACCCTCTGATATTCCCGTTTCTGTCAGTTTTCTGATTGCCTCTCTTTTTCACATAGTCCCTACCACTCTATCTACGTCCATCTGTCTGTCTCTATCTGCTTGCCCACTCAACCCACCGCACCCTCCGCATCCCCGATCCCAGCCCCCCTCCCTGTCTTTCTGTCTCTCTCTGTCTCTCTCTCTATCTCTCTGTCTCTGTCTCTCTCTGTCTCTCTCTCTCAGTTGAAAAGGAAACGAGAGAAGGAAAATTAAAATCAGCACTTCTAATGGGACAGAAAGGAAAAGGGTTAACAGGAGAAGAACGAAGGAGATGAAGAGGAATAAGGAAGGAAGGATTGGACTGAAGATAAGGAAGTAAAAGGGGAAAAGAGAGAATTAGAATGCTTTAATGAAGTAAGAAAAACTGACAAAAAAGACAGACAGAAAAGAAAAAAAACAATGAAAGGTTTTTTAAATCACAATGTGGGATAAGATACGGAGAGAGAAAGAGAGAGAGAGAGAGAGACAGACAGACAGACAGACAGAATGGCAGATAGACAGAGACAGACTGACAGACAAATAAAGGAAGAAGTGGGGAGAGATTTACCAGTCGTACTCTCCTTGTGTCCGCTCACTTTGTTAAAGTTGGGATCATCACTGTTGTTAAAGTTGGGATCATCACTGTTGTTAAAGTTGGGATCATCACTGTTGTTAAAGTTGGGATCATACTGTTGTTAAAGTTGGGATCATCACTGTTGTTAAAGTTGGGATCATCTCTGTTGTTAAAGTTGGGATCATCACTGTTGTTAAAGTTGGGATCATCACTGTTGTTAACGTTGGGATCATCACTGTTGTTAAAGTTGGGATCATCACTGTTGTTAAAGTTGGGATCATCACTGTTGTTAAAGTTGGGATCATCACTGTTGTTAAAGTTGGGATCATCACTGTTGTTAAAGTTGGGATCATACTGTTGTTAAAGTTGGGATCATCACTGTTGTTAAAGTTGGGATCATCACTGTTGTTAAAGTTGGGATCATACTGTTGTTAAAGTTGGGATCATCACTGTTGTTACAGTTGGGATCATCACTGTTGTTAAAGTTGGGATCATACTGTTGTTAAAGTTGGGATCATCACTGTTGTTAAAGTTGGGATCATACTGTTGTTAAAGTTGGGATCATCACTGTTGTTAAAGTTGGGATCATACTGTTGTTAAAGTTGGGATCATCACTGTTGTTACAGTTGGGATCATCACTGTTGTTAAAGTTGGGATCATACTGTTGTTAAAGTTGGGATCATCACTGTTGTTAAAGTTGGGATCATACTGTTGTTAAAGTTGGGATCATCACTGTTGTTAAAGTTGGGATCATACTGTTGTTAAAGTTGGGATCATCACTGTTGTTACAGTTGGGATCATCACTGTTGTTAAAGTTGGGATCATCACTGTTGTTAAAGTTGGGATCATACTGTTGTTAAAGTTGGGATCATACTGTTGTTAAAGTTGGGATCATTACTGTTGTTAAAGTTGGGATCATACTGTTGTTAAAGTTGGGATCATCACTGTTGTTAAAGTTGGGATCATACTGTTGTTAAAGTTGGGATCATCACGAATCAATCACAACCGATGGCAGGAGAAGCGACCTGATTGTCATCGCTGTTTCATTTTATTCTATGTTGTTTTATTTTACTTTGCTGTTCTATCATCGCACTGTTTCAATGATATTAATCCTCCCACGCCGCAAGTTCTAAGCTCCCCCAGATACACAGCCTCACTCGGGTTTGTCACCATAATTACAACGGACACAACGGCCAAGTGGTTAAAGCGTCGGACTTTGTATTTGAGGGTCACATGTTCGATGGATCAGACAATTTTAAAACCGGTCATGCAAGTGAAAGTCCATTGGAACGTATGAGTAACGGTGAAGTGACAGCTCACGAACGCACGCGAAGATCACAACAACAACAACAACAGCAATAATGATAATGATAATAATGATATTAATAACGACTGTGATTATGATGATGATGATGATTGTTGATACTAATTCTCGCACCATATCCCATTTTTGGATTCAGTCCACTGTCCGCTTCCACCGGGAAAGTTCAGGCATCAATATTGGAAGAGGCTCTGACTGGTATGTGTTGACCTTTCGTGCCCCCTGTGTTCACCTGTGACAGTGATCTGCCTTGACCTTTCCACCTCCACAGAGAACAGACAATTTGCCGGACGTGCTCACAGAGCAGTCTACCTATTTCACGACCAATGGGAAAATACATATTGCAATGTGTTTCAGAGTTCTAGTTTCAATGAGGCGTCAAACTGCGCCTTAACAGACCCATTCACACACAGCACCAAATTGGTTTGCCAGATATTGTGTTCAAAGATCTGTTACACACTTGATCAAATATTTCACTTTCTGTTTGCCGCTTTTTCGTCCTTTGAATCCTGAACGAAAACGAAATGTCTACCCACTGTCAGCCATTACTAATCAGTTGACGCTCTGTTACGTCGCGTTGTAATATTTGCATGTTTGATCAAAGTTTAAAAACCAGTTTTGGAATTGAAAAAAAAATCATACTGACTGCTTATGAAGTGATGAACAATGTCGGTGCTGACTATCATTACAAAAGGATGCGTCAAGTACAGCCTTGTGACATAGTCTCCAATCCAACGGATCGCCATAGCGCCATCGATATCATCATTACCCTCATGGATGATCGTGTGGTCAAGTAGAAGAATGGTGGTAGAATAAAATAAAAGAAAGAAATACTAATGGGTTAATAATGATAATAATGATAACAATTTAATTCACATATCGCCTTTCCATGTAAAACATGCTCAATTGCGCTGTACAATGTAAATGCCACTAAAAAGTCTACATTTCAAAATGCAAAATTCATAAGCAGTAACACCCTCCCTGTTACCCACAGCACATCACCATACGCAAACAGGCACTCATTTGTATGCATCATGATAGGTGAAGTTGAAACAGGTGAGTCCTTAAATTCTTTTGAAAAGTTGAAAAGCACTGTTTTCTCGGAGACAGGCAGTGAGTTCCAGACTGTGGGGTGGAAGGGGGGGAAGGAGGAAGGTTGAGGAGTGGGGGCGGGGGTGGCAAAGACAGAGAAATATTTATTTACGGCAACCACAGATTGAGGTTTCTCTCCAACGTCCACAGCCAGTGGTGGGTTCCTGTCAGAGTCTTCGCTGTCGTGCAGATTGCTGTGGACGTCGCTGGAAGGATGTGGTGACGGTCCCCCCTCCGGTGGGAACGCTCTCCTGGTCTGGATTCGCCACCAGTGTAATTACGGTCTTGTAGAGGGAGATTAGTAGGCGGCACAAAGCGAATGTTGACTCAGCCGCATTGCAGGATCTCCTGTGATGAGTGGCTGGATGGTGACCAGACACTGATAGCCCTCTATGGACTGCTGGGTGCTCCGGTACCGCGGCAGAATTACGATCCTGGGCTGGGTTGCACGAGCCATCTTAGCGGCGCTACGTTTGCTTTGCGTTAAGAAGGTCCACGTTGATTCCATACACTAAGGACAGTTCTTAACGCTAGGTAAACGTAGCGCCGTTCATGAAACCCAGCCCAGGGTTCGGGCGGTGTAGGGAGGGGTGGGATCAGGATCAGCTGCCTGAGGGCGTGGAAAATAAGTGATGCGGGTATCACTGACTGAAAACTGCACACACACACACACACACACAACAACAACAACAACAATAACAACAAGTAAACAGCACCACACACCAAACACACACACACAGGGGCACAGACAGACAGACAGAAAGCCAAACACACACACTCACCATTCATGGAAGAGGGGGAAAATTGTGGTACACATGTCTTTAGTGATTAATACTAATTTAGGTTCATTTATGATGCAATGTCCAAGACAAGACATAAACGTTCAATTGCGGTGAAAAGTTTTTAGAAACTGTCATTTGTATACTCAAAATACCTTTTGCTTTCCTTGTTTGGTAATGAATGCAAGAAAAAAACCCAATTAGAATAAAAAAAACAGTGTGTGTGTGTGTGTGTGTGTGTGTGTGTGTGTGTGTGTGTGTGTGTGTGTGTGTGTGTGTGCGTTCTCAGCGTCGGCAGTCCACAGGGAACCCTTGATGTCAAGTCGTCACAAGGCCACACACCTGTGGAGACCCTGAATCATTTCCAGCGGTACTGGGAAAGGGAGATGTTACACAGGCAGCCACACACACACACACACACACACACACACACACACACAAACAAACAAACACACACAACAACAACAACAACAACACACACACACACACGCGCGCACACACACACAAACAAAAACAACAACAACAACAACAACACACACACACACACACACACACACACACACACACATACACACACACACACACACACACACACACACAAACAAACAAACAAACAAACAATAACAAAGCAAGGAAAGGGCACCACGACTGTCCGTTCAACAAATGGTAAAAGAAACTAACATCACGTCGGAAGAATGGACAAAGTTCTTTAAAAAAAAAAAAAAAAAAATTAGTACAAGTCAATGAGTCAACGAGTCAACGTGAAAAGCTAAAGGAAAGGGAGATCACGACAGTTTGGGTGGTTTTTTTTTTTTTTTTTTTTATCGATCGTGAACAGGAAACTCCCACGTCCTTTCCATCCTGCAAATGGCTCGGTGGCCGTTTTTTTGCAGCCATTCTCCTTTTTTCAGTTGGGAACATACTGTTTTCACTTTTAAAGAAATCTTCGTTTGTACAGTTTACCGAATGCCATGTGGATTTTGGGATCTCTAGCGGTGCAGTTTAAAGAATATTCTTCTTCTTCTTTTTTTTAACAATCTTTTCCACTCTGTGTTTAGACATTGGCGAGTCTATATTTACGTTGCGATCAAGGAGATGGGAACAATGAAAACAAACCTCCACAAAGAACCTGACAGGCACTGGCCAACAAGAATCGAACTCCGCATCGAAGCTTTACGGCAACCGGTCAGGACATGGAACAGATAGCTCTGTTCGCCACCACATGCTTCTTCTTCTTCTTCGTTCGTGGGCTGCAACTCCCACATTCACTCGTATATAAACGAGTTGGCTTTTACATGTATGACCGTTTTTACCTCGCCAAAAAGGCAGCCATATTCCGTTTTCAGGGGGGTACATGCTGGGTATATTCTTGTTTCCGTAACCCAACGAACGCTGACATGGATTACAAGATCTTTAACGTGCGTATTTGATCTGTTTGCACATACACACGAAGGAGGTTCAGACACAATGAGGTCTGCACATATGCTGACCTGGAAGTTCGGAAAAATCTCCACCCTTTACCCACCATGCGCCGTTACCGAGATTCGAACCCGGGACCCTCAGATTGAAAGCCCAACGCTTCAACAACATGGCTACTGCGCCCGTCATCGCCGCCAGATGCAGACTGTGTGACAGCAAACGAGAAGAACAAGACGAGCGTACCTTACACACCTCAGGATGACGGACCACGGCCGACACCACCATGTCACATGTGGGTGTTTTGATCCGTATCGTTCGAGCAGTGGCGAAAGGGCGAAGGGGATGACTTTGAATAATGAAAGAGGATGGCCTGTACTTTTATATCCAGGTTTCTTCCTCAGGGATGTGGGGGGCGGGGGCGGGTGGAGGGAGGTGTACTGTGTGTACGGACTTGCAGGTACGGTGCAGACAGTAACAGTTGTTCTGCTGTCGAGGGCGTGTTGTGTTCTCTTTTGAGGGGAGTCTTTTGTTTATAGTAGTCCGTACCCAGCTGTCTTTCCCTCAACCTTGTGTGTGTGTGTGTGTGTGTGTGTGTGTGTGTGTGTGTGTGTGTGTGTGTGTGTGTGTAAGATTTAAACCTCTAGTTTCTATTTTCTAATGAAATTTTCTAGTGAAAACTAATTTCGGATGATTTCTCTTTACAGTTAAATCCCCGACTTGCAAATTACTTGTCATGCACTTTGCATGCACAACAAAACATCTCTTCAAACGTTCTCCATTGGTCCTGGTCTTTTTTACTAACCCGAACTAGCAACATATGTATATCAATGTTCCCAGTTGATAACTGATTTCTGCAAGCTATTGCACAAACATGTACACCTATGACTCAGAGATCATTGCTTTTGTTTGTGTCTAGTTTTACTGAGTGTCCGTAACTCCTTTGACGGCGGGTTTACGACAAATAAAATGTCTCTCTCTCACACACACACACGCGCGCGCACACACAGAGTTTTCGTCACTGATGAAGGTTACTCTCGAATGCAGTTGGGTCAGAAACAATATTCAGGTTTGGTCAGCCAACCACTCAGGAATAAATCAATGTTGATTATTATGTTTCTGTCTCAAAACTAAAAGAAGAAACTGGGTCAGGTTCATTTACAAGTTCACAGAATTCGAGATGATGACCAAAAACAACAGAAAAATAATACCGACTGTCAAATCCTTCCCCTCCCCCTCCCAAACAAACGAAGACCCAACAATGACAATTGATGCAGATCTTTCTCACACATCGATCCAACTTTTGTCTCCCCCAGGAAAAGGGAACTCGTGCAACAGATTGACAAAACATTCGATCTTCTCCCTTGGGTCCTGTGGCTGCGTGCCGCTTGCTGACATCCACAGTTCGCCAGCACGTGCTCGAGGAAGGGAAAAAAAAGAATGAAAAAAAGAAAAGAAAAAAAAGAAGGAAAACAAAACAAAAACAAAAAAATCCCAGAAAACCGCACGTGCCGCCTGCTTCACGTCACTAGGCACGCTCGCTCCTGGCGTCCTCGCGCATGCTCGGTTCCGCTCTCTCTCTCTCTCTCTCTCTCTTTTCGTGTCGGCTCTGGTTGGTTGGTTGGTGTTGAGGGAAAGCTCGCGCGCTGAGAGCGAGAGTCGTCTGGTGTTTTCCTGTGTGAGCGGCGTGTGACAGCGGCATTCCTGCACAGTGCCGTGTTGCACGTGGCGCTGTGTCGTCGGACGCCACAACATCAAAAGAGTTCGGCCCAGGGGTCACACCAGTTGGACGGGGTAATGAAGTGAGAAGCCGGCTATAATGGTGTCTTGTTTGACGTGTTCAGTGTAATGTGGGAGGGGACAGTTTTGTTTGGAACTCTCTGATCAAGTGCTGACAGAGCACTGGTTGCAGAGTGCGATTTTCTTTCTTCTTTTTTCCCCATACCTTCGATGAACTGTTTGTTCGATAGAAGGAACATGGAAAGTCTATTTGTTTGGTGTTGTTGGCCATGTCAACAATATTTTGTGGATGTATGACATGAAACGCCTGATACAATTGTAGTTGATTGACTTGTGCAGCACAGTTTGGTTTTGGATTTTTTTCGTTTGTGTTGATTTTTTTTTTTTTTTTTGGTTTAAAGTGTGTTGAAAACTTGGAAAGTATCAAAACAATGTTGTCAGCTGGACCTCAGTGCCTGCTGATTTCATGGAAGTGGGAAAAACTGAATAGAAAACCAGCACACGGTGCATACAAACAGGTCGTGCTCAGCACGAAACATTGACGTGAAGTGTTCAGCTTTGTGTTTGACTGTGCTTCAGAAGCAAGCATCCGAACTCACGTTTTTCATCAGAGCAGTCTCAGGTAAGATCATTCATTTCTTTTCATCAGTATTATCATAGTCTCAATCGCTCACATTGCAGAGTTACTCGCCTCTCCAGATTTTAGAGTAAGTACTTGGGTCAGGAAAAGTGGCAGTGAACGAGTGAACGTTCACGCCTGGTGATCACTACTCATTGCGTCATGAGAGGAACAGCGTGGATATTGTCGCCGTTTTTGTTTGGGTTCGTGTCAGGTTGTAATCCAAGCTTGCCACAGTGCACCTGTTGCAAATGAAAATCGTGTTCTGATCAGCAGTTCTAACGTATTCGAGCGTGAACAAACTGAATGTTTGGGGAATTTTGTGCCAACTTCGCATTGCGCAGGACAAGACTTGTGACCTCTTCGCCTTCGGGCTCTCTGTCGCTCTGTTTGTCTGTCTGTCTGTCTGTCTGTCTGTCTGAGTGTTTGTCAGTCATATTATTCACGCATACCCTGCTCCCCTCCCCCCCAGGCCCCCATTCTCACACCATAGTATGAAGTGTGCTTGAAAAGAACATTGAATATGTCAGTTGCCAGTCAAAAGATTGTTATGATGTTGAATCTGGACTTGAATCCTTGTATAAATTATCGTATTGTCCTTCAACATTCCAGTCAAAAGTTGTGCTGTGCGTTGTCAAGGAAAACGTCTCTTTCTTTTTATTACCATATCTCATTAAAAACAACAACAAACAAACAAACAACAAGAAGAAGAAGAATTATTGTTATTTATTACACAGATTGTGGATGCCCAGGAAATGCCAAGGGATTTGCTTAAGGCGGCAGTTGTTCATTAAATCAATCTTGGTATTTGACAAGAAAGATGGGTCCAATAAGAAATCTCACATTGTCAGAACGGAGAAGCGAACACGGAATTCAGTGAACAGAATGTGATAATGTCGGGATTGTTGTGTTTGTAATTCTTGTTGACAGGTGGTTTTTTTTCCTCAGGATTTGATATGGCTGTGTGGTCGGCTAGCCTATAAGTAACAAAGATAAAGATGTTTCACTGTTCAGTATTTTTGTACAAGGTGTATCCAGAACATGATCGTTACGTAACAGTCTCGGAACAGCTGTCGTTCGTTTGTCGTGTGTAATATTGGAATTGATAGAAATTTATCCTGGCCACATGGGTGCCTGTCGATAAACTGCTCTTGTGGTTAAAAATGACAGTTTCCTCATTTTCCTCATCTCTGCTGGTGCTGCAGTGCACAGCGTGGATAGCATCTGGCCATGTTTGCGCCGTGCAGTGATCAGATGCATAGTTTGTTCAGATCACTAAACCACAGGCAATTAACAAGTTATGTGTTGCGGTGCATTAAAATGCCATCTATGATGAGATGAAATATAATACAAAATGCAGAGAGAGAGAGAGAGAGAGAGAGAGAGAGAGAACCTAAATTTTTAAGTTGTAATATCATTTACACACACACACACACACACACACACACACACACACACACACACACACACACACACACTTGAGTCTTATCAGACTCTCAGTTTGCTGTCCTCCATTTGCATGGTTGATTGATATTTTTATTTTTTTCTCTTAGCATAGAAAGTTATACAGTTCATCTCCATACATCCCGCTTTCCCAAACATCCCAAATGTCTATCAGCAAAGTATCTGAAAAACTCTCTTTAAAGATGACAGAAGAGTTGTTCACTGCATTCATATTGCAGTAATGTATTGTGTTGTGTTGTACTGAATTATATCGTAGCCTGTTGTACTATATTGTTATCATAGCCTGTTGCACTATATCACTATACTGTGTTGTATTACTTTGTCATGACATGTTTCTCTCGGGGTTCCTCGCCCAATGTGGAGCACGTCACCACAGTGAAGCTCCACCCATATTTGATTTTCTTTTTGTGTGTGTGCAAGTGCACTAGTTTTACTATGAAAGTGAATTTTTCCACATATTTGTACCAGGTACCCCCAGTTTGTCGCCGTGGGTTATTTTACGTGCACTGAGTGCACGCTGCACACAGGACCTCGCTTTTAATTAACCTCTTACCCTTGACTAGCGCCGAGACTCTGCTCAAGGTAAACTGGAGGTGGTGGTGAACATTCCGATCTGTATCTGAGACTGGAATCCGTGGACACTCCCTTCATAGCACAGGACCACAAGGCCACTGCTGCCTGCTGCTGCTGCTGTGTGTCGTTTAGTGTCATTGTTTGGTCAGCTTGTGTGTGTGTGTGTGTGTGTGTGTGTGTGTGTGTGTGTGTGTGTGTGTGTTTCATCTCTATTATAGATCCAGGCTCGTGTCACTGGACACGGTACCTGTCTGTCAGTGCTTATCTGTCTGGCAATAGCTCAGGTTACGGCACAGCTGAAATGACCACTCGTGCTGTACACATTTTCTGATCTCTTGCTGGTCTTTGCAGATACCCCAAGCGGAGGGTATGAGTTATTATCAGCAGGTGTGTGTGTGTGTGTGTGTGTGTGTGTGTGTGTGTGTGTGTGTGTCTGTGTGTGTGAACAAACATCGAAGCAGAAGGACAGATAGGTCAAAAGGTCAAATAAGATGCGTTGAACTGGCTTCGTCCCACGGGCAGTGTGCTGGAAAATATAATTATCAGAAAAATAAATACTATTCATGTGTACATGCACACACACTCACCGTCAAAAAGTCTTGATTTTAATGGAGCCTGCATGTGATCAGGGGGCCGGGAAAGGGGAACAGAAAAGAAACAAACTGATTTTGTTAGGTAGATTCATGTGTAAACATGGGTCTGTTGGCAGGCAGTGAATACATCGGGTAAAATGAACTGTCCCAGTGAGTCGCTGGAAAGAAGATTGTTTGCCCCTCTGTAATCTGATCACTAATCCTGAACATACATCTGAGTACTATCATGTTGTTGATATTTTGTATTTGTATTTGTATTTCTTTTTATCACAACAGATTTCTCTGTGTGAAATTCGGGCTGCTCTCCCCAGGGAGAGCGCGTCGCTACACTACAGCGCCACCCATTTTTTTTGGTATTTTTTCCTGCGTGCAGTTTTATTTGTTTTTCCTATCGAAGTGGATTTTTCTACAGAATTTTGCAAGGAACAGCCCTTTTGTTGCCGTGGGTTCTTTTACGTGCGCTAAGTGCTTGCTGCACACGGGACCTCGGTTTATCGTCTTATCCAAATGACTAGCGTCTAGGCCACCACTCAAGGTCTAGTGGAAGGGGAGAAAATATCGGCAGCTGAGCCGTGATTCGAACCAGCGCGCTCAGATTCTCTCGCTTCCTAGGCGGACGCGTTACCTCTAGGCCATCACTCCACTTTTCGAAATATGGTTTGGGTGTGATTGTATTGTTTATTATTTTCATTTGCAATAATGAATGGCAGGTCGGAAAAAAAATGTGTTTGGTCGAGAAATAGTACGCGAATTAACAATAGTCGTCATGCCATGGCTTAGATGTTTCATCGTCTGATCGACCTTGGTAGATATTGCGACCTAAAGTGTATGCTTGTTGTTTGATATTACCATTATTGTTGTATTTGTTGTTGATATTGTTGTCGTTGTTCTGTTCTTTGTGAGAAAAAAAAAAACCCAGCAAAAACAACCGCCAGCCAGCTTGTGTGCACATTAAAGACAAAAAGTGGTGATACACCAGACAGTGGATTCAGGTGACAGGGACAGGGAGAAACGGAGACTATAGCAGACATTGCAGAGGTAGCAGGCAAAGTTTGTGTTATCTCCGGCACCGTGTTTTATGGCAAGGTGAATGAGAGGGGACGAATTCTCTGCCACTGTTGCCACCACATTTCAGTGATCACCACTCTGATTTCTAAGGCTTCACTGGTACTGGATTACACCCGTGTTCGATGCACGAAAGCTCAATCAATCTACAAGGAACTGCTATCCCCCCCCCCACACACCCCCAAAAAAAATCCTTCCCCAACCCCTTCATGTACTCTTATCTAGACTAATGTATAACGAATGCTGCAAAGCACAGCTTCATAATATAGATAAACTGGGACATTGTATGGGATGGAAAAGGATTTACAATGAATGGGGTGCAAGTGCCTGTTCTCTTCTGTCAGAAAAGCTTGGCTGAATACATAACTATGTGTACCTATCAGCAAAACATGTTCATGTCGCTCAGTCACCATTTGTCTTTCTTTTTCGGGGCCCATAAAGACCGGGGACACACAGTGATGCCCCTCATCAACAACAGTCGGACTTCTCATCTACCGTGTCGGATCTATACTGGGACACTAAACTGGAGAAAGGGAGAGGGGGAGATGGAGACAGAGAGAAGGGGGAGCAGCTGTGTTGAAGTCAGCAGTCTGTCCTTCTAACGACTGTAATTATGCTGTGTCAGCGCACAACAAGGCGCAGGGAGCGCTTCTCCAGAAATCAGATACGTCACCGCTTCCCTGTAACGATACCGGTCTTGTGCCCAGCGGAACACGTCAAATCGGGAACGAATGAACTAGTTTGACATTGACGATAACTCCAATCTTAACTTTTGCAAAGAACAGCAACAAAACATAAGTTCCACACGGAAGCTTGTCATCGGACGGACATAACATGAAGATGGCTTCCTCTGAGCAGGAAACAGCGAATTTTGTCGTCAGAAGGGAGTATGGGGGGAAGGAATGGTTTGCATTTGCTGAATCGGAGCACACGGACCTCACCAGAATAAACCAAGTGACAGGGCGGTCCCTTTTCTTAGAATTGGCCCAGTAGCTTCTTGACGCTGACAGCTCCATGTTTGATTGTGCCCGTGTTCAAGAGTAGTGTGAGTAGTGTGGGAGTAGTTTCACTATCAATTTAAAGAAACTGCTACACAGACACAATGAAACCAACTGTACTGTGATTATTGATGGTGCTGATATATTAACAAGCATAAGGGACTTCATGTACCATCCAAGCAAGCAAAACTCACGCCCCCTGACCCCATCAAGCCTTGTGTGAAACGCTACAGGCGTATACATAGGCCACTGCGCCCTTGATCAAGATGGCTTGTATGGTTTACTTCACGATATTCAACACGTCTTGTTCCGTGGCATATCGATTCTGTTCACGCCTTTCTCGCCCAGATCGCCACTGTTGAACTGTGTGCTCGTTTATCATGTTCCTACGTGTCCACAGCATTGCCACGTTGCCTGGTTTCCTAGCCGCCCACATCACCCCCCCCCCCCCCCCCCCAAACAGATCAAAACAACGCAGGCTGGGCTTTTCCCCCCAAAGCCAAAATGATTGCACACAACTAATTTCGAAACAGTTGCTCTTGTTGTTTCCTGTTCAAGAAAGCATCGAGCACAGACTCGCTGACTGAACATTTTTCCTGCACGACAGTGAACTATCCCAGTACCTATCTGAAGCACTGAACTACTTCCAGCCGCTCCCTGAACTACTTCCAACCGCTCCCTGAACTACTTCCAGCCGCTCCATTTGCTTCCATCCAGCTGTTAGAGGCTTCTGATGATACCCCCACCCCCGCTACCCTATCCTGCCTCCTCCGTAGGAAGGACGTTGAAGTAGTCTGGATGAGTTCATCGATGTGTGTGCAATTCCTTTCCCTTCTGACCCGTGATGCTCACAATCCCCAGCTAAAAACCCATCACTGTTCAAAACAGAACTTCCTTTCTTCCATTCTGATCAGCAGTCAACTGAGAATGCTTTTTTTTTTTTATTCATACGTTCAAAACATTCTCACTTTCTTCAAGGGAGACACATGCGCCCTCTTCATTGCTGTTCACACCACATTTGTCAGGGTACACTGACACTGTGGGTGACCGCATGGTGGATGATGCTTGCCGAACAGTGAACAGTATAAACTGAGAGTGGTGCCAGAGAACTGACTGATTAAACCAAACTCACCTGGGAGGTGAAGTTGAATTGGAGTTGTATGTACCCAAAGAGAGGGCGCCTGGAAAGAAATATGATTGGTACAACGGCAGGTCTGTGGTGGTGTGGTGCTGAATGGGAGATGGGAATGGAGTCGGGGGTAAGATGGAAAGATGGAGAGGAAGGGTGTATGGAGGGGCGGGGTTGGGGGTGGGGGGTGGGGTGATCTGCTGTGGGGAACGGGGGTGATGATGGATGGACGGTTGCTTAGGGGGCAGGGTTAAGTGTCTGGCAGTGTGCGTGTGTGTGGAGTATACCGCTAGGAGCGGACAGTTATCTTATCGTTCCATGTTGTCGACCAACCCGTCTCTCCTCCTTATCCTTACTTTCATACTTACTTTCTTTTTTCTTTTTTTTCACTCGTAAGGTAAATGTGTCTAAACACACACACACACACACACACACACACACACACACACACACACACACATATATATATATATATATATATATATATGAACGTCGAGCATATACAGAGCATTAAGATTAAAAAGGAAACACACGGAGATGCAATCCTAGTTCCACTGCCTGTCCTCTTTGTTGACTTTAGCTTCGTTGTTTATCCCCACTTGTGTGTGTGTGTGTGTGTGTGTGTGTGTGTGTGTGTGTGTCCAATGCGTGCGTGTGCGTGTGTGTGTGCGTGCGTGCGTGTGTGTGTACCACTGTATATGTGTTTCTCCATGCATGTGCAATAACATGTGGATATTAATGTTTAGGAACACTGAGTTAGTATGGTTACTGTTTGATGTGCATTTCATTTTGCTATAGAATGATAATGTTCCAGTGTTTGGTTTTTGTTTATAAGTATCAACTACTTCATAAATGTTCATTCCTCATATAGCTCACGTCTGGTTTTGTTCTCATTTTGTTTTTGTTTTCATACGGGAAAATGCAAAAGAAAATTGTTCGTTTAAATCTGAAACAGTTTATTAAATCTTGTAATACCGCAAAAGATGTTTTCACGAGGAAAAGAAACATACTATGTGATTATTTCGGCCCTTGCTATTTCAAAGAAGTTTATGCTTCTGAGTTTTGAAATCGCGCGCGCGCGCGCGCGCGCGCGTGTGTGTGTGTGTGTGTGTGTGTGTGTGTGTGTGAGGGGATATTTCTGCGAACATTTCAAATCCAATTCATTTTAAAAATCGTTTCATATTATTGTGACAGCCTCCTTTTTTGACTGAACGTCAAGAACAGAATGACTCTCAGTCAATATGTCTATTATTCTCAATAAAGAGTATCAGGAAGAGAATTTCAACAAATGGAACCCTTTTACCATTTAAAAAACAAGACTTACATTCAGTTAGAAGAGCTGGATTTCTTAAAAGAAAGATAACCACGTTTCTTAAATCGGAACGCCGCTTCCGAATCGAGCACCGATTAAAAACAAAAATCCCGGAAGGATGGGCTCGCAAAATACGGTAATAATACTCATTTCGCAACATCTTCCGACACGCACAAGACGCCTTCTTGGCCGATCACTTCTGATTTTCAGCCGGTTTTGCATCTCTGGCACACACGTATGTGCTCCAGGACTGAGATGCATAAACCATGTTAGCAGCGCTATGTTCGCTCAGCGTTAGGTATCTTCCTAAGTCTACAACAAATCCCTTGGACTTTGGGAAGATGTTAACACCAAGCAAACGTAACGCTGTTTACGTCACTATTACAGTCCTGCCCAAAAGTCGAACGTCATCTTGCACGCACAGAAACCATACGCTCCAGAACCATGAGGCACAAGTTTGACTCGCACAGCAGGCGTGCATTGCTCTCTCTGTCTCTGTCTCTGTCTCTCTCTGTCTCTCTCTCTCGCTGTCTTTCACTCTGTCTCTCACTCACTCTCTCTCTCTCGTTCTCTCTCACAGACAGGCACGCACGCATTCACGCACACACGCATATACACAAACACATACATACATATAAACACACACACACACATAAACACACACACACACACACACACACACACACACACACACACACACACACACACACACACACACACACACACACACACCACACACACACACACACACACACACACACACACACACACACTGTATATTCAGTGAAATCAAAATAACAGATAAAACTACAGGCCTTTCTGAACAAGACATTTGCGCTGGAGACACAGAAGGAAGAGAAGAAAAAATGACGAAAAGGACATGGCGCAGGTAGGGCACCACGGAAAGGACATGGCGCAGGTAGGGCACCACGGAAAGGACATGGCGCAGGTAGGGCACCACGGAAAGGACATGGCGCAGGTAGGGCACCACGGAAAGGACATGGCGCAGGTAGGGCACCACGGAAAGACTCAGGACTCATTCCCACGTGAATATACACTCGAGCCAACGCACGTGAAGTATGCACCCCGGCATATCGTCAAGGACAGAACGCTGCCAAGCCGACAGTTCTGTAGATAGCGACACGTGGAAAACATGTCCAGAAAGGGAGATGGACACACACACACACACACACACACACACACACACACAGAGGTACATGGAGCATGCAGATGCACTTAAACACAGAAAATATTTTCAGACTGACGATCAGGAAATCGCACAAGCAAAAACGTACCTGGCAAAAAATATAAACACAGATCTTAATGTTTTCTTTTTCGAAAGATAACATTCACTCATTTTGTTTCGAAAAAGCGACAGCGATAGCGCCTGAATTTTGAAAAAAATTGTATACATCATGTTATTCATGCTATGCAATTTTCCCTGATACCTTCAAACCAGACAGAGATGTAACAGACAAAAAAAAACCCAAACAAAACAAAATAAACAAACAAAAAAAAACCCAACCCCCCCCCAAAAAAAAACCCCCAAAACAAAACAAAACAAAAAAACAACAACAAACAAAACAAACAAACAACCCCCCCCCAAAAAAAAAAAAAACAACCAAAAAACAACAACAACAACAAAACAGGAGCCAGAGGCTTAAACTACATTTTACGATCTTTCCAGCGACATTATATAAAACAACCAACCACCAAGAAACATTCCAGACTCTTGGTGATACCGTGTGACATTTCCCTGCCTGTGGGATGAGGCTGCAAAAAAAGTCAGTGGGCTTCGTGTTCCAAGAGCCCCGAGTCAAGGCAGCAGCGGCCCCATCGTCAGGTCGAACCTCCTACCCCCTGGATGACTGACTACACCCCGCGCACCGAGGACTGGTGCTCCGCCTGAACTTGGGTGGCCCGACAGCTGAGCTGCTCCCACCAGCAGCAAATGAACCGACTTCTCGTCAGTGATGCCGAGTTATTTTCAGTCCGCTCGCATGCCGACAGGTATTAAAACAAGGAGCTTGGCAAGCTCGGAATTAAAAATCGTTAAAGGCAGCAGACTTTGTTGAAATGTCATGACAAGCTGACATCCGTTTCGTTTCGTTTTGGTCGCGCGCGCGCGCACGTAGGACCTAATGACGCGTTCTTTTCGCTCTCCCCCTCCCCATTCCCGCCTCTCTCTCTCTCTGTTCGAGTTCGGTTTTCTCACCTGAGCAGCGTGTCGACAAGAAGAGCATGGAAAAGGTCATGGTTGGGAAAACCCTGGTGTGAGGGAGTAGAGCGGTGTCAGTGGAGGTGTTGAAGCCCAGCCACTCGTGTCAGGTACGGTCTGAAGGGTGGAACTGGAAATCTGAACGACGAGCGGCATCGATTTTTCCCCACTGATCATGCTGTGCGTGAAACCGTGAAATCCTGTTTTACCCAGCGAGTAATTATCACTCATCTCCCACGACGATAACTCCTCACTCAGCAGCATGTTTGAAGTGCAGCATGTGTAATCATTTCGCAGCGTTGCATAAGACAACAAGAGTCTGGAAACCGACCAAAGAAAAAAATCTTAAATCAGTGTACGGAAAATTAGATTCTTGGATGGGGGTGGGAAAGGAAATTGTGCTCCATGCCTGTTCTGGGTAACAGCTGGCCTGGAACACACAAAGGACACGGGGCGCACAGCATGGGCTGTGCAGGACTTGGGCTGGGTTGGTTGAGCGATTTTTTGCGCGAAGTTTTCTTAAGTTTAAGAACGTTTCCATGTCTGTGGGATTGGTAAAGACTTAGGAACGTTCTTGACGCTGAACAAACCTAGCGCCCCTAATATTGTTCATGCAACCCAGCCCCGGGAAACAAAGGAAGAAAAGATTAGGGTCGTACAAGACACGAGACACCAGAGAAACGTGTGGTCTGGACATATTGTACTTCGGACACATAGGTGTGAAACATAAACAGAACTTGGGCACAGCACGCGAAGCTGAAAGGGCCTGGGACTTAAGGACTAAGGGCACACCCGCTGGAACACAGACCTTGAACAGACATCATCCAGGACATAAGGGACCTGAAAAAGTCATCATCTCGGACACAAAGCACCTGAAAAAGTCATCATCTCGGACATAAAGGACCTGAAAAAGTCATCATCTCGGACACAAAGGACCTGAAAAAGTCATCATCTCGGCCATAAAGGACCTGAAAAAGTCATCATCCAGGACATAAGGGACCTGAAAAAGTCATCATCTCGGACACAGGTGACGTGGCAAGCAGGATCAAGGGCGCGAAACCTGAGCTTTTATTTCTTTTTATGCAGCAGACATGGTGTAGCGTTTATGGATCAGTCCGCACGCTTTGACACCTCCTTGACACTGAAACTGAGCTGTGGGATTGGGGTAGACTCGGTCAGATTCTTAACGCCACCAAACTCCGCAAATTTGAAGATCGCTCATGCAGCTCAGCCCTGGAGAGAACTCCGAACTCGCTCAGTCTGGAACATGGAACAGACAGTATCCACAACGCCTGGAAATTATAATCCTTATAGTACAGACAAACTAGAAACGTAAGTGAATATCTTGATCAGTCTTTTTTTTCCTTTTCTCCTTTTCTTTCCTTTTTTCTTAAACTGTGGAGTTCCTTTATTTTCCATCCGTAAATGTATTTTGTGTGTGTGTGTGTGTGTGTGTGTGTGTGTGTGTGTGTGTGTGTGTGTGTGTGTGTCGTGTGGCATTAGCGTATTAGCATTCAAATAGAAATAGCACGGAGAGCAATGCAGTGTCGGAAAAAAAGCAAAATACCAGGCCAGACTTCGATCGTTCAATGCGCGGGCGGGCGTCTGATCACGTTACACCGGAATTAACCGTTCAATATGAATGTCTAACATTTAATTGCGTTTATCAACTGAGTTCATTCGTGGTATTTCATATAGAACTACACAGCTGGACGTGAATCCTTAATTGCCACGTTGTCACGTTACATCAGAATCAACCGTTCAGTCTGTTTGTCTATCTATCTATCTATCTATATGTCTCTCTCTCTCTGTCTTTCTGTCTGTCTGTCTGTCTGTCTATATATCCATCTATCTGTCTGTCTGGAAAGGAATTTGTTTAATGTCCTGACACATGTACTGGTGATGTAGAAAATTTATTATCGCCGAAACGGTAGGAAAAGAAGGTGAGTTGGGGGAAGGAGGGTGAAATCTCTCTCTCTCTCTCTCTCTCTCTCTCTCTCTCTCTCTCTCTCTCTCTCTATATATATATATATATATATACATATATATATATATATATAGCTAATTCACGACATTATGTATAGAGTTGAAGTTCTACAGAGGCAGCACATGACGTCAGTTCCATGCATTAGCACTGCACCAAGCTGTCTGTGTTGTGTAAACTATTAAAAAAAATGTTTGGATTTCATTTCCAGCGTGTGTGTACATTGCAGCATTGGAGCAAAAGAATTCCGTGCCTACTGCCACAGGTCATTTTGTATTCAGTAAAATGCAGCCCGCGTTTAATACAACCTGTTTGGGCTGTAACTCTGTTTCCCCCTTTTTTCACTCTCTCTTTTTCTAACTTCATAAACACACTCATGTTTTCAGATGACGCTGTCTATCGTTTCTTTTCACTGTGTGAAGTGTATACCTGCATGTCATCAACCTGTCCATCTTTTCAGTGTGTGAAGTGTATGTCTGCATGTCCCTAGCCTGTCCATCTTTTCACGGGCACTTTGTGTCGTGCAGAATCCTCTCTCTGTCAGCTCGCCTCACGCCTGCTAGTCCAGTTATTATTCCTGGCTTCCGGCTGTTTCTCCTCTCGTTCTCGCACGCACGCACGTACGCACGGACGGACACGCACGCACGCGCATACGCACGCACACACGCACATACACACACACACACACACACATACACAGAGAGGGAGAGAGCAAAATGATGATGTAAGCCGACATAACGACATTAACCGCGGCATGTGTAGCCATGCAGGACTGCCGCAGTGGGTGGCATGCAGGCAGCGGGAAGAGAGTTGGCAGGTG
>NC_134883.1:35794988-35807488 GCF_041734735.1 Babylonia areolata
AGATCTCGGTTTATCGTCTCATCCGAATGACTAGCGTCCAGACCACCACTCAAGGTCTAGTGGAGGGGGAGAAAATATTGGCTACTGCACCGTGCTTCGAACCAGTGCGCTCAGATTCTCTCGCTTCCAAGGCGGACGCGTTACGTCTGGGCCATCACTCTATATGGAGCTTTTAAGTTCAGAGAGATGGTACTGTCTGTGTTACTTCACGTTATTGGGATACAAAAGCAGTGGTACACACGCTAACAGTGATGGAGACATTTGTAAAATCTGTTATCGCCCCTTGTTCATATGGGGGCTGTGGCCTTAAATGAATAAATCATCTCTCTCTCTCTCTTTCCCTCTCTCTCTTTCCCCCTCTCTCTTTCCCTCTCTTTCTCTCTTTCCCTCCCCCCCTCTCTCTTCACTCCCTCTCTGTCTCTCTCCATGATAATGTCAACAATAAAAATGAAACTTCCAAATGGCTTGAAGTGACCGTTGATACTTATGTAAAACATTTTGTTATGGCATAAAGATAAATAAATGATTCTCCCTCCCTCCATCTCTCTCTCTCTGTGTGCGCGCGCACGCACGCACACACACACACACACACACACACACACACACACACACACACACACACACACACACACACACACACTACCCCCCTCACACGCACGCACGTACACACGCACGCATACACAGAGTGAGAAAGTTCGCGACCTTTCGCATTTTGCACTTGATTAAATACTTTAAGATCGATTTTCAGAGCACACAATGCAACAACCAAACATAGTGTATAGAATTCCACACGACAACTATTGATCTGAGGATGCATGACTAAGTACACTCAGCGCGACCCGGCTGGCTGGATGATACACAGAGAGCAAGGCAGCCGAGCTGGGCTGGATGTTGTGTGACTGGAACCGGCGGTGACTGAGCCGCCATTCGCGTACCTGGGAACGGGAATTGTTTCACAACGTTTTCACTCAGCCAAAGGCTTACTAATGCAATATATATATATATATATATATATATATGCATACTTTACGCATTAGGATGTAGAGATATAATGATGTTCTGAATATTGACATTTCCATAACAACACAATATAGGCAGAACCATACATATTCAAGAACGTATTAACTCCATGATTATATTATTTGTATTTGTATTTCTTTTTATCACAACAGATTTCTCTGTGTGAAATTCGGGCTGCCCTCCCCAGGGAGAGCGCGTCGCTATACTACAGCGCCACCCATTTTTTGTATTTTTTCCTGCGTGCAGTTTTATTTGTTTTTCCTATCGAAGTAGATTTTTCTGCAGAATTTTACCAGGAACAACCCTTTTGTTGCCGTGGGTTCTTTTACGTGTGCTAAGTGCAGGCTGCACACGGGACCTCGGTTTATCGTATCATCCAAGCGTCCAGACCACCACTCAAGGTCTAGTGGAGGGGGAGACAATATTGGCGGCTGAGCCGTGATCCGAACCAGCGCGCTCAGATTCTCTCGCTTCCTAGGCGGACTCGTTACCTCTACGCCATCACTCCACTTATTATATAGATTAATCTTGTACTAAACATGTATATAATGCCCATTTTTGCACAAATTTGTTATATTTGATAGTTGTGCTAAAATATACTTATCTACTACATAATATGCTCGTTTGAGATCTTTTAAGAACATTTGTAATGACGGCCTTACTTTATTGATTCTACATTTGTAAACATACAATTTAGTTATCAATAAAAAAGGAACTTAGTGCTTGATGTGTTTTATATCAGTAGCATAAATGACAAAGAATATATTTTGTTGGGTGTATGTATGCTTTGTCTAAACAAACGAAACTAGAATGCACAAAGAAATTACTGTTTTGTACGGCGACATACATACATAGATACATGATTACTATTCACACATACAAACACGCATGCATAATCGATAACGTAATGAAATCCACAACAGATAGATACATACATACATACATACATACATATATACATACATACAATAACAACGAAACAGTTGATATGACAGTCAGACGCAGCTGGACTTAATAATAATAATAGTAATAGTAATGATAATGAATATTTGGACAAATACAATTACACATACATACATTGATGCAGTTACACTTCATAACATTCATTTGCCTATACGCATCACAAATTAAACAGGTTACGCACACACACACACACACACACACACACACACACACCGGGCATTCATACCGGTACAGCCCTATTCTTCTCTCCACCCACCAACAATCGCAGACAGACACACAGGGCGGGAAAACTAATCACAACAACAGTGAAAAAGGTGAGAGTTTGGGGAGCTGATTTGAATAAGGACAAAGACTGAGCGTGTCGGACAGAATAAGGGCTTGTTCCAGATTACAGGTCCAATGAAAGAGAAAGCACGTTCCCCATGGAGTTTCTTTCGCCTAAAAAAAACAAAAACGGGAGTTGCTGAAATGGCAATAAGCTATATATCGCCCCCTACTACCCCCCCCCCCCCCCCCAGGCCGCCGCGCCCCCCCTCCCCGACACACCCTTTGCAAAGAAGAATATGTTAAATAGTCGCTTTGACAATGCATTCCACATGCAAACGCATTCGTGTATTATGAAGGCAATCAGAATACACAGATAAATTACAATTAGGTACGGTATTTCAACATACATTTACATGTATTTACTGCTCACATACACAAACACGCGCACACACTCACATCATCATGATGGTGATGGAAGTCCACTGCGAACGATGACATGACGTCAGTGACTCTGGAGAGGGGAACGCAGCCCTAAGGCAGACGCACAAAGGCGGCCACACTGTGGACAGGCAACAGCAGGTGATAGGTCTGCTCTCCGACTTGGCCGGATTGAGTGATGCTTCTGGTCCAGGTCCTGAAGACGCCTCTCCTCAAACGCCAGAACTCCCTTCTAGACAGCCAGTCATACTGCAGAAGTAAATACATACATACATACAATGGGAATAAGCTTTCCGTAAGCAAACGTATGCATCCATACATGTATACAGAATCAGAGTAGCTTCATTATCTCAGTAAGAGAAATCAAGTGTGGTGAAGTCTGTGATACATATTACAAACATGACAGTAAAAGTTGGCATACAACATACCTGTATAACAAAAACACACACAACACAGTCATAGCAAACCCAACCCGATACGTACAGACAACGGCAACGAGCTGTGCATCGACCGCCGTGCTCATAGCTGGTACAGACAGAAATGATTCCGTGCTGTGATAGTAATGATTATCAGCGTGTTATTAATATCATGTAGACATGATGCACGTTAATCTATTGACTTCCTTAAAAGTCCCCAACCTCACCCAAACCCCAAGAGAGAGAGAGAGAGAGAGAGGTCGCCACCGCTTTGTTGGGAATCCGCACAGAACAGCACATGGACACACACACACACACGTGCGCATAAGCGCGCGCACGCACACACACACACACACACACACACACACACACACACACACACACACACACACACACACACACACACACACACACAGAACCCCATAAATCCACAAACCAATCACCCATTTCTTTTGTTTCTTTGATTACTCAGACCGTAAAATGACATGCTTACCATAAATATTTACTGAAAACCGGCCGTTCTCCCCTCCCCCCCCCCCCCCCACCCCGCCCCCCTCTTGTTTATCGACGATCAGAAAATGTGCGGTTATATGAACGCGATGATAATGTTGAGCATCGTTAGGGGCGCTATGTCCCTCTTGAGGAATACGTAAGGAACCTCAAGCCCCGCCCCCACTCCCCCCGTTCTCCCCACCCCCATCTTCCCTCTATGCTATGGGGATACAAAAGGAGGGGGTATATGGTTACTTTGTTGTGTTATTACGTTGCATTCACAATGAGAGCGTGGGCCCTGGGGCCCTTTGAGAACACATGGGTCTCGTGCCCAACAGATACATAATTATTTTGTCAGGCTGTTCAAGTTCTGCATGACTAAGCTGATGTAACATGTGTGGCGTATTATGTTTTTCTCTCGCGGTTTTTGTTTGTTCGTCCGTCTGTCTGTGTGTCTGACACACATACACACACTCACATGGACACAGACACACACACACACACACACACACACACACACACACAGGCACACACACACACTCTCTCTGTATGTCTGTCTGTCTCTCTCACTCTGTCATATTATAAATGAAATATTCGGCGGGCACAGATTACGCGGTTGGTTAATGGCCTATGCCATCACGTAAAAGCCCACTCGTGTACATACAAGTGATCATGGGAGTTGCAGCTCACGAACAAAGAACACATGAAAGAATGCGTGTGTATAATGATTCAATGAAACATGTATTCTTGTGCTGCTGTCTTTCTTTCTTTCCCTTTTCTCTAAGGTGGAAGGTGGTAGAATGGTTAAGACCCTTGTCCAGATGTCAGTACCATGTCCCTGAGAGTCCAGGTTCCATTCCCGCTCTCGCCCTTCCTCCCAACACTGGAAAATCAAACCGAGCGTCTCGTCAGTCAGATGAGGCAATAAACCGAGGTCCTATGTGCACCACACATATGGCAACACTGAAAAGAACCCATGGCAACAAAGGAAAATTATGTAGAAGAAATCCACTCTGATAGGTACACAAGTATATATGCATGCACTCGAGACATGACTAGCGAATTAGGTTATTCTGCTGTCAGGCAGACTATACAAGCAGATGTGGTGTAGCGTATATGGCTTTGTCTGAACGCAGTGAAACTGAAATCGAACCCCCCCTCTCCCCCCTCCCCCCCCTTCCTGTCGTTTCTTTGTTTCTCTCTTTCATTTCGCGTCAAACAGTTGGTGGACTGATGCTGGTGATTGCAGCGGTCTGTGCATAAGAAGGCAATGTATCCCGTAATGAATGCGTTGCTCGGTATCATCAAATAAAACATCTTTTCCATGCATATTTGAGAACTTCCTGTTGGGGACCTCATCATAACTGATGCTGTGTTTCCTTTATATGTAATGCATGGAAAGAAATACTGCATACATGGAAGGAACATGAAACAACTTCAAACACATATGTAACTGTGTGGACGTATACTGCATACATGGAAGGAACATAAAACAACTTCAAACACATATGTAACTGTGTGGACGTGGCGGCAGCGCTTATCGCACACTGGACCGCGGTCTCTGGTTGATCCGCACTCTGTGTCACAGCAGAAAGCGACGGGCCCGACAGCAAAGTGGTTAAAGTGTTGGACTTTCAAACTTGGGGTCCTGGATTCTAATCCCGGTCGTGGTGCCCGATGGGTTAAGGGAGGAGATTTTCCCGATCTCCCAGGTCAGCAGATGTGCAGACCTGCTATTGGCCGAACCTCGTTAACGTTAATGAGATAAGCACGTTTAAGATCCTGCGGTCATTGTTAGTGTTCGGTAGGTAATGAAAACAAGAATAATTATATATATACACACCCCTGAAAACGGAATATATTTGTCCACACGGCGGGGTGAAAATAATTATACACATAAAACACTCTGCTTCATTCAAGTGAAGGTGGGAACTGCACACCACGAGCCACGTAGAAGAAGAAGCAGAGTAAGCAGAGTAAGAAGAAGTAGAAGAAGTAGAAGAAGAAGAAAATGAAGTAGAAGAAGAAGAAACAGGCAGGACGCGATGAACAGTGTCTTGGAAGTGGTGTGCTGCGGGATGAGAGTGGCCCCAAACAGCACATCCATTATGCAGGAGAAAACGACACGGCCCCTTCCGGCCTGTGTCTTCCTGTCATGCACAAGCCCAGGACAGATCCCCGCAAATCTCCTCTCTGCTGTAAACAGCCTCGCAGCTTCTGATTACAGAAGAAGCATTTGCTGGTTGCTGGCTTTTTGTTGTGACAAGGCAAGGCATGTCTTCGTCTTATGTCGCCAGCAAACTTCCGGTGCAAGCTCCGGCATTAGAATAAAATAAGAATACCGTCTTTGTGCCTTGACAAATCAAAACTGGTAAACTGAACTGGATGCCCAATATGAAAGAACAATGAGGCGATGGGAATGAATAATTAACAGACAATAGTATCAGTATCAGTATCAGTAGCTCAAGGAGGCGTCACTGCGTTCGGACAAATCCATATACGCTACACCACATCTGCCAAGCAGATACCTGACCAGCAGCGTAACCCAACGCACTTAGGCCTTGAGAAAAGAAAAAATATAATAAAAATAAAATAAATGAAAATATATAAATACATTAAATAAACAAACAAACATACAAAAAATCCCCACAAAACACACCCCCAAAAAAAATATATAAAAAAGAATAAATAACAGACAATAAACAGTGGTAACTCTCTCCAGTTACAAGGTACACAACTTCAGGTCAATGCTGTTTATGCTACCAATTTAGCTAGCACACAGGTAAATAAAATGGAACAAACCCGGATACTTTCTTATGATTAAAGGCTATGCCAGTCTTGGATTAAAGTTAATTTGTGTCAGCACATTTCGTCTGTCATTGCTGCTGTGTGCACATGTCAAATATTCGAAGGACAAGCCCTTTTTAAAGTGTCTTGTTCATTTACCCATGTGCTTGCTGAATCGGTAGGGAACGCGCAAAGTAGCATAGACCTGAAGTTGTGTACCATATAAATGGAGAGGGTTACCACTCTTTATTAGATGTACAATACTTTTGAGTCGATTGATATTGCCTCAACCAGCGGATTGATGTCATGGGCAAATAGCACTGCAAGGATTGTCAAGTGCTACTTACAAACTGATGCTAATTATGAGAGAAATCCACTCGACATGATTTATCGTTTCTTCAGCAATATGAAAGGCAGTTGTTTTTTAAGGGTGTGTGGCTGGACGTGTCACGATGGGCTGAACGGGGGATGATTTGGGATAAAGTGAACAGAGATGATGGATACTCGTCACGCGGTTCTCCATTCTCTCTCTCTCTCCATTCTCTCTCTCTCTCTTCTCTCTCTCTCTCTCTCTCTCTCTCTCTCTCTCTATATATATATATATATATATATATCTGTGTGTGTGTGTGTGTGTGTGTGAGAGAGAGAGAGAGAGAGAGAGAGAGAGAGAGAATAAAAGGTACAATGGAACAAACCCTGACACTTCCTCAGAAAGGAACCCAGAGAACAGCAAACTAACCAGCTGGATAAAAAAAATGATGACCATCCAAAGAGAAAGACTCTTCGTTCAATGAATGTGCACAAAATGTGCATAGATGATACATATATGTAAAAATATATGTCATCATCATCATTTACCTATTTGTTTATGATATATATATATATATATATATATATATATATATATATATATATATATATATTATAGCTGTGCGTGCATACAATGTGTCTTGCATGGTGTTGCTATCACGTCATCGACATTTTTTTACACCAGTGATACACGATGTCTGCGACCCAGGCTTATCTTTGTCCTCCTGCCTATTGTCTGCATCAGCAGACTCCAGCCTTCGTTCCATGGGCAATCAATGCGTCTGTCCCGCCGGAGGGGGGTGGGGGGGGCGGGGGGGGGGATGGGGGGCACTTTTAACATGGGGATGGGGTGTGCTACGCCCACTGACTGCCTGTTAGAGAAATTGTCAGCCTGTCATATTCCTTCGTCCTCGCTCAGGGCTGATTGGGTGTCCCGTGTTGATTTTTTCGTTAACGAATGTACATATAGATGGGGAGGTAAATTAGAGAGCGTTGTCACTTGTTGACGCACAGGGGCTGATTTCATTTGTCCGCTTTTGTTTTGAGGAGGGGGGTGGGTTAGGTTATTTGTTTGTTTTTGTTTTCGTTCGCTTCTTTGTTTGTTTTCGTTGAACGTGTTTGCCTGCCTCAGGGTGTTTTTGCAATATAAATCAGAGGCTCGTTTCTGTTGTGATATACAGAGGAGATTGAATTTGTCATTGTTTTTGTGTTTTTGTTTTACAGCTTCGTTTGTTGATTCGTTCGTTTTTGTGTCACTGCTGTCTTTTTTTTTTTCTCTCTTGGGTTTTTTTTTTTGTTTGCTTATTTTTTGTCTATATTTTCACTGAGGATTTGTTGAGAAGAAATAAAAAAAAAACACTTCCTGGTCGTGAATTCAGAGGGGATATTTTAATCTGTCCACGTTTGTTTTCTGTTTATTTTCGTTGCACGCGTTTAGCTGCATGGGGATTGTTCGCCCTTTTCAAGCGGAATGGTGTGTTTTATCTTATCCCTTCATGGGTTCCCCCCAGGGAGGTTGGGGGTGGGGGTGGGGGGTCGGGGGGGGGGGGGGGGGGGGGGGGTCGGAGGCGATTTGTGGGGGAGGGGTGTTTGAATGTGTCCAGTGTAAGCTCCAACAGCTGTGTATGTTTCTTGTGTGTGGTTTTTCCCTCCTCGTATATTATATTGAATAAAGTCATGAACGTGGGGTTTTGCCATTAGCTGGGATGGGGGAAAACATGCGTGGGGTGTGTATGGTTACAACAGGTCACCACAGGTTGGGGTGTGTATGGTTACAACAGGTTATCACAGGTTGGGGTGTGTATGGTTACAACAGGTTATCACCACAGGTTGGGGTGTGTATGGTTACAACAGGTTATCACCACAGGTTGGGGTGTGTATGGTTACAACAGATTATCACCACAGGTTGGGGTGTGTATGGTTACAACAGATTATCACAGGTTGGGGTGTGTATGGTTACAGCAGATTATCACCACAGGTTGGGGTGTGTATAGTTACAACAGATTATCACCACAGGTTGGGGTGTGTATGGTTACAACAGGTTATCACCACAGGTTGGGGTGTGTATGGTTACAACAGGTTATCACCACAGGTTGGGGTGTGTATGGTTACAACAGATTATCATCACAGGTTGGGGTGTGTATGGTTACAACAGATTATCATCACAGGTTGGGGTGTGTATGGTTACAACAGGTTATCACCACAGCTTGGGGTGTGTATGGTTACAACAGGTTATCACCACAGGTTGGAGTGTGTATGGTTACAACAGATTATCACCACAGGTTGGGGTGTGTATGGTTACAACAGATTATCACCACAGGTTGGGGTGTGTATGGTTACAACAGATTATCACCACAGGTTGGGGTGTGTATGGTTACAACAGATTATCACCACAGGTTGGGGTGTGTATGGTTACAACAGGTTATCACCACAGGTTGGGGTGTGTATGGTTACAACAGGTTATCACCACAGGTTGGGGTGTGTATGGTTACAACAGATTATCATCACAGGTTGGGGTGTGTATGGTTACAACAGATTATCATCACAGGTTGGGGTGTGTATGGTTACAACAGATTATCACCACAGGTTGGGGTGTGTATGGTTACAACAGATTATCACAGGTTGGGGTGTGTATGGTTACAACAGATTATCACCACAGGTTGGGGTGTGTATGGTTACAACAGATTATCACAGGTTGGGGTGTGTATGGTTACAACAGGTTATCACAGGTTGGGGTGTGTATGGTTACAACAGGTTATCACAGGTTGGGGTGTGTATGGTTACAACAGGTTATCACAGGTTGGGGTGTGTATGGTTACAACAGATTATCACCACAGGTTGGGGTGTGTATGGTTACAACAGTTTATCACAGGTTGGGGTGTGTATGGTTACAACAGGTCATCACAGGTTGGGGTGTGTATGGTTACAACAGTTTATCACCACAGGTTGGGGTGTGTATGGTTACAACAGATTATCATCACAGGTTGGGGTGTGTATGGTTACAACAGATTATCACCACAGGTTGGGGTGTGCATGGTTACAACAGATTATCACCACAGGTTGGGGTGTGTATGGTTACAACAGGTTATCACCACAGGTTGGGGTGTGTATGGTTACAACAGGTTATCACCACAGGTTGGGGTGTGTATGGTTACAACAGGTTATCACAGGTTGGGGTGTGTATGGTTACAACAGGTTATCACAGGTTGGGGTGTGTATGGTTACAACAGGTTATCACAGGTTGGGGTGTGTATGGTTACAACAGATTATCATCACAGGTTGGGGTGTGTATGGTTACAACAGGTTATCACCACAGGTTGGGGTGTGTATGGTTACAACAGATTATCATCATAGGTTGGGGTGTGTATGGTTACAACAGATTATCACCACAGGTTGGGGTGTGTATGGTTACAACAGATTATCACCACAGGTTGGGGTGTGTATGGTTACAACAGATTATCACCATAGGTTGGGGTGTGTATGGTTACAACAGATTATCACCACAGGCTGACGACATACAGTTTCCTCAGGGAAAAGCACACGTGACCACAGCAGCGCTACTTTTTGCTTTGTCTTCTTCGTTCTTGTCAGAGAGGAAAGGGTTATGTGAGGAGGTGCGTGTCTGGTGTGTGAGTGTGTGAGCCAATGTGTGTGTGTGTGTGTGTGTGTGTGCGTGCGTGCTTGCGTGCGTGCGCGCGCGCTTGCTGTGTGTGTGTGTGTGTGTGTGTGTGTGTGTGTGTTTTCAAGATGAAAATGTCTCGAGAATAGGTGTTGTCCAACCCTTCATACTTATTTCTCAAGAGCTCCACCCTTGTTTTAGAGAAAACACGATAACACACACATGCACCAACTATCATCCACAGTGTTGAATGTTAGTCATTATTCGTGATACCTTTGTGTTGATTTCAGTAAAAGAAAGCCCCAGGAGATTTTATCTTGTCAAATTAGTGACAAGTGATTCATCAATGGCGTTACGTATCCTTTTGGTGAAGCCTAGTTTGGAAGTCAGGGCCACTGGAAAACAATGCTGTGTGTCCATATTGTATGAACCAGAAAGCAGTTTAATGGCCAGTCATGTTTTTGCGTTGTTTTTGTTTCTGGATGCGTGTATTGCCTTTTTTTTCTTTTGGGGCCACATCCTTTTTGTTTTGTTTTTTTGCTTCCACTGTATACATTAGTGTGTACGCTTGGAAGTGATTTTTTTCCTCCCGCAGAAATGAGATAATGGACAGACGCTTTCAATTTGTTAATTTGCGTTCTTTTGTAGTCTGAAGCTCGGTTAAAACAAACGAAGATGATGAAGTGGAGAGAGAGAGAGAGGCAACCATTCACTTAAAAAGCTCACAGTCCATTAGAGAAATTGCCAGCGTGTCAGTGTGTCGTTTGCCTCAGAATTTGTGTTTGTCGCATGGTCTGGATACCCTGGTTTCATTTATTTCCCCCCCTTTCTGTTTCTTTGAAAGGGCGCATGTAAGTGAATATTTAAAGGCGTGGGCTGAGGGGGGAATGGAGAGACGGGCAGTCTCTCTGTCACTTGCCTGATTGTGTTGGGCTTATTGAGTCTTTGTGATGGGTGTGATATTTCTTTATCCCCCCCCCCCCCCCTGTCTTTCTCTGTCTGACCATTTCTCTCTCGCGTGAGCCTCCCCCCCTCCCCCATCGAAGAAGAAAGTGAACGCAGTTGGCCAGTTGAGCAGACAGTGGAAGACGTGTTGAGAAAGGAGCACGTGCTTATCGTGAGCTTATCGGTTGTTGTGTTCTCTGCAGCGTTGGCTGTGTCGTCCTGAGGCAGGAGCCTGAAGGAAGGGTGGGCGACACTGGGGGCGTCAGGGCGAGATGTCTCAACAAGTTGTGGCGATACGTATAGTTAGAGACACTGTGTGTGTGTGTGTGTGTGTGTGTGTGTGTGTGAAATTCCGTGTTTCACTGACTTCGTAATTTGTAATATGGAGAAGCCGGAATAGTGACGTGTAATTCCATCACGTATCAGACACGAGAGACAGAGATACGGATACGGACACGGATGTTTTGTACAATCTTGGCCATGACCCCTCATGAAGAGGAGGTGTAAACAAGCATTACAGAACACGAGAAAGAGAGAGAGAGAGAGAGAGAGAGAGAGAGGTGAAGGCGTGTGTAAACAATCGATTCACAATAAATGTGAAAAGAACAGCTGTGCTGATTGATGTTTTAACACGCCATGAAAGGTTATTCCTCGTATTTATCGTGACGTCCCAAAGAGCAGGCCACCCCCTCTCTTTCAGAGATCGAGGAATCACGAAAATAGCTGGGATTAAAAATAACTGAAGTGTTGGGTGATGAAGAAACAAGGAGTGGCGACCTGTCAGACCTACACAGGTTCATTCATTAACTGTGCTGTGAACAAGAAAGACTGACACACCTCTGAGAGCCAGGTGGGCTCTTGTTGCAACATCATTAGCTGACGCGCAGAGCGACAGAGATGTAAAATCCAGACAAAACAGTGAATTAGCCACAGAGTAATAAATCCAGGCTAAATGTTAATTAGTTTCAGTTCCAGTTTCTCAGGGAGGCGTCACTGCCTTCGGACAAATCCATATTCGCAACACCATATATGTTTGAGTACCAGCATCATGTTTGTGTACCCATTAGAGTGGATTTCTTCTGTAAAATTTTGCCAGAGACAACACTCTTGTTGCCATGGGTTCTTTTTCAATGCGCCAATGCGTGTTGCACACGGGGCCTTGGTTTTTCGTCTCATCCGAATGACAAGACGCTCAGTTTGATTTTACAGTCAAACGTGGGAGAAAGGGCGAGAGCGGGATTCGA
>NC_134883.1:35809988-35832488 GCF_041734735.1 Babylonia areolata
CTCTGTCTCATTGTCTGTCTGTCTGTCTCTCTGTTCTCTGTCTCATTGTCTGTCTGTCTCTCTCTCTCTCTGCTCTCTGTCTCATTGTCTGTCTGTCTGTCTGTCTGTCTCTCTCTCTGTCCTCTGTCTCATTGTCTGCCTGTCTGTCTATCTCTCTCTCTCTCTCTGTTCTCTGTCTCATTGTCTGTCTGTCTGTCTCTCTCTCTGTTCTCTGTCTCATTGTCTGTCTGTCTGTCTCTCTCTCTGTTCTCTGTCTCATTGTCTGTCTGTCTCTCTCTCTCTGTTCTCTGTCTCATTGTCTCTCTCTCTCTGTTCTCTGTCTCATTGTCTCTCTCTCTCTCTCTCTGCCCTCTGTCTCATTGTCTGCCTGTGTCTCTCTCTCTGCCCTCTTTCTCATTGTCTGTCTGTCTGTCTCTCTCTGCCCTCTGTCTCATTGTCTGTCTGTCTCTCTCTCTCTGTTCTCTGTCTCATTGTCTGCCTGTGTCTCTCTCTCTGTTCTCTGTCTCATTGTCTGCCTGTCTGTCTGTCTCTCTGTTCTCTGTCTCATTGTCTGCCTGTCTGTCTCTCTCTCTCTCTCTGTTCTCTGTCTCATTGTCTGTCTGTCTCTCTCTCTCTGTTCTCTGTCTCATTGTCTGTCTGTCTCTCTCTCTGTTCTCTGTTCTCTGTCTCATTGTCTGCCTGTCTGTCTGTCTCTCTCTCTGTTCTCTGTCTCATTGTCTGCCTGTCTGCCTCTCTCTCTGTTCTCTGTCTCATTGTCTGCCTGTCTGTCTGTCTGTCTGTTCTCTGTCTCATTGTCTGTCTCTCTCTCTCTCTCTCTCTGTTCTCTGTCTCATTGTCTGCCTGTCTTTCTGTTCTCTGTCTCATTGTCTGCCTGTCTCTCTCTGTTCTCTGTCTCATTGTCTGCCTGTCTCTCTCTCTGTTCTCTGTCTCATTGTCTGTCTGTCTCTCTCTCTGTCCTCTGTCTCATTGTCTGTCTGTCTCGCTCTCAGTCCCCTCCCTCTCTCTGTCTCTGTCTCTGGTCTCTGTCTCCTCCCCCCTCTCTCTGTCTCTGTCTGTCTGTCTCTCTCTGCCTTTCATTTTCATTCTCTTTTTTCTTCTACCTCTTCACCCCCCTGTCTCTCTTCTTTCTACCACTCTCCACGCTCGCTCGCTCTCTTTCTCTCTGTCTCTGTCTGTCACTTTCTTTCTCTTTCTTTTCCTCTACCTCTCCACCCCCTCCTCTCTCACTTTTTTCTACCACTCCCCATGCTCCCTCTCTCTTTCCTAATACATTGCCAGATCCCACAGAACACCCCCACCTTCCCAGTTCCCAGCCTCATCCACTCCACTCCCCTATCTGTCTGTTTCATAAGCCGTAAACAAGTCAGTACTCATGGCTGATTTAATCAAGCTGTTCCATTCATTGCTGCAATGTGCAGTGTCAGCTGAGGTGATACACGCTTCAGCTGGCCTCATAAAGTCAGCGGCAAGGTTGTTTTTGTGGTTTTAAAACCATGGGCTGTGTTCACGTCCATCGATAATGTTCGCGTGCATAGGACTGACAGCTCAACGAAATGTTATAGTGTTGAAAGTAAACAGACATGTGTATACATCCGTGCCAACATTCAACAGTGACAGTTTGAATATTTCTTCTCTCTCTCTCTCTCTCTCTCTCTCTCTCTCTCTCTCTCTCTCTCTCTCTGTCTGTCTTCCCGTTCTCTCGCTCGTTCGCTTTCTGTTGGTGTGCTCTACTTTGGTTTCGCGCGCGCGCGCGCGCGCGCGCGTGTGTGTGTGTGTGTGTGTGTGTGGCGTGCGTGCATGCGTGCGTGCGTGTGTGGCGTGCGTGCATGCGTGCGTGCGTGTGTGTTGTGTGTCTATGTCTCTGTGTGTGTTTTGTGTATATGCGAGCGTCAGTGTGTGCGCGCGCGTGCTTTTGCTCGAGTGCACATGCATGTCTATTTGTATGTACCGCGTTAGAGAGAGAGAGAGAGAGAGAGAGAGAGAGAGAGAGAGAGACAGACAGACAGACAGACAGACAGACTTTTGTTGAGACAGAGACATACAAAGAGAGAGAGAGAGTATTAATTTTCAATTAATAACATTTATTAGCACCGCGATATGACTAAGTGAGATATGAACAGATGTTCAAACGAGTCTTAGCAGCAGACCTGATGGATGAGAAAGGTGAAGGCTTTGTGGACAGCAACCTTCCCTCTTCCACACCACACCCACACCCCTCCCACTGTGCACCCACACCCCTCCCACTGTACAGCCTGACCAGGGCCCTGGGGTCTGTGTTGCGGTCAGGCATCTGCTCACCACTGACCCTTCTTCTTCTTTTTGTTTTGAATAAATCCAGTCAGGTGTGGTGTAGCGTATATTGATCAGTCGCCACGCTGTGACGTTGCCTCTTTGAAACTGAAACGACGCAAAACGTGAAGGTTGTCGACCTGTTTGCTGTAGGATTGCTTTTCCACTCAGCCCAGATGCTGTTTCCACAACCTTCACTGGGTTCGTGTAGTAACCCTTCGACCTGGCGTTCTGTGTGTAAACACAGGTGTGTCATAAATCAAATGGTTATTTTTTTTCCGATTCAACACGGCGTGGTGATGGATGATTGTCTGTTGGTCAGTTGCTGGGATTTCTTGTTCAAGGCGTTTTACACACACACACACACACACACACACACACACACACACACACACACACACACACACAAGGTTTAGAGCTAAGAACACAAGATCGATGGGGTTGTGTTGGTGTTGATGGAGGAAGAGAAATCGAAGCTGGTTTGAACAAATCTTTATTCAGAAAACACATTTTACATGTACATATAAACAACACAGAGCAAGAAGAAGCTGTTGCATAAAATGACAGTTACTGATTTCAAAGTTTCTTTCTTTGAGCAGCAGTGGAAATCAAAGTTCAAAGTCGAAATATCAGTTAAGGAAAAGCGGAAGCAAAGGAGGGATGACACATACTCCTTTTATCATAAACACGTAAAGCAATAATTCCCATCAGAAATTCTCCGCTTCACATGAACTTGAAATGATTGGCTGATCCCTCTCATCACCTTGAAACGGAACATTTTATTTATGCAACGACATTTTTTTTTTTTCATTCTCCCCGACGTGTTCACAGTGGCGGCGCAGGACGGGATGCAGTTAGCACAGACTGACTGCAGTGACGTGTGACCCATCGACCCACGTGCTGTCTGTAGACAGGTGTGTCAACTCAGGTGTGGCGGGGTTCTCGCTATTCCACCTCCAGGAGGAGGGGTGGACCCCATGTGTGCAGATGGTGAGGTAAGTACAGACCTTAATGCAGGTGCTGCTGACCTGCTGAGGTTCAACACGTGCTGGCCATGTGTTGAGAAAGTGGTGGTTTTTCTTGCTGTTCTGTCAGGAGTTTAAGGTTTAAGCGACGTCTAGAGTCTGTGTTAGGATAGAGGGATTGGGTGGGCGTTTTTTGTGTTTTTTCTTGTGTGTGTGTGGAGGGAGACGGTGGGGGGTGTATGTGGATGTGAGGGGTGGGTGGATGAGTGTGGGTGTGGTTACATGTATGCCTGATTATGTGTGTAAATTAATGTGTGTGTGTGTGTGTGTGTGTGTGTGTGTGTGTGTGTGTGTGTGTGCGCGCGCGCGCCCATAAGCAAAGCTAAGGGATAGGTAGATACGTAATGTCCAAATGGCGAGAAGCTGACCAAACAGTGTACGGCGATTCGAAAGGGGGAAACCATCTGTGACGAAAACGTTGGCAGCATGGCGAAATATGTAATATGGCACAGGTGGTGTTGAAGTGTTAAGGCCAGAATGACCAATGCGGGTGCCATGTACTGCTTCAAAGAGAGGGAAGGAACACAGAGAGAGAGAGAGAGAGAGATTCCAGCTGGTTTAATGTTCATAAGTCATTAGACTCCTAACATTGCCAATAATAACAGACGGTATTCAAGTACATTGCTACTTTGCTTGGACTCTGAATCATACAATGAGAGAGAGAGAGACAGAGACAGAGAGAGAGAGAATGTTCCCTGCTTTTATTTGTAGTCGTTCGAGGTAGCCTATAATGCGTGAGGAAAGCACAGTTTCATGTATGTGTTTGTCATGTGTCTGTCAGACGAACAAAAGACTGTGTCTTTCTCCAGCTGTGTGACAAACGCACGGACATTATAACACCATCACCCCTGGAGTGTTAGATTTTGGAACGAAAATAATCATAAACTGAAACTGGTCTGTGTGTGTGTGTGTGTGTGTGTGTGTGTATGATGCTTTCTCCCCCCCCCCCCCCACTCCTATCTGTGTGCCCCACACCGTGTCTTGTTTCCTTCCAACCCGCTGTCCCCTCTCACCCCTCTCACCCCTCTCACACCCCTCTCATCCCTCTCAACCCTCACCCCTCTCACCCTCACCCCTCTCACCCCCCTCACCCCTCTCACCCTCACCCCTCTCACCCCTCTCACCCCTCTCACCCTCACCCCTCTCACCCCCCTCACCCCTCTCACACCCCTCTCACACCCCTCTCACCCCTCTCACCCTCACCCCTCTCACCCTCACCCCTCTCACCCCTCTCACCCTCACCCCTCTCACCCCTCTCACCATCACCCCTCTCACCCCTCTCACCCTCACCCCTCTCACCCCTCTCAACCAAAAATAAGCGTGCACAGATTTTCAGACTTGGATAAGGGAAACCCTAAGTTGCCTCTCTCTGCTTGTGTCTCACTGTCTCTCAAACTTTATCTGTCTCTGTCAGTCTTTATGTCTCTGTCAGTCGGTCTGTCTCTGTCAGTCTTTATGTCTCTGTCAGTCTTTATGTCTCTGTCAGTCAGTCTGTCTCTGTCAGTCAGTATGTCTCTGTCAGTCTTTATGTCTCTGTCAGTCAGTCTGTCTCTGTCAGTCTTTATAAGCGTGCACAGATTTTCAGACTTTGATAAGGGAAACCCTAAGTTGCCTCTCTCTGCTTGTGTCTCACTGTCTCTCAAACTTTATCTGTCTCTGTCAGTCGGTCTGTCTCTGTCAGTCTTTATGTCTCTGTCAGTCAGTCTTTATGTCTCTGTCAGTCTTTATGTCTCTGTCAGTCAGTCTGTCTCTGTCAGTCTTTATGTCTCTGTCAGTCCTTATGTCTCTGTCAGTCTTTATGTCTCTGTCAGTCTTTATGTCTCTGTCAGTCAGTATGTCTCTGTCAGTCTTTATGTCTCTGTCAGTCTTTATGTCTCTGTCAGTCAGTATGTCTCTGTCAGTCAGTCTGTCTCTGTCAGTCTTTATGTCTCTGTCAGTCTTTATGTCTCTGTCAGTCTTTATGTCTCTGTCAGTCGGTCTGTCTCTGTCAGTCTTTATGTCTCTGTCAGTTTTTATGTCTCTGTCAGTCAGTCTGTCTCTGTCAGTCTTTATGTCTCTGTCAGTCTTTATGTCTCTGTCAGTCAGTCTGTCTCTGTCAGTCAGTCTGTCTCTGTCATTCTTCATGTCTCTGTCAGTCAGTCTGTCTCTGTCAGTCAGTCTGTCTCTGTCAGTCAGTATGTCTCTGTCAGTCTTTATGTCTCTGTCAGTCAGTCTGTCTCTGTCAGTCAGTCTGTCTCTGTCAGTCAGTATGTCTCTGTCAGTCTTTATGTCTCTGTCAGTCAGTCTGTCTCTGTCAGTCAGTCTGTCTCTGTCAGTCAGTATGTCTCTGTCATTCTTCATGTCTCTGTCAGTCAGTCTATCTCTGTCAGTCAGTCTGTCTCTGTCAGTCAGTATGTCTCTGTCAGTCAGTATGTCTCTGTCAGTCAGTCTGTCTCTGTCAGTCAGTATGTCTCTGTCATTCTTTATGTCTCTGTCTGTCCCTCGCTCTCCTTGTCTGTGTCCCAGTTGTTGAAACCAGTTGTGAATATTGTGCGAAGTTACGAAAAAGAAGCAAGCAAGCAAGCAAACAAACAGACAGACAGACAGACAGACAGACAGTTGCAAAATAACTTTTCCTCGTGTTACCCTCCGTCCCCATATCTGTCCCTGTCTCACTGTCTCTGTTGCTCTCTTTTTGTTGATTTTTCTCCTCTACTCCCTCCTCTCTCTACCCCCCCACCCCCCTCTATCTGTCTCTCTCTGTCTCTGTATGTTTCTCTCTCCCCGATCCTGTAAGTGAAGACGCCAAGGCTGATTTGTCACACTGTGTTGTTTTCCTCCCATTGCAACACGACGAGCTGTCAGCAGGGATATACAGTGCACAGCTGGCATCAACATGAGTCACGGTTGTAGTTGTTTTTTTTTCAAGGCGGACAGTGCAACACACACACACATAGCCACCACACACAGAGACACAGAGACACAAACACAGACACAGACTGACAGAGAGACAGACGTACGGACAGACAGACAGACAGACACACGCACACAGAGATCCACACACACACACACACACACACACACACATACACACACACGGACACACAGCCAGACAGATACGTTCTCACACATACACACAAACGCACGCGCGAACAATCGTACACGTACACACATAGAGACACAGACACACACACAGACACACAAACATGCACGCACGCACTCACGCGCGCGTACACATTCACACAGACAGACAGGCATACATGCATACACAGACACGTGCACAGACACAGACAAATACACAGACACACACAGACATACAAACACGCACGCACACACACACACACACACACACACACACACACACACACACACACACACACACACAGACATACACGCACACACACACACACACACACACACACACACACACACACACACACACACACAGGCATAAACACGCACACACACACACACACACACACACACACACACACACCCCTCTATTTTCTCGTCCAATGTCACTTTTTAGTGAAGAAACATGAAACAGACGAACGAACACAAACTGACAGACACATAGAGAGAGTGAGAGAGAGAAGTGAGGTAGACAGACAGACAGAGAGAAAGAGAGACAGACATCTATTTAACCCATTTAATACCGATCGTTACCGAGCAGGTCAACCTTTCGCTGCGTCATCTAAGAGCTATCACACTTCACAAGGTGTTGAAATGTCGATTAAATTAAGTGTTGCTAAAATGTCCAGTTACCTCTACAGAAAAAGAAAGAAGGTAAAAGCAAAACTATTGTGCATGACTCGATGTCAGAATGTTTTCTCCCAGTACCTGCATAGAGGGAACAAATATCTGAGAATAAAGAAATTCACGTTTGCTGTGGAGACAACGGCTTGATACGAGTCGTGTTATATGTGTTGAAGAAAATGTAAACGCTGACTTGATGCGTGCTGGGCTGAAGAGTTTCTTTTGCTCTTCCAAAGCAGAACTATAATAAATTCTTCTTTTTTCTTAAAAAAAAAAAAAAATCTGATATCAAGAGTTGAGTAGATATACGACAAACAAAAGCAAATAATGACACCAATATTGACCCCCTTTAAAAAAAAGAAGAAAAAAAAGAAGAAAGATTGATTGCATCACATATTTCATCTTCGTTTTCTGTTTTTAAGTATAATTTAAAGAAATGAATCATATACTTTTCTCATTACCACCACCTTAGGCCTAGATTCATCTAGCAATATTTATGTTATATTTATATTACTTTAATCATGGACTTATTTATCAGTTTAATTGTTTGTTTATTTTGCATGTTTGTTATTTTGTTATGGGCTTGCTGACAGTAGAAGCTTAGCACTTGCGCTAAGCACTTCACCCCCTGTGTATAAATTTAGTTTTTAAACCATTATTTTTGTTTGTACTGGGTGAGTAAGAAAAGATGTATGTGTCTAATTACAGTTTCAGTGCCGCCATTGGGCTCATGAAACAAACTCCTTGCGTTACGTTACGTTGCCTTTTGTGTCCGCGATGGCACAGCGGTAGGTCTTGTCTGTCTGTCCAGGGTCGCTTTCTCTCCCGATATCAAGTTAAGGTATCGACTATCGATCTGTGACCGTGGCGTCCTGGTCAGTGGGAGAGATGTGGGGTCAGATAGTGATCGATCTATCGATCGGTACACGTCTGTTGGTCTTGTCATTTTGGCGGGGCGTTGTCATAGAGCGGGGCTTGGCCAGGGGAGACCAAAAAAAGGCTTCTTTTGTGAGTGCGGTTCTGTGGTTTGTTGGGTTGTTAGTCTCTGTTATGTATGTCTCTATAATTACCGTCTGTGTGTTTGTCTGCTTGTCTATGTCGCTCTCTCACGCGCTCAGTTCCCTCCTCCCTCTCTTTCTTCCCCCGCCTCCATCTCTCTCTCTCTCTCTCTCTGTGATTAATTTATGTTCAAGTCAGTAAGGATATTGTTTTCTTTTTTCTCCTCAGATGATGTGTATTCATTCTATTTTCATCGTAGTCTCACATTGTGTGAATAATGTATGGTGTTTCCTTTATGTCAACGTTTCTGAGTAACATGAATATCATGTATGCATGTGCTTACGAGTAAGTGTGTGTGATCCCTCTGGAGGTATTGTGATTCCCCCCTCGATTATGTGTTGGGTTTGATGATTTTTTTTCTTCCATTTCTTTATTGTAATATCTTTTTTTCAGTGCTTTTGTACTTTTCTTTTTGCCGAATGACTGGGTGAAAAAAAGAAAGAAAAAGAAGCTTTCGTGCTTTAAATGAAATTTCGTTTCGTTTCGTTTCGTTTCCTCTCTCTCTCTCGCATTCTTTCCCCTCCATCTGTCCCGCATCTCTTTCCCCTCCATCTGTCCCGCATCTCTTTCCCTCACATGTTCTCTGTCTCGCCCCCCTCCCCTTTCTGTCTGTCTGTGTCTGTACATCATCTGGATGTAAGTGTCCTTCTGTCTCTTATCTAGCGTGCTGTCTGTATCCCTCCCTCTCTCCGTCCCACTCACTGTCTGTATCCCTCCCTCTCTCCGTCCCACTCACTATCTGTATCCCTCCCTCTCTCCGTCCCACTCACTGTCTGTATCCCTCCCTCTCTCCGTCCCACTCACTATCTGTATCCCTCCCTCTCTCCGTCCCACTCACTATCTGTATCCCTCCCTCTCTCCGTCCCACTCACTATCTGTATCCCTCCCTGTCTCCGTCCCACTCACTATCTGTATCCCTCCCTCTCTCCGTCCCACTCACTATCTGTATCCCTCCCTCTCTCCGTCCCACTCACTATCTGTATCCCTCCCTCTCTCCGTCCCACTCACTATCTGTATCCCTCCCTCTCTCCGTCCCACTCACTATCTGTATCCCTCCCTCTCTCCGTCCCACTCACTATCTGTATCCCTCCCTCTCTCCGTCCCACTCACTATCTGTATCCCTCCCTCTCTCCGTCCCACTCACTATCTGTATCCCTCCCTCTCTCCGTCCCACTCACTGTCTGTATCCCTCCCTCTCTCCGTCCCACTCACTATCTGTATCCCTCCCTCTCTCCGTCCCACTCACTATCTGTATCCCTCCCTGTCTCCGTCCCACTCACTATCTGTATCCCTCCCTCTCTCCGTCCCACTCACTGTCTGTATCCCTCCCTGTCTCCGTCCCACTCACTATCTGTATCCCTCCCTCTCTCCGTCCCACTCACTATCTGTATCCCTCCCTCTCTCCGTCCCACTCACTGTCTGTATCCCTCCCTCTCTCCGTCCCACTCACTATCTGTATCCCTCCCTCTCTCCGTCCCACTCACTATCTGTATCTCTCCCTCTCTCCGTCCCACTCACTATCTGTATCCCTCCCTCTCTCCGTCCCACTCACTATCGCGCTCTGTCTTTCCCTGTGTCTCTCTCACCCTCCCTCTCTTTCTTTCCCCGTCTCTACTCTCTCTCTCTCTCTCTCTCTCCCTCTCTTTCTTTCTCACTCTCTTTCTCTCTCCCTCTCTCCCGCTCTCTCACTCTTTCTCTCTTCCTCTCTCCCTTTCCTTCTCTCTCACTCTCCTTCTCTCTCACTCTTTTTCTTTCTCACTCTCTCTGTCACTCTCTTTCTCTCTCCCTCTCTCCCGCTCTCTCACTCTTTCTCTCTTCCTCTCTCCCTTTCCGTCTCTCTCACTCTCCTTCTCTCTTACTCCTTTTCTCTGTCACTCTCTTTCTCTCTCCCTCTCTCCCGCTCTCTCACTCTTTCTCTCTTCCTCTCTCCCTTTCCGTCTCTCTCACTCTCCTTCTCTCTTACTCCTTTTCTCTCTCACTCTCTTTCTCTCTCCCTCTCTCCCGCTCTCTCACTCTTTCTCTCTTCCTCTCTCCCTTTCCTTCTCTCTCACTCTCCTTCTCTCTCTCACTCTTTTTCTCTCTCCATCTCTTTCTCTCTCTCCCCTCCTTTCTCACTTTTTTCTTTTCCCATCCTTTTGTCTGTCTGTGTACATCGTCCGCCTGTCGGTCTGTCTGTCTATCCGTCCGTCTGTCTGTCTGTCCGTCCGTCCGTCTGTCTGTCTGTCTGTCCGTCTGTCTGTCTGTCTGTCTGTCCGTCTGTCGGTCTCTGCCTCTGGTTGTCTTTCTCTCACTTTCTCACGCTCTCTCTCTCCCCCCTCCCCCATCTCTGTCTGTATCTGGCTGTCTTTCTCTCTGTTTCTTTCACTTTCTCTCTGTCTTTCTCTCTGTTTCTTTCACTTTCTCTCTGTCTCTCTCTGTCTTTTTCTCTGTCTCTTTCACTTTCTCTCTGTCTCTCTTTCTCTCTGTTTCTTTCACTTTCTCTCTGTCTCTGTCTTTCTCTCTGTTTCTTTCACTTTCTCTCTGTCTTTCTCTCTGTCTCTTTCACTTTCTCTCTGTCTCTTTCACTTTCTCTCTGTCTCTGTCTTTCTCTCTGTCTCTTTCACTTTCTCTCTGTCTCTTTCACTTTCTCTCTGTCTCTGTCTTTCTCTCTGTCTCTTTCACTTTCTCTCTGTCTCTGTCTTTCTCTCTGTTTCTTTCACTTTCTCTCTGTCTTTCTCTCTGTCTCTTTCACTTTCTCTCTGTCTCTCTTTCTCTCTGTCTCTTTCACTTTCTCTCTGTCTTTCTCTCTGTCTCTTTCACTTTCTCTCTGTCTCTCTTTCTCTCTGTCTCTTTCACTTTCTCTCTGTCTCTGTCTTTCTCTCTGTCTCTTCCACTTTCTCTCTGTCTCTGTCTGTCTTTTTCTCTGTCTCTTTCACTTTCTCTCTGTCTCTTTCACTTTCTCTCTGTCTCTTTCACTTTCTCTCTGTCTCTTCCACTTTCTCTCTGTCTCTTCCACTTTCTCTCTGTCTCTTTCACTTTCTCACGCTCTCTCTCTCCACCCCTCTCTCTTTCTTACTCCCACCTGTCTCTCATTTTCTTTGTACTGTTACTGGTGTTAGTGTTCCTCTGCTCCTGTTCGTTTGGTTATGTGTGTGTGTGTGTGTGTGTGTGTGTGTGTGTGTGTGTGTGTGTGTGTGTGTTTCTGATTCTGAGTAGCGTTTAAGGATTTTCTTATATCCATGGTTTCTTGAAAAGTTTCTTTTTAAGCATTTGTGTTTTCTATTTTTCTTTTATAATCTTGATCCGAGTGGAAAAAAAACACAAACAAAAACACAAAGAAAAGAAAACAAAAAATCCGTTTTTTTTCCTGTTTATTTTTTTTCGTTTTTTCTCCTTCTGCCATCCAGTTTGCCCTTTTTTATTTTTGTTTCTGGCGGGTTTTTTTTCTTTTTCTTTCTTTCTTTTCTATTCTTCCATCCTTCCTTCCTTTCTTTCTGTATCGTTTCTATTCTTTCTCTATCTTTTCTTTCTGTTATTTCTTTCTCTCTGTTCTTTCTTTTTTTCTCTTTTTCTCGTTCATTTATTCTGTTTGCACTTTACCCTTCCTTCATTCCTTCCTTTCCGTTTCTGTCACTTTATATATATATATATATATATATATATATATATATATATATATATATATATAGTGTGTGTGTGTGTGTGTGTGTGTGGAGAGAGACGTGGTGAAGGCGGGATGTAACCAGCTGTGCACTGCCCGCACGCCATGTGAAGGAAGGCATATATTTTTTTCAATGGGCTGCAAATTGAAACAAGTTCTGGAAGAAAGAAAGAAAAAAAACCCACCCAAAACAAACAAACAAACAAAGAAAATATTTATTAAAAAAAAAAAAAAAACCCGCTAAAAATTGCACCCCCGTTCCCATCCCATTCCTTTCACCACCTTTGTGGGGTGGGGGTGGGGGTGCGGAGAGAGATTGGAACTCGAACCCTTCCCTCATCCCTCTTCCCAGACCACCGTCCCCCTTCCCTCCCCCACCCCATCACCCCCACTCCCCCACGAGGAACATTAAAATTGCGTCCGGGGTGAATTGAATGTGCAGAGGAAAAAACCCCAAAAAAAACCCCCAAAACCAAAAAACAATCAAAGAAACGAAACAAAACAGAAAAAAAAGAATGAGTTCATAAATCGACGAGAAAAATAAAAAAAGCAAGAAAGAAGGTTGGAAGCTGGAATAAACAGAAACAAAAAATATAGACAGAAACCCTTGAGTGTTGCTTCGAAGCCTTGAAAAGATGAAAATTGCAGCCAACTGGATAGAGAGAGATTGTGGGACAGGGAAAAAAAAACTTAAAGAAGAAAAAAAAGAAGACTTCTTGGAGAGAGAGAGAGACAGATAGACAGAGGGAGGTGGGGGGAGGGTAAGCTGAAATAACAAACAAACAGAGAGAGAGAGAGAGGGGGGGGGGGATAAGCTGAAATAACAAACAAACAAACAACAAAAACCCAAACTAACAAACAAAACGAGAAATATATTGCGAGGAAAAAGAGAGTCCAAAGTGAAGCGGTCAGATTGAAGGGAAAGAAAACAAAGGACTTCCAAGCGGAGCAGAGCAAAACTAGCGTGTGATTTCAGCCACCCCCACATCCCCCCCCAACTCATCCTCTCCCCCCCCCCCCAACTCATCCTCTCCCCCCCCACCCCCACACCCCTTGTGAAGAGGAAGATTGCAGTGAACTGGATAATGCACTGAGAAGGCAGAAAACAAACAGAACAAAGAAACAACTAATAAAAACAAAATAAGCAAAACAAATAAAGAAACAAACAAAGAAAGAACAAAACCAGACTATAGGGAAAAAAAGAAAGTGAATTAGACAGAAAAAAAAGAAGCAAAAAACACTGCAAATTTCGAGTGTCATTCAAAGATGTAAAGTTGAAAATTGCTGCAGAGTATACAAAACAAGGCGTAAAGAAAGAAGAAAAAGCTTTCTCTCTCTCTCTCTCTCTCTCTCTCTCTCTCTCTCTCACACACACACACACACACACACACACACACACACACATGCACGCACGCGCGCGCGCGCTCACAGAGAAGAAAATATAGTCGTCCCACCAAAAAGAAAAAGAAAGATGTACACATACATGTATATGCTTCAGTTCATTCTTATGGAACATAGGCCGTCTGATAGGATGAAAGGTAGATATGTAGATAATTAGGTAGGTGGGTTTAGGTAGGTAGCTAGGTAGATGGGTTTGGGTAGGTAGTTTGGTAGATAGGTTGGTGGATTTGGGGAGGTAGGTAGGTAGGTAGGTGGGTTTAGTTAGTTGGGTAGGTAAGTAGGTAGGTAGGAAGATAGGTAGTTCGGTCGGTAGGTAGGTAGGTAAGTAGGTAGGTATCTTACTTAAGCGAAAAGAGCGAACAAAGGAACTGGAGAAGAAAGGGACGAGGATAAAAAACGAAAGCAGAGAGAAAGAAAGAAAGAACTCCTAGGCAACATAGGTCTTGTCGATCGATCGATAGATAGACGGACAGGCAAACACACACACACGCAGACATACATACATACAGATAGACAGACAAACAGACATACAAGCAGGCAGGCAGACAGGCAGACAGACAAGCAAACAGACAGACGGACGGTACGGACACGGACAGACTGGCAAACAGACAGACAGACAGACAGACAGACGGACAGACACACAGACATGTATCTCACTGAACCCTCTGAACTCCCGAAGATGGGGCGGGGCAGGGCAGGGCAGGGGCGGGTGAGGGGGGGCAGGGCAGGGGGGTGAGGGGGGGGGGCAGGGCAGGGGTCATATCAGGGAGGACAGATTACTGGACCACGGCAACATCCATTCCTCCAACGCACGCAGTCCTCCGGATGCTGTCACCACCTGTGCCCATATCTTTCCGGTGCTGCGGTTGGTTTCCTCTCTCTCTCTCTTTCTCTCTCTCTCTCCACAGAACTGTGAATGTTGGCCTAGCGCCTAATAACCTCCAAATCTCAGGAGGGCCAGGGGGGATCACTCGTTGGTCAGAACCCCACCTCCACCCCTACCTCCTCACACACACACACACACACACACACACACACACACACCTCTTGACCAAGTCAGTTTAGTTGTGAACCTGCCAGAAAGTGAACGTTGTCGCCGGCATCGCCCTCGGGTTCAGCGAGTTTCGTTAAACGAGGCATCCACAGGTGGCGGCCACTTGAGAGATGAGTTTTAATGGGCTGATTATGATGGCTTGTGCTCTGAAGGTCGTGCTGTTCAGTGCTGGGGGTGGGGGTGGGTGGGTTGGGGGGGGGGGGGGGGCGGCGGTTGGTGTTGTTCCAGGGGAGTGGAATCAGTCCTGAGGTGGCGACCCTTCCAGAAGGATGTGTGTGTGTGTGTGTGTGTGTGTGTGTGTGTGTGTGTGTTTTCAAAAGGAAAAAGGGGGGAGGGTGATCGATGAGGGAGAGCGAGGTAGTGTCAGGGGTGTGGGAGGGGGGGTGTGGGAGGGGGTGGGGGCGTGAGGGTGTTGACTGATGGGGAAATTGGTAGGCAGGGGGGAAACAAGCCGACAATAAACAAGCAGAGTGAGCACGTTGAGAGTAATAGCACAGGATGAACACTCAACGCACAAGTAAGCAGACAGTAAAGCGACCAAGCAAGGTGAGGTTCGTCCGTCGGGATCGACGAGAACCATCTAGTCATCCTGGGGGTGGGTGGGATGGGCTCTGTGGGTGCGCAGATGACTGGTCAGGCCAATCCGCGCCCGGAAGGTTCTGACGCAGTGTGGACAGGGGATGGTGGCGGCTGTCGGGGACTTGCTGGCACTGCTTTTCCTGGCCTGTCTGCGTTGCTCTGCTGCAGCGATTCTGTTGGCCTCACAGGATTTGGCGCCTTTGTGGACAGCTGAACGCCACTTTGGTCTGTCCATTGCATTCAGCTCCCATGTGTCGTGGCTGATGTTGAAGGCCTTCAGAGAAGCTTTCAGAGTGTCTTTGAAGCGCTTCTTTTGGCCTCCATGGGAGCGCTTGCCATGTTGGAGTTCGCCGTACAGCAGTTTCTTGGGGAGCCGGTGGTCTGGCATGCGAACTACATGGCCTGCCCAGCGCAGCTGGGCCTGCATCAAGATGGTGTAGATGCTGGGCAAGTTTGCACGAGTGAGCACCTCTGTGTCAGGGATCTTCTCTTGCCACTTTATGCCGAGAAGTTTTCTGAGGCTGGTGGTGTGGAAGTGGTTCAGCGTTTTGGCGTGGCGTTTGTAGACCGTCCATGATTCACATCCATAGAGCAGTGTGGTGAGAACTATGGCCTTGTATACTTTGAGCTTCGTCTCCGGGGTGATGCCTCTCCTGTTCCAAACGTTCTTGTGGAGTCTGCCGAAGGTAGCGCTGGCTTTGGCGAGTCTGGCATTCACCTCGTCGTCGATGACAACTGTGCGAGAGAGTGTACTGCCCAGGTATGTGAACTTGTCCACCGCGTTCAGTCGTTGCCCGTTGATGAAGATGTTTGGTTCAACGTAAGGCTTTCCTGGAGCTGGCTGGTGCATCACCTCAGTCTTCTTTGTGCTGATTGTGAGGCCAAAGTTGTCACAGGCAGCAGAGAACTTGTCGACACTGTGTTGCATGTCAGCTTCGGAGGCAGCGTTGACAGCGCAGTCATCAGCAAACAGGAAGTCGTTGACGGTGTCTGTCCTCACCTTGGTTTTTGCTTGAAGCCTCCTGAGGTTGAAGAGTGAGCCATCTGTGCGGTACCTGATGCCAGTGCCTACGTCAGCGTCTCTGAAGGCATCTGTCAGCATGGCTGAAAACATGAGACTGAACAGGGTGGGGGCAAGAACACACCCTTGCTTGACTCCGTTGGAGACAGGGAATGGTTCTGAAGTCTCTCCGTTGTCTTGGACTCGGGCCAGCATCCCATCGTGTAGTTGCCGTATGATGGTGATGAACTTTCTGGGACATCCGTACTTCGCCATGATTCTCCAAAGGCCATCTCTGCTGACAGTATCGAAGGCCTTGGTCAGATCGACGTACGTGGAGTAAAGGTCGGCGTTCTGTTCCTGACACTTCTCCTGGAGCTGCCTGGCAGCAAACACCATGTCGATAGTCCCGCGTTCTTTCCGGAAGCCACACTGGCTCTCTGGTAGGAGACCTTGCTCAAGGTGCGCTTTGAGACGGTTGAGTAGCACTCTGGCCAGAGTCTTGTCTGCGACGGACAGCAGGGATATTCCACGATGGTTGTCACAGGCCTGACGATTTCATTTGCGCTTGTACAGGTGTATGATGGAAGCGTCTTTGAAGTCCTGTGGAACTGCCTCATGCTGCCAGATGAGCTGGAACAGCTGATGAAGCTTCTCAGTCAGCGCCATACCACCTTCTTTGTAGACCTCAGCTGGAATGGAGTCTGAGCCAGGGGCTTTCAATCAAGGTAGCAGCACTGAGGAAGCAAGCTGGGGTGAAACGTGCCCTGATAACAGTGACTTGCAAGAGGAAGAGTGGAGCAGCAGCGATCAGCGAAGTGCAAACAATGTAAGTGATCATCTGTCAGCAAAACAGGCTGTCAGCACGGCACGTGGGGAGGCTTCAGTCACCACCTGTTTCCTCATCACTACTACTGTCCGGGGGTATGATCCAGGGAAAAAAGGCACACACACACACACACACACACGCACACACGCACGCACGCACGCACACACACATTCACACACACACGCACGCACGCACACACGCACACACACACACATACACACACACACGCACACACATACACGCACACACATACGCACACATGCACGCACACACACGCACGCACGCACACACACGCGCGCACACACACACACGCGCACACACACACACACACACGGTACACACACACACACACACACACACACACAGAGGGCGGGAGAGAGAGTGAGAGAGAGGGGGGGAAGGCACACACACACACACACACACACACACACACACACACACACACACACACACACACACACACACACACACACACACATTTTGCAAAATTGGAGAGGTGTCCGATGATCATAAAATTATGCATACAAGAGTAATGCGTATTTCCTGCATTACACCCCTCTCCCCGCCATCACCCCCACACACGCTGGCGTGCATACACACACACACACACATACAAACACACACACACATACACACAAGACACACATACACACACACACACACACACACACACACACACACACGACAGAGGGAGAGAGAGAACAAGAACAAGAATAAAATTTTCCGGCCCCTAGAAACAAAAAGAACAATGTAGAATGCCTATCAAGGAAAAACGAAAACATGAAACAAGCCATGCATGCAAGAAAGTGGAATTTCCTAAACCTACAGATTTTCATTCAGTTATTTTCACAACTGACAGCCAGTACAGAGGGCATTACTCATCTATATTACCTACGAAATTATTTCGAATTTTCAGTGCATAAAAGATATAAATTCCTAGGTTCCTAGTTTTAAGCATGCTGTCACATTTTAGCAATTGTGGTAGAGACTGTATGCTACAATAGTCCAGGTATTTCTCTCTAATTTCGGAATACAAAGGACAAACACAAATTACATGTTCCTCATCCTCCGTGACCGCACATAAGCTGCAAAGTTTACCCTGATTATTGTTGAAAAGTGATTTCAAAGTAGCTCCTTTAAGAGGTAATAGTCCCAAGCGTAATTTGACAATATAGTCTCTAAAACATTTTATGTTCACAAAATCAAAGTGTCTTTCATTTTCAAAGGTAAATTTAAATGTTCTATAGTAATTATACATATTTTTCTGCATTACGGAGCTTTCCCGTTCTTAGAGACAGAGAGAGAAAATACATACACAGACACAGACAGACAGACAGACAGACAGACAGACACACACACACACACACACACACACACACACACACACATACACACACACACACACACACACACACACACACACACAGAGTTTATCTCAGTCACGTTATTTTTGTTGTTGTTGTTGTTGTTTGTTTTTTGGATGGGGAAGGGAGGGAGAGAGATGGGTGTGTTTTCACTATTCAGAATCACTTCCACAGCCTGTGATTGATCAGTGAAGCATACGTTTTTCTCATTGTGCCCCCAAATGAACAGCTGGCAACACCAAACGACTGCTGCATGCCACAAATAGCCCACAGACCAGGAAATGAATGGGATATTAATTTGACGTGGTTTGCATGCTCTTCTGACTGTGTCCGTGTGTGTGTGTGTGTGTGTGTGTGTGTGTGTGTGTGTGTGTGTGTGTGTTTCTTTCCCTCCCCCCCTCTCTCTCTCTCTCTCTCTCTCTCTCTCTCTCTCTCTCTCTCGTGTGTGTGTCTGTGTGTGTGATGTGTGTGTGTGTGTGTGTGTGTGTGTGTGTGTGTGTGTGTGTGTGTATATCTCTGCCCCTGTCTGTATCTGCCTCTGTCTGTTTCTGGATCTGTCTCTGTCTTTTTCTGTGTGTCTGTGTGTGTCTCTGTCTCCCTCTGTCTCTGTCTGTCTCTGTCTATGTCCGTCTGTCGGTCTGTATTTGTCTCTTTGTCTCTCTCTCTCTCACCCCTTCATGAGGGACCATGGCCTGTATTGAATACAACATCCGTATCCGTATTCCTCTCTCTCTCTAACTCTCATTCACTCTCTCTCTCTCTCTCTTCTCTTTCTCTCTCTCTCTCTCTCTCTCTCTCTCTCTCTCTCTCTCTCTCACAGTCCCCGATATTGCTCCAAATGATACCCACTCCCTGCCACAATAAATCAGACCAACATGCACATGTTCAACAACACCCATCACCACCTGCTGTGCCGCTGACCAGGAAGCAACACAAGAATTGAAGTAATTCACATATTTTGTGCCATCTCTCTCAGTCTCTCTGTCTCCATCAGTCTGCATGTCAGTCTGTCTCTCTACCTCTCTCAGTCTGTCTCTCTACCTCTCTCATTCTGTCTCTCTGCCTCTCTCAGTCTGTCTCTCTCTCGCTCTCACCCCCCACCCCAGCTCTCCACCTCTCACACTCGCCTGTCGCCTGCTCCATCTCTTCTCACCCAGTAAACCCTTCAATCTGAACGCACTAAACTCAAGTGTATGTGTTGAAAACCAGCGCTGAATTAATCAAGCTATGCCCTCAGCGTTCACATCATTCGTCTCTCTCTCTCTCTCTCTCTCTCTCTCTCTCTCTGTCTGTCGGTCGGTCTGTTGGTCTGTCTCTGTCACTGTCTGTCCTTCTCTCCCCCCTCTCTTTCTCCCTCCCACTTTCTCTTCTCTCACTTTCATTCTCTCCCCCCTCCCCCCTGTCTCTCTTTCCCTTTTCTCCCCCCTATCTCCATCTTTCTCCCTCCCTCCCCACCCTCTTTCTCTGTCTCTCTTTCCCCATCTTTCTCTCTCTCTCTCTCTTTCTCTCCTCCCTTTCTCTTTCCCCACTATCTCCACCCCTATCTCTCCCTCTCTGCTGTCTTCCTTCTCTCTCTCTCTCTTTCTGTCTCTCTCTCTTCCTCCTCTCCCTCCTCTCTCTCTCTGTGCCCTGAGGTCTCAGCTCTTGTCTTCATGCCGGTGGCTGACAAACAGTGGGACTGGTGATGCAGATTGTATCAAAACAAGACCTGCATCTGTGTGATCCCAGCTCAGATCAGAAGCAAACCGCGTGAGCTCTTGTCAACTCTTGTCGGCTCAGCACCATATGAACTGAACCCCCCCCCCCCCCACACACACACACCCCTCTACCCCCGTCAGTCTGTCTATCTGTCTGTCTGTTTGTCTGTCTGTCTCTTCTGAAGAAAACGAAATCCACATTTCGTTTTGTTGTCGTGTCGTGGATAGAACTGATCGAACCCAAGTATCATCGAAACCCATGTCTCTTCAGGCTTAATTTACTTTTTTTTAAACCGTTAAAGGTTAAAGGTCCCTTTCGGCCATCGGGGCTGTGACGTCATATCTACTGTGTCCAACTGGGAGGCAAAATTGCACTGGCTCTTGGTGCTGCAGCCTTGAGGGCTAGTTGTCCTTTGGGAACCATCCCAACGCCGACTGTCCTAAAACCCTCTCGGCCGAGAGAGTGGGGATGTAACTTGGGCAAGACACTGTCCACTGTAATCAAATTCTAGCACAGGTCGTCCCGATCTTTCTGTCCCAGCAGCTGCCTCCTCTGCTGTTCTGATGGTGGTAGTTGGACACGACTGACCATCATACTGTGTCCAAGGCTCGGCATAGGAAGGCGGGAACCAGCCTTCTCCTTCCGCCGTGTTAACCTTCCCCGACTGAAGTCAGGTAGCCATTGACACCTGGTGGAGTGAGAAAGATGGGAGTAAAGTGCCTTTCTTCAGGGACACGACACCAGGCCGAAACGGGGCCTCGAACCCTGGTCACTGGTGAACACTGAATCAGAAGTCCAACGTCTAACCGTTACCACGGTACTCCTAATTACTTGCGGCATCTAAGAATGAAAATATCTCTTCTGACGTAGCACCATTTGTCACGTGCAAAACTTCGAGGCGACTGTGCAAATTAGTGCGCCTTAAGTTTTTGGATGCATTCATGTGTTTTGTTTGTTGCTTACATTAAATTTTGTTTAGAAGCTACATTTGTGGCAGAACCTTATTTGGTCCAGATTGAAATGTGCTTTTATGTATTATTTTATGTTTGGTTGATCGGAACCAGTTAACAAAATGGGAGTTAATCACATTCACTTTTACTTGATAATCTCATCTCTACAGTAGCTGCCCTTCTCTGAGAACGAATTAGTTTCCAAAAGCATTGGATATTAGCTCAGCTTAATTAAGCTGGCCAGACTTGTTCCTGAAATTGACTTGTCACGGTGTTGGACACGTCCGGAACGTCCTTGGTTTGCCGCTCCTTGTATGTCGCGTGCCCTTTGACCGCACTGTTGAAGTAAGATGATTATCGTTGTGTCAAATTACAACGTTTTTTTTTTTTTTGTATTTTGTCTAATTCGTTCTAAGAAAAGGGCAGCTACTGTAGAGAATATTAAGTAAAAGTGAATGTGATTAACCTCCATGTTGTTAACTGGTTCTGAACAATCACAGCATAGAACTGATAGTACACAAATTCACATTTCAAACAGGACCAAATAAGGCCATGCCACATAACCGTTCCACTATCAGTTCAAAGAGACTGTAATACTAGATCTATTCAGACAGGCGCTATGGCCGAATCTGAATAAAACATTCGCGTTCGCATTCATTCTTTCTCTCTCTCTCTCTCTCTCTCTCCCTCTGTCTCTCTCTTTCTCTCCTCTCTCCATCCCCCCCACCTCCTCTCCCCTCTGTCTGTCACATGTTTTCGCTCTGCCAGCTGCTGTTCAGTTGTATATCCACTACCATCTCGTTAATCAGAGAGCAAGGTGTATTAAACATGTTCCTTTCCACATGATCAGCTTCTTAAAAGCACCTGCGATATCGTATATCAGGATAGCTTTGAAATCATTAATCTGACATATTTCATTTTGGGATCTCCCTCTCCTTCTCTCGGTTCCCCCCCCCTCTCTCTCTCTCTCAGTGTGTGTGTGTGTGTGTGTGTGTGTGTGTGTGTGTGTGTGTGTGTGTGTGTGTGTGTGTGTGTTTTCTTTTTAATCGTTTTTCCCCATACATCTTATTGTCACCACGCGCATGACTTTACTCAGTATAGTGTAGTGTAGACCATGTTCACATCAGTGCTTATCAATTATCCTTGAAAAGAAAGATCTTTTGTCTTCTCTCTCTCTGTCTCTGTCTCTATCTCTCTCCTTTCTGTGAGGGTGTCTATGAACGTCTGTGAATCAGAAATCGACTTCATGCTCATTTGTCCTAGATACCAACAGGTTAGAAAACAGTTTATTCTTCAAAAAATTTGCAACCATCCATCGATGTTCAGATTTGCGTGAAATACTCATTGAAAGTCGCAATCTACATGAATAATGCATTCCAGTTAAGATCGTGCTACGAGGATGGATGATGAAATTCAAAACCTTTGACATGCAATATTCGCTGTTTTCTTTCGTCTGATTTTCATCCCTAACCCACTGTTCCCTTTGACATGGGCAAATGGTCCAGTTCAGTGAACTATTTGTCTTGTCTTGTCTTGTCTTGTCTCTCTCTCTCCCTCTCACTCACTCACTTGTTTCTTTCTTTCTGTCTTTCTGTCTTTGTTTCTTTTCTTTCTTCCCTTCACTGTTATCAACCCCAACCCCTTTCCTTTGCGCCACACACATCTTCTCATCTATCGTTTCAATCAGGTTCATCATAGCTTTCCGTGTGCTTCGTGCCGGATTCCTATTTCACACCATCTTCCGCTGCTGTAATCGGTCTTGTTTCTGTTCATTTGGAATCTTCTCATTGCGCTGCATGAAAAAATATAAGCTGTATGCTGATTCCCTTTCTGCATGGATCAAGATTTTGATAGCTGCCTGCCCCTATCCTCTCTCT
>NC_134883.1:35837488-35842488 GCF_041734735.1 Babylonia areolata
CAATCAGTTGTTTAGTAGTGAGAGTGCGTGGCTTCTGTTATCATTATCAAAAAACCAAACCAAACCAAACCAAAACAAACAAACAAAAAAAACAAAAAAAAAAAAAAAAAAGCACCGGCATGGATGTGTTCATTTTCTGTCGAAATATTATGTACATTATGAAATATGTCTTTATCTTCGTTTCTTTTCATCAGTGCATTATCACACTCCGGATATTCCCTGTCTGCCCCCACCCCTCCCTCATTCTATAAAAGGACTAACCTTTCACACATATGTGCAAATGAAGAAAAAAAAGAAAGAAAAAAGAGAGATAAGAAGAGGAAAATGAATAAAGGAATCACTAATCACTACCAGCGCCGTTAAAACGGACATGTGAAACGCCGACAACATTTGTGTTGCGTTAATGGCTTCAGTGTGTATCTTCACTTCAGCAACGAATTTTAGTTGTTGTTTATCTTGTTTTGTTTTGTTTTGTTTCCACTTTAGCGATTGAGTCTATTCCGGATTGCATTCATGTGCAAATGTAATAGCAGGGTGACGGTCACAGTGGGTATTACCTGCCCCTCTCTGTCTCTCCCCTCTGTCTTTCCTCCTCCTCCTCCCCTCTCTGTCTCTCCCCTCTGTCTTTCCTCCTCCTCCTCCTCCCCCTCTCTGTCTCTCCCCTCTGTCTTTCCTCCTCCTCCTCCTCCTCCCCCTCTCTGTCTCTCCCCTCTGTCTTTCCTCCTCCTCCCCCTCTCTGTCTCTCCCCTCTGTCTTTCCTCCTCCTCCCCCTCTCTGTCTCTCCCCTCTGTCTTTCCTCCTCCTCCCCCTCTCTGTCTCTCCCCTCTGTCTTTCCTCCTCCTCCTCTCCTCTCTGTCTCTCCCCTCTGTCTTTCCTCCTCCTCCTCTCCTCTCTGTCTCTCCCCTCTGTCTTTCCTCCTCCTCCTCTCCTCTCTGTCTCTCCCCTCTGTCTTTCCTCCTCCTCCTCCCCCTCTCTGTCTCTCCCCTCTGTCTTTCCTCCTCCTCCCCTCTCTGTCTCTCCCCTCTGTCTTTCCTCCTCCTCCTCCTCCCCCTCTCTGTCTCTCCCCTCTGTCTTTCCACCTCCTCCTCCTCCCCCTCTCTGTCTCTCCCCTCTGTCTTTCCACCTCCTCCTCCTCCCCCTCTCTGTCTCTCCCCTCTGTCTTTCCTCCTCCTCCCCCTCTCTGTCTCTCCCCTCTGTCCTTCCTCCTCCTCCCCCTCTCTGTCTCTCCCCTCTCTCTTTCCTCCTCCTCCCCCTCTCTGTCTCTCCCCTCTGTCTTTCCTCCTCCTCCCCCTCTCTGTCTCTCCCCTCTGTCTTTCCTCCTCCTCCTCCTCCCCCTCTCTGTCTCTCCCCTCTGTCTTTCCTCCTCCTCCCCCTCTCTGTCTCTCCCCTCTGTCTTTCCTGCTCCTCCTCCTCCTCCCATCCCATGCCGTGTTTCAGTTGACGTGTGTGGCGATCAGGGAAGGGTGTGGCGATTTCTCTCTTTCTTTCTTGTCATTTCACTTTGTTGCTGTTTGTTTGTGAGCAGTTGAATGGACCGAAAGAAATCCTGTTTCCCTTTTAATCGTTTAAAACAGACAGTAAAGCCTCTTGCTTTAAATTGAATCGAAGTGGTATTGTAAGGAGGATGGGTTGGGTTGGAGGGGGGGCGGGGGGGGGGGGGGTTGAGGGGTTGGAGGTAAGGGGGAGGGGAAAGAGGTGTAAGCGGGCTGGAAGGGTTTGGTGTAAGGGGAGGGGGGGGGGGGGGGCGCCATGTTCATCTGACGATTGTCCTTGGTCGTGGTCACTACAGGGAGACAACTTGGTGATGAGGTGATTGTTCCGTCTGCCTCCTGGAGTCTGTGTCCTCTTGTTTGTGTGGGTGATTGGGGCTGGTGGGGAGGGTGGAAGGAGAGGGGAAGGGGGAAGCAAGGGGGCTGGGGGAGGAAAGGAAATGTGGGGGGGGAGGGGAGGGGGGGGCGGGGAGGGGAGGGAAGGGGGGGCTGGAGGGATGAGTTGGTGTCGGAAGAGGAAGGACCTTGACAAATTGCTTCGGATAGGCTTTGATTTGTTTGTTTTGCCAGGTTGTTTATGTGTTCGTTTGTCAGTATGTATGTCCGTCTGCCTGTCTCTTTAAGTCTTTCTTCTTTTTCTACTCATTTTCTTGTTTTTTTATAGCGCGCGCGCGCACACACACATGCGTGCGTGCGTGCGTGTGCGTGTATGTGTGTGTGTGTGTGTTTGTATGCGTGTGTGTATGTGTGTGTGTTTACCTGCGTGTGTGTCGCGCGTGTGTGTATGTGTATGTACACACACACACACACACACACACACACACACGCACGCACGCACACAAAGAGAAATAGGATTGCAGGAGAAACATGGGCGGAAGATATGGGGCGAGCACAGACAACAATCCTCTTCCGGCGGGGCCAGTGGCAGCTTGGCAAGGGTTGGAGAGGGCAAGATGACAGGTTGATTGTGTCGTACGTCGTCCGAGCATTGTATGGATCGGCCCCTTTATCCCTGCCTCCTTTGTTCCCTGTCTCAGGCTGCTGGCTGCTGGTGGTGGTGGGGGGGGGGGGGGATATTGTGTGTGTGTGTGTGTGTGTGTTCGTGGGAGCCCACGTATGCTGTCTTCCTCTGAGTCTGTCTGCCTGCCCCGCTGAGATATATGTTTACATCGTCCATCTTTCATCCTCCCTTCTCCTCTTTTTCCACTCCCCCCCCTGCCCCCTTCTCCCCTCCCCCAGGTTCTGATGCATGTAGCAAATGCAGCATTCTGGCACTGAGCAACACGAGAATCACTGTTCCTATTTCCCTTAGCGTTGGTGACCAAAACGCAGAAGTTGTGTAAACAGAGATGGTGGCTATTTGATTCCCCACAGACGAAAATGTCTGACTGGGAAGCACAGTGCTGTTGTTGAAGCTGATGGCAGCTGACCCGTGGTTCTGTAGAACCGCCAGTAGGTGCAGTGGCTGGCTCGTCTGAAGGCATGAGTTCTCGCGTGAGGAACATTGTGATGTGTAGATAGAGCTTGGGCCTTTGAGAGAGACGGGGGCCGGGGAAGGGGGGGGGTGCAATAAATTCAGGCCTCTGCCCATTTTCATGGGGACGGAAACATCTATCAGTACAAAGCAAACGAGCGGGCGAGAACGGGAGACGGAGAGACAGACCGTTTTGTTCTTGTTGTTTCTGTTGCTGTTTTGTTCTTTTTGATTCTGTTGCTGTTTTGTTCTTTTTACTGATATACCACTTTGGCTGCTGCTGTAGCATTTGTTGCTTGTTGTTGTTGTATGCAGACCACGAAGTACTCTTTCCCTCTCTTTGTTTTTTTCACATTTTTATATTTCCTTTCGACCTTTATTGGTCCTGAATATAATTATACCATGATGCGAAACATTGCTGCGCGCGCGCGCGTCATGTGTGTGTGTGTGTGTGTGTGTGTGTGTGTGTGTGTGTGTGTGTGTGTGTGTGTGTGTGTGTGAGTTTCAGTTTCAGTAGCTCAAGGAGGCGTCATTGCGTTCGGACAAATCCATATACGCTACACCACATCTGTCAAGCAGATGCCTGACCAGAAGCGTAACCCAACGCGCTTAGTCAGGCCTTGAGAAAAAAAAGGTGAATAAATAATAGATAAGCGTACATAAATAAGTAAATAAATAAATAATAATTATAATATAAAAAGGTAGTAGTAGTAGTAGTAATAATAATAATAGTAATAATAATAAATAAACAAATAAGACAACAATGATGATAAATAAGCATATACATGTAAAACATGAAGACACACATTCACACATACACCCACACATGCATAACAGATATGCACCAAACATGCAGTTTCACAGATATGAAAGGACAGTCAAATACACATAAACGTACATGAGCCCCAACACACACACACACACACACACTACCCTGCACCTTCTCTACCCCCCTCCTCCACACACTCATTTCTAGGCTACGTATCGCAGCTTCCACGGCACACACACACACACACACACATACGCACGTGCACAGACCTCTCCTGACACTTGTGTACACTTACACCCTCGCGCATGCACAAACGCGCTCAAACATACAGACCCACACATACACACAAACACACACATACACACACGCACAGAGGCTGCCACTGATTGGCCGCAAGAGGGATGGGAAAAGATCTCTGATGCCAAGAACGTGGCGTCTAGTGTGTTGCTCAGTCTAATGTATTTGGAAAAGCCCACAGAGAATCTGTTCCGTTTTGAAGAAATTTGCGCAATGTTGGTTTGGAAATGATGCCGATATTTGTTTGATTTGCAAAGCATCGTGCTCTACCTTTCATGTTAGACTTACGGTCGCTCCCTCTCTCTGCTTTTATTTCTTTGAGGCGATCGATGATGTGTGTGTGTGTGTGTGTGTGTGTGTGTGTGTGTGTTTGCGAGTGTGCGCGGTACACGTACCACCAATCCCCACTGCAACTAATACATATACCCCCACCTCTTCTCACCCCTCTGATTTACATAATCACCGAATGCTGACATGGCTTGCGGGATCTTTACCGTGAGCATTTGATCTGCATGTGAGAGGGAGCGGTCGTAAGTCCAACACACGAATTGGGTATAGGCACTAGCCGTTCTGCACATCTGTTGACTGATGAAATAGGAAAAACCCACATCCTTAACCCACCAGGGCCCGTATGCACGTCAAACCCGATTAGCTTATGCGCGTTTAGGGCTTAAACGCGGTTAGCTATTCGGAGCTTAAACGCGATTAGCTCCTCTCCGGTTTTGGTATGTACGTCGCCCTATTCGCGATTGAATAGCTCTCCGCGTTTACGGGGCAGGACACGGCGCGCTATTTATAGATTCTTTGGAAAACCGCGGTGCAGCAGGCATTGCTTTCGGTTTAGACATACCCTCCCTCGTGGAACTACCGCTGGTACGTGCTTCGTCGGTTTTCGTCAGTCCCAGTTTTTATTGTTTGTATTACTTGCCATGGAGAATTCAAAGCGCACTAGGAAGCCAAATTTCAGTGC
>NC_134883.1:35847488-35864988 GCF_041734735.1 Babylonia areolata
CCTCCCCGTGTTTCCCTTCACCCCTCCCCCCCCCCCCGTGTTTCCCCTTCACCCCCTTCCCCCTCCCCGTGTTCCCCCTCCCCCCTCCCCCTGTTTCCCCTTCACCCCTCCCCCTCCCCGTGTTCCCCCCTCCCCCCTCCCCCTGTTTCCCCTTCACCCCTCCCCCTCCCCGTGTTTCCCCTTCACCCCTCCCCCTCCCCGTGTTCCCCCTCCCCCCTCCCCCTGTTTCCCCTTCACCCCTCCCCCTCCCCGTGTTTCCCCTTCACCCCTCCCCCTCCCCGTGTTCCCCCTCCCCCCCTCCCCGTGTTTCCTCTTCAACCCCTCCCCCTCCCCGTGTTTCCACTTCACCCCTCCCCCTCCCCGTGTTTCCCCTTCACCCCTCCCCCCCTCCCCCTGTTTCCCCTTCACCCCTCCTCCCCCCCTCCCCGTGTTTCCCCTTCACCCCTCCCCCCTCCCCCTGTTTCCCCTTCACCCCTCCCCCCTCCCCCCTCCCCGTGTTTCCCCTTCACCCCTCCCCCCTCCCCGTGTTTCCCCTTCACCCTCCCCCCTCCCCGTGTTTTCCCCTTCACCCCTCCTCCCCCCTCCCCGTGTTTCCCCTTCACCCTCCCCCCTCCCCGTGTTTCCCCTTCACCCCTCCCCCCTCCCCCCCTCCCCGTGTTTCCCCTTCACCCCTCCCCCCTCCCCCCTCCCCGTGTTTCCCCTTCACCCCTCCCCCCTCCCCGTGTTTCCCCTTCACCCCTCCCCCCTCCCCCCTCCCCGTGTTTCCCCTTCACCCCTCCCCCCTCCCCCCTCCCCGTGTTTCCCCTTCACCCTCCCCCCTCCCCGTGTTTCCCCTTCACCCCTCCCCCCTCCCCCCTCCCCGTGTTTCCCCTTCACCCCTCCCCCTCCCCGTGTTTCCCCTTCACCCCTCCCCCTCCCCGTGTTTCCCCTTCACCCCTCCCCCTCCCCGTGTTTCCCTTCACCCCTCCCCCTCCCCGTGTTTCCCCTTCACCCCTCCCCCCTCCCCCCTCCCCGTGTTTCCAATCGTCGTCTTCTCCCTGTGTTTCAACAGCTGTGATGTGTTGTCACGTCCGAGCAAATTGCTGTGGCAGTCTCTCTTCCCTTTTCCTAGCTCCTCACTCTCTGTCTCTCTTCCTCTTTGTCCGTCTCGTGTTATTGTTTCTCTCTCTCTTTCTCTCTCTCTCTGTGTCTTTCTCCACCTCTCTCTTTCTCTGTGAGTGAGTGAGTGTGTGTGTGTGTTTGTGTGTGTGTGTGTTTTTGTTTTGTGTGTGTGTGTGTGTGTGTGTGTGTGTGTGTGTGTGCCCGCGCGCGTATGTGTGTGTGAGTGAGTGAGTGGAGGGGGGCACGTGCGTTCGTGCGTGCATGCGTGAATGGGTGTTCTTCTCTCTCTCTCTATGTTTCTCTTCCTTCCCCACTCTCCACCACACCCCCACCTCTCTTCCTCCTCCCTCCCCCCTTCCCTTCTGTCTGCTCTTTGCCTCCCTGAACCCCTCCCCCCCCGCCACCCGTCCCCCACCCCTCCCCCACGCTTCCCACCCATCGTGTCTCCTCGGTGCACGATCCACGCCGTGTCCTTCCTGTCCCTAGCCCCCTCCCCACCCCTCCACCAACCCCTCACTGTCCACACCCCTCCTCCCCCTCCCCACCCCTCCACCAACCCCTCACTGTCCACACCCCCCCTCCCCCTCCCCACCCCTCCACCAACCCCTCACTGTCCACACCCCCCCTCCCCCTCCCCACCCCTCCACCAACCCCTCACTGTCCATACCCCATCCTCCCCCTCCCGACCCCTCCACCAACCCCTCACTGTCCATACCCCATCCTCCCCCTCCCCACCCCTCCACCAACCCCTCACTGTCCATACCCCCCCTCCCCCTCCCCACCCCTCCACCAACCCCTCACTGTCCATACCCCCCTCCCCCTCCCGACCCCTCCCGTCCTCCTGTCTCCCAATAACCCTGTCCCTCCCCTTCCCCTCTCTTCAGCACCTCGTCAATCACGGGCATTGTTTTTCTCACCTGCACCCCCACCTCCTACCCCACCCCCACCCTAATCCCACAACTCCCTTCCTTCCTGTGGTGACCGCCCGGCTGCCTGACGGCTGGTCATCTTCTTGGACAAGGTCCGAGGTCTGGAGAGACCATCCCTGTGGCCTTCTTTTGTTTTTGTACACTTTCCGGGTTGTGGCAAAGTGTGCTGACGTGATAGTCTATTGATTCGTCCAGGAAGAGAGACATAGAGCAAGGAGAAGGAGGGAGGGTGGGGGTGGGGGTGGAAGGAGATGGAGAGGAGAGGAAGTGGTGGGTGTTGAAACGAAGGGAGAAAAAACGACAAACGCTGTTTCTTGTCAGCATTATTTTTCAGAATGTTGGGTTCTGGGGGGGAGATTTTGTTATTTCGTGATTCTTCACGTTGCTGTGAACCGGAGGGGTTTAATTCAGTCTGCATGTGGTACAGCCATTGGCAACTCTTTCCCCTCTCTTCTCGTGGGAGAATTGATGGGGACGTCAAGGGATTTCCATCCTGTCCAGCAGGTCTTAAAGGGGCAGTTATTTCACTCAATCCTTTGAGGCTGAGGTATCTCGTGAGGTATATCCACAGCATTCATGACATAACGGGCTCGTACAGAAAGAAATTAATAATTATATGGTACAAATGTGGTTCTTGAGAAAAACTAAAAACAAAACAAACAAACCCAAAAACATTGTAGTCCAGTGATAGCTGAAAGACATATAAAAGCAAGTTCGAGAATAAAACTCTGTCTTTGTGGCCGTCGGACATTTTGTTAAGTTAGCGCACGGAAAAGAACAAGCCCATGGCAACATGAAAATATTGTCCCTTACCAAAGTCTCTAGAAGATTCCACTTCAACAGTCAAAGAAATGCACTTGCTGACAGAACAGAAAACTGGGCGGCGCTGCATTCTCGGGACGAACTCTCTTGGAGAGAAATCTGTTGTGACTCGACTAGGAATACAATTCAATTTAATGTAGCGCAATACAGTACAGAATAGTACGATACGATACGGTACGTAACTATATGATACGATGCGATGCGATGCGATATGATACGATGCGATGCGATGCAATGCGATGCGATATGATACGATGCGATATGATACGATGCGATCCGATGAGATACGATACGATACGATACGATGCGATGCGATGCGATACGATACGATACGATACGATACGATACGATACGATACGATACGATACGATGCGATACGATGCGATGCGATATGATACGATTCGATGCGATGCGATGCGATACGATACGATATGATGCGACATGCGTATCGTATCGTATCGTATCGTATCGCATCGTATCATATCGCATCGTATCGTATCGCATCACATCCGTATCGTATGGCATCGTATCATATCGCATCGCATCGTATCGTATCGTATCGATACGATGCGATGCAAGAAAATGCAATGGACCACTCCCGAATATATTTTTTTTAATTACAAAAAACAAAACAAAAACAAAAAAACAACCTCTGTCTCTGTGGTGAATTTGACCGGAGGGGGTGTTTGCAAATGGGGTGCCCAAACGGTGTTTGAGCTCTCCTTTTCCTTTAAAAAAAAAAAAAAAAAAAACCCAAAAAAACTCCAACAATCATGCATGTTCGTGCTCATGCTCGTGTGTGTGTGTGTGTGTGTGTGTGGAGTGAAGGTCAGGTCGGAAATTGCCCGGGGAGAACAGTTTTCCTTTCGCGTCGACATGATAGTGAACGACCAATCAGCACGCCGTAAGCGTCACGAGTCGCTGGGGGGATTCCCCTTCCTCCCCAACCTCTCTCTTTCCCTTTTATACCCATTCCCCTGTCTTCTCTCGGGACTTCTCGCGTGACGAGACAGTGTCAGTCCGTGGATTGCGGGTTTTAGTGTAGATTCACTTTGTGCAAAGGAACGTTGGAGGGGGTAGGGGAGGGGGTGGGGAAGGCATTCTGACAGTGAGACAACTGTAACGTGTGGTTCGTCTGGTGCTTTGGGGAACAGAATGGACTCACAAACTACTTTGAACTGGGAGGTCTTGGGTTGTTAATGTAAGCTTATTGTAAGAATTGGAGTGCGAAGTGTTTTTTTTATATTCTTTTTGGGTGGTGGGGGATTTGGGTGTGTGTGTGTGGGGGGGGGGGGGGGAATGGGGGGGGGGGGGTGCAAAGTACTTGCTGATCAATTGTACAGAAGTGGGAGTACAGAAAGGTCGGGGCCGGGGGAGGGGGTACAGGGGGCGGTACAGGGTGTGTGTGTGTGGGGGAGAGACTGGTAAGCATACTGTAACGTTTGGTGTGTGTGTGTGTGTGTGTGTGTGTGGTAGGTATTGTGTAAAATGATTGTGACTCACTAATCACTTTGTACACAGATGAGAAGAGGGGGTGTATGTGTGAGGGGGAGGGAGGGGGTGGACTGGCGTTATTGATGTAACCTCAGTGTAGTGTTTTATCTATCTGGTACTTTGGGGAGGAAAAGACACGTGGGCGGTGACTGGAGCAGGGGGTAGCGTTGCTAATTCACACTAACGTTAACGTTTTGGTAAAAAAGGACTGAAAGGTGACTTTGTACAGGGGACTGGGTTTCACCGTGTGTGGAACTTAGGTGTGTGTGTATGGGGTGAGGGGGGTGGGGCGTGGAGGTGTTAGAGTGGGAGGGTGGGAGGGACGTACAGATCCACCAGTCTCGGTGTTATTGTCTGCTCATCTATTAGTCTGTCTGTCTGTCAGCCTGTCTTTCAAGAACCATTCTAATAAGCGGGTAGAAGAATTTCTTTCCATTCCAATTAATTTTCTCTATCTCTCTCTCTCTCGCTCGCTCGCTCCTATCTCTCTCCCGTCTTCTCTCTCTTTCCCCATTATATCTTCTCTCCTCCCTCCATCCTCCCCCCTCTCCCTCTTTTACAGCGTTTTGTGCGTCTTAAACGTGTTTGTGTACCTCCATTGCAAACAGGCCTGTGGCCTTGCAGTAAATTATTCATGAGGTATGAGTTTGGGTTTTTTGTGTGTGTTTTTTTTTGTTTTGTGTGTGTGTTTTCTCTCTCTTGCGCGCTCTCTGTTTATCTGCCGCTTTTCGCTCCTTTCCTCTCAGCATTCTGTGCGTCTTCAATGTGTTTATGTCCCTCCTTTGCAAATTTACTCGTGGCATTGCAATGAATTATTTCTGTCTGTCTTTCTGTCTGTGTGTCTGTCTCTCCCCCTCTCCTCCTCCTCCTCTCTCTCTTCGTTTCTCTACCCCCCCCTCCCCTCTCAGTCTCCATGCATTGTTGTTTGGCAATGTGAACAAAGGAATTGTTGATATCCCGTCTCTTTAGTCCCCAAGGCTGAAAAGAAAAAAGACACAAAACGTGTGAATATGATTTCATGTTGGCAATTATGTGTGTAATTTCAGCAGTGGCATTGTTATTCTCACCCCATTGTTTGGGTCAATGGCCTGAATATTGAATTAAACCATTCTTAATGTTGCGTTCTCTCTGTCTCTATCTGTCTCTGTCTGTCTGTCTGTCTCTCTCTCTGTGCCTCTATCTGTGTCTCTGTCAGTTTGTATGCCTGCCTGTCTGTCTGACAGTCTCTCTGTCTGTCTGTCTCTCCCCCTCTCTCTCTGCGCCCCCACGAGGTCGTGTTCAAGACACCGAAGAGGGAACGTGGCTGTATTGCTTCAACTGAAAAAAAAGAAGAAAACAAAAAGAAAAAGAAAGGGCCGGTCTCTTATTGCAGTCTGGTAGTGGTGGTGGGGGTTATGGTCGGGAGGGTGGAAGGGGGATAACTTTCTTTGCGTTTCCGAAACCCGATCCGGAAGGAAGGGGCCCACCCGTCATGCGGCATTCCGGTGGTCAGGTCATGAGGCATTCCATTCCGGTGGTCACGTCATGAGGCATTCCATTCCGGTGGTCACGTCATGAGGCATTCCATTCCGGTGGTCACGTCATGAGGCATTCCATTCCGGTGGTCACGTCATGAGGCATTCCGGTGGTCACGTCATGAGGCATTCCGGTGGTCACGTCATGAGGCATTCCGGTGGTCACGTCATGAGGCATTCCATTCCGGTGGTCACGTCATGAGGCATTCCATTCCGGTGGTCAGGTCATGAAGCATTCCGGTGGTCACGTCATGAGGCATTCTATTCCGGTGGTCACGTCATGAGGCATTCCGGTGGTCACGTCATGAGGTATTCCATTCCGGTGGTCACGTCATGAAGCATTCCGGTGGTCACGTCATGAGGCATTCTATTCCGGTGGTCACGTCATGAGGCATTCCGGTGGTCACGTCATGAGGTATTCCATTCCGGTGGTCAGGTCATGAAGCATTCCGGTGGTCACGTCATGAGGCATTCTATTCCGGTGGTCACGTCATGAGGCATTCCGGTGGTCACGTCATGAGGTATTCCGGTGGTCACGTCATGCGGCATTCTATTCCGGTGGTCACGTCATGAAGCATTCTATTCCGGTGGTCACGTCATGAGGCATTCTATTCCGGTGGTCACGTCATGAAGCATTCCGGTGGTCACGTCATGCGGCATTCCAGTGGTCACGTCATGAGGCATTCCGGTGGTCACGTCATGAAGCATTCCGGTGGTCACGTCATGAGGCATTCCGGTGGTCACGTCATGAGGCATTCCGGTGGTCACGTCATGAGGCATTCCGGTGGTCACGTCATGAGGCATTCTGGTGGTCACGAACTCGGGTCAGCAGCTTCCATGGCCCGGTCACACGTCGTTACTACGTGCTCCAAAATGTCAATAATTTTCTGTGATTGTTTTCAAAAGGCTGTTCGAAATGAAACGCAGTTTAAAGCAACACATTTCTTTTTGTTATCAAAACAATGGATCGAATCGCTGGTGAGCTCGTTTGAAACCAGGCCCCCGATTGATTTTGTTTCTTCTTTTTTTTTTTCTAAAACAAAATGCTGGAGGATGGAAGGGGGTGCTATTCACAAATGATTCTGTGAAACTCTCTTGAGTTATGGTAGTTTGATACTTAGTTTGGGGTTTAGTTTGAGACGGGGATTTGGGTACGTGGACGGACAGATTCAAAATGTGTTTAGTTACACAGTGGCGTGTTATTTTATCCCGTCTTTTTCTTGTTTGTGTTGATTTGGTGTGGGGTTTTTTTTCTCCTCTCGCCTTTTTCTTTTGTCTCCTTCGCTTTGTGCAGACATTGTTAACAAGTTCACACACACACACGAACACACACACACACACACACACACACACACACACACACACACACACGCACGCAGCCCACCACCCAACTTCATACAGATATGGAATTACACCCAACCCTCCTTCGCCCCTGTCTCTGTCTCTCTCCCTCTCTCTCTGTCTCTGTCTCCCTCCCCCTCTCTCTCTCTCATGTGTCCCTATTATTGACCTTGATATAAAGATGTGTATAGAAGACCTATGGAGTGAAGGACCATGCTGATAATATGTCAGAAAAAGTAAAACACCTGACCTCTTCCGGTCCCAATTCATTTTGAATCTCGGGCAGCGCATTTCAGGCAGTCATTGCTATTGCTAATCGCTCCAGACGCTATCTAAAACCACCACCACCATCACCACCACCACCAAGAAATAAAGAAAGGAAAATTAAACCAAAAAGACAACGAAAAACAAAAACAAAAAAGGGTTATCCTGTTACGGGTTTGTCAGTTTATTTAATCATGATGTGTTCACACAAGGTGGTGGTGGTGGTTTTAGTCTGAATAAATCCAAAACAACTTATATTTATCATCATAATCATTGGATTAGCAAATAGATTAAACTAGTATAAACTATAAACTGTTTAAACTATAAAAGCAGCATTTTCAATACAGTGGCTTGTGCTTCATAAACAAGTTTATTGAAAACTATTCCAAAGATGATAAGTTTTGCTCACGAGTGCTCTTGCACAGTATATACATATAGCTCTAGCGGAAATAATCGTAAGTCTGTGAAAAAACAACAACAAAATAATCAAAATTCTCCTTGTGCGAACAGCCGCGTATGTTTGTGTTAGTTAAGTCTGTGCATGGAACCATTGATCACGATCTATCATGAATAATGCAGCGTCAAGGAATGGCTTTCCGCCAGACTACACACCGTTTTATGTCCTCCATGTTGTTTGCAGTCAGCTAGTTTTTGTTCCGTTTTCCACGTGTCCACTCGTTCTCTGGCTGTGGGGTTGCCTCTGTTTTTGTCAGTGTTATTTATACCTGTAATAAGTCAGTGCGGTGACTGCAAGCTTGGTGTGAATCTGTAAAATGCAAGCATACACACATGCACACGCATGCACGCATACATTTGCACACACACACACACACACACACACACACACACACACACACACACACACACACACACACACACACATAAATCCACCAGCACGCATACACCTGTAGAATATGCGCACTCACAGATACATTCATACACATGTACGCACTCACTCATTCACACACCCATACACACACACACACACACACACAGATACACACTCACATACATACACACATGCACACACACACACACCCACGCACACACACACACACACACACACACACGCGCGCGCGCGCACGCACACACACACAAACACGTATGCACGCACACACACACACACACATACACACTCACATACATACACACATGCATACACACGCACACATATACACTCAAACGCGCGCGAACTCACACACACACGCGCGAACTCACACACACACACACACACACACACACACGCACGCACGCACACACGCACACACACACGCACAGAGAAGAGAGATCCGTAGTTTATTGTTCTATCGCAAGAAAAAGACAGTTTGAACCTGACAGAACCTCGTCGAAGCTGTGAGATATATCATCGCCAAACATTCACATAAAGCTTGATGTAAGACATTCATGATAATTTTACCAGGTTGCATGCCTGTCAAAATTATCAACGAAACCTATCAGTTTTATTTACGCGCTTGCAATAAAACGTTGATATTCAGTTTCATCGTATTCCATTCCTGTCAGAGTTACCCATAGAAGCTATAAGTTTGGTAAACGCGTTGGCAATAAATTTGTAGATTTATGATTTTTTTTTTTACCATGTTGCTTTCTCATATCAACATCATCAATATAATCTACAGATTTTATTATTATTATTATTATTATTATTATTATTTTGCTATACTGTTGTTGTTGTTGTTATTATTATTACCATCATCATCGTTATTGTTATCATTATTATCATTTTTAAAATTTATTTTTTTTATTATCATCATCATCATCATTGTCACTCTGGTTATTATTATAATTATTTTAATTATTTCATTATTGATACTATTATTGTTATCATTATTATTATTATTATTATCATTATTATTATCGCACATTCGTCAGAACCGCAGTGACCCTGCAACAGTCTTTATGGAGAAGCGGCGTGGCGAGACCTACATGTTCCCCATGACAGCCCACACACAATGCTTCATGAGGGAATAAACAAGCCATGTGGAAACTTCGGTCCTGGTATCGTCCTAATCGCTGCCTGCAGAACCGAAACGATGATGGTGAAGATTCATCACTGTTTCCACTGTAGTGTTGCGTACATTCTGAAGCTGGTTACAATCCTGGTGTGTTGGGTGCAAAATAAAACCATAGAAGAAGAAGAAAATGAAAATGATTAAAAACAAATTCTAAGAAAATCGAAGTACAGGTTTTAGTGGGCAGTTCGTTCGAGTAGTGTTTGTAAATTTGTTAAAACTTTTGTTTTTGAAAATTCAAATGCCTATTAAAAGGAGGGCAGGCGGGGGGGGGGGGGGGGGGGGGGAACCAGTGCGCAGTCACGACATGTTTAGAGCGCACCGTATGAATTGTCCTAACGTTACGACAGATATGGTTGCGTATATCTACATCATGTGTCCGAAAAGAAGACAACGGAAAAGAAAGAACGACCATAGAAAAGAACAACAAGTAACAGCAACACATATAAGATAACAACAACAACAAGAACAACAACAACAACAACAACACACACACACACACACACAGAGTCGACAGCATGAACATTCATATCGAGACTATGGATGAGGAGCACGTGTTATTACGAGAACGGCCACATAGTACTGCATGGCTTACTACTTTTGTGTTATTGAACAACGTGCTGAATCCACTCTCTCTCTCTCTCTCTCTTTCTCTCTCTCTCTCTCTCTCTCTAGCAACAAGACTGGTCCGTGCTCATAAACGAAAATCACGTGCTGATTTCATCTTCTGAAGCTCTGTCTCATTCTGTGTGTGTGTGTGTGTGTGTGTGTGCTCACCAGTGATCCCTGCGCTCAATGAAATCGACGAGAATCACGTGCTGAGTTCATCTTCTTCGCTCACTGTGTGTGTGTGTGTGTGTGTGGTGTTTGTGTGTGAGTTATGAAAGTGGAAGGGGGAGGTGCCTTGGTGTGCAACATTATGTGACGAGACAACCACGTTCCTGTCATGTGGGACATTTCCATCAAATTCGAATGATACATTTTCCCCAGTAAGCAATGTTATCATCGCAGCCTGTGTGATTCTGCTAACTAGTTTGTTCTGTTTGTCTGTGTCAGTCTCCGTCACTCTGTGTGTCTGTTTGTCTCTGTGTCTGTGTCAGTCTCCGTCACTCTGTGTGTCTGTTTGTCTCTGTGTCTGTGTCAGTCTCCGTCACTCTGTGTGTCTGTTTGTGTCTGTGTCAGTCTCCGTCACTCTGTGTGTCTGTTTGTGTCTGTGTCAGTCTCCGTCACTCTGTGTGTCTGTTTGTGTCTGTGTCAGTCTCCGTCACTCTGTGTGTCTGTTTGTGTCTGTGTCAGTCTCCGTCACTCTGTGTGTCTGTTTGTCTCTGTGTCTGTGTCAGTCTCCGTCACTCTGTGTGTCTGTGTCTGTGTCAGTCTCCGTCACTCTGTGTGTCTGTCTGTCTCTGTGTCTGTGTCAGTCTCCGTCACTCTGTGTGTCTGTGTCTGTGTCAGTCTCCGTCACTCTGTGTGTCTGTTTGTGTCTGTGTCAGTCTCCGTCACTCTGTGTGTCTGTCTGTCTCTGTGTCTGTGTCAGTCTCCGTCACTCTGTGTGTCTGTTTGTGTCTGTGTCAGTCTCCGTCACTCTGTGTGTCTGTTTGTGTCTGTGTCAGTCTCCGTCACTCTGTGTGTCTGTCTCTGTGTCTGTGTCAGTCTCCGTCACTCTGTGTGTCTGTCTCTATGTCTGTGTCAGTCTCCGTCACTCTGTGTGTCTGTCTCTGTGTCTGTGTCAGTCTCCGTCACTCTGTGTGTCTGTTTGTGTCTGTGTCAGTCTCCGTCACTCTGTGTGTCTGTCTGTCTCTGTGTCATTGTCAGTCTCCGTCACTCTGTGTGTCTGTCTATGTGTCTGTGTCTGTGTCAGTCTCCGTCACTCTGTGTGTCTGTCTCTGTGTCTGTGTCAGTCTCCGTCACTCTGTGTGTCTGTCTGTCTCTGTGTCTGTGTCAGTCTCCGTCACTCTGTGTGTCTGTCTGTCTCTGTGTCTGTGTCAGTCTCCGTCACTCTGTGTGTCTGTTTGTGTCTGTGTCAGTCTCCGTCACTCTGTGTGTCTGTTTGTGTCTGTGTCAGTCTCCGTCACTCTGTGTGTCTGTTTGTGTCTGTGTCAGTCTCCGTCACTCTGTGTGTCTGTCTCTATGTCTGTGTCAGTCTCCGTCACTCTGTGTGTCTGTTTGTCTCTGTGTCTGTGTCAGTCTCCGTCACTCTGTGTGTCTGTCTATGTGTCTGTGTCAGTCTCCGTCACTCTGTGTGTCTGTTTGTCTCTGTGTCTGTGTCAGTCTCCGTCACTCTGTGTGTCTGTCTCTGTGTCTGTGTCAGTCTCCGTCACTCTGTGTGTCTGTTTGTGTCTGTGTCAGTCTCCGTCACTCTGTGTATCTGTCTATGTGTCTGTGTCTGTGTCAGTCTCCGTCACTCTGTGTGTCTGTCTCTGTGTCTGTGTCAGTCTCCGTCACTCTGTGTGTCTGTTTGTGTCTGTGTCAGTCTCCGTCACTCTGTGTGTCTGTCTATGTGTCTGTGTCAGTCTCCGTCACTCTGTGTGTCTGTCTCTGTGTCTGTGTCAGTCTCCGTCACTCTGTGTGTCTGTTTGTGTCTGTGTCAGTCTCCGTCACTCTGTGTGTCTGTCTATGTGTCTGTGTCTGTGTCAGTCTCCGTCACTCTGTGTGTCTGTCTCTGTGTCTGTGTCAGTCTCCGTCACTCTGTGTGTCTGTCTCTGTGTCTGTGTCAGTCTCCGTCACTCTGTGTGTCTGTCTGTCTCTGTGTCTGTGTCAGTCTCCGTCACTCTGTGTGTCTGTCTGTCTCTGTGTCTGTGTCAGTCTCCGTCACTCTGTGTGTCTGTTTGTCTCTGTGTCTGTGTCAGTCTCCGTCACTCTGTGTGTCTGTCTCTGTGTCTGTGTCAGTCTCCGTCACTCTGTGTCTGTCTGTCTCTGTGTCTGTGTCAGTCTCCGTCACTCTGTGTGTCTGTCTCTGTGTCTGTGTCAGTCTCCGTCACTCTGTGTGTCTGTTTGTGTCTGTGTCAGTCTCCGTCACTCTGTGTGTCTGTTTGTGTCTGTGTCAGTCTCCGTCACTCTGTTTGTCTGTTTGTGTCTGTGTCAGTCTCCGTCACTCTGTGTGTCTGTTTGTGTCTGTGTCAGTCTCCGTCACTCTGTGTGTCTGTCTCTGTGTCTGTGTCAATCTCCGTCACTCTGTGTGTCTGTTTGTCTCTGTGTCTGTGTCAGTCTCCGTCACTCTGTGTGTCTGTCTCTGTGTCTGTGTCAGTCTCCGTCACTCTGTCTGTCTGTCTCTGTGTCTGTGTCAGTCTCCGTCACTCTGTGTGTCTGTCTGTCTCTGTGTCTGTGTCAGTCTCCGTCACTCTGTGTGTCTGTTTGTGTCTGTGTCTGTGTCAGTCTCCGTCACTCTGTGTGTCTGTCTGTCTCTGTGTCTGTGTCAGTCTCCGTCACTCTGTGTGTCTGTCTCTGTGTCTGTGTCAGTCTCCGTCACTCTGTGTCTCTGTCTCTGTGTCTGTGTCAGTCTCCGTCACTCTGTCTGTCTGTCTCTGTGTCTGTGTCAGTCTCCGTCACTCTGTGTGTCTGTCTGTCTCTGTGTCTGTGTCAGTCTCCGTCACTCTGTGTCTGTCTCTGTGTCTGTGTCAGTCTCCGTCACTCTGTGTGTCTGTCTCTGTGTCTGTGTCAGTCTCCGTCACTCTGTGTGTCTGTCTCTGTGTCTGTGTTAGTCTCCGTCACTGTGTGTCTGTCTCTGTGTCTGTGTCAGTCTCCGTCACTCTGTGTGTCTGTCTGTCTCTGTGTCTGTGTCAGTCTCCGTCACTCTGTGTGTCTGTCTCTGTGTCTGTGTCAGTCTCCGTCACTCTGTGTGTCTGTCTCTGTGTCTGTGTCAGTCTCCGTCACTGTGTGTCTGTCTCTGTGTCTGTGTCAGTCTCCGTCACTCTGTGTGTCTGTCTGTCTCTGTGTCTGTGTCAGTCTCCGTCACTCTGTGTGTCTGTCTCTGTGTCTGTGTCAGTCTCCGTCACTCTGTGTGTCTGTCTCTGTGTCTGTGTCAGTCTCCGTCACTCTGTGTGTCTGTTTCTCTCTCGTCCTCCTCGATCCCAACGCCTCTCTCTTACACAAGACTCTTGTACACGTGTGACCATTGCCCCTTACAAGCACGCTGTCTGTTCTCACAGGGACGGACATCAGTACGAGCGTGTGTTTTTGCCTGTATGCACAGACGGACAGACGAGTCGTACACACCTACACGGGAACACGAGCGTACAAGTCGGTGAGTGGCATTTGCATGACATGAGATTAATATTTGAAGATGTGGCATGAAAGAGTTTAATCTTAACAACAACAGCAACAACAACAACGACAACAATAACCAAAAATGTCGTGAAAAGATTAAGTTACTAAGGACTGAGTTGAGGGGGAAAGTTTGAATAAGTTGGAATTGAAGGAAAAGAGTTAAATGATCAAACATTGATGGGAAAGAATTACATAACTAAAAAAAAATCAAACAAAAGGGTGAAAGGGTTAAATTAAAAAAAAAAGAAGATAGGAATTCTTTACATAGATTAACGCAAATGGGAGAGGATTATATAATTAAGAATTGATGAGAAATGGGTCAGATCATTCTAATATGAACTGAATAATTAAAATTGACGGAATATGGTTAAATAATTGAAAAGCCAGGTGCAAGGATTACACATTTAATTGACAGGAAAGGGTCAAATAATTTAGAATTGATTAAAAGGCTGAAATGATTACAAATGGATGGGAAAGAGTTATTTATGAAGTGTCGACGTGAGAGGTATAGACAGCTAAAAGAATAAGGGAAAAGGTAAGGTAAGGTTAGGTAAGGTAGTTTAAAAATTGATAAGTTCTTTTTTGTAATTGAAAAGAATGAAATTAGTATGACGAGAAAGGATTCAAATATTTGAAAATATGTCCGGGGGTGGAGTGGGGGGTGGGGGGAGCGTTCAGTTATAATTTTCTGTCACGTGATAACTCAATATTTCAGCTCCTCAAACGCGAACGTAAGTTTTAGGTCAGTGGTAAATTAAACACTTTCAGTGTGTGTTCTAAAACGTCCAACCCCCCCCCCCCCCCCCCCACCGCCCCCTTGCCCCTCCCCCCCTCCATAATCTTTCATCTGCGGTCTGAGGTTCACAAGAACCCGTTGCTTACAGCCACACGGTTGCTCGACACGGTTACCCCCAAAACATTACCCGCCCCCTTTTTCATTTGCAACCAGGGGAAAAAACAGACCATTCTAACATCTTCAAACTGAAACGCAAAGGTATTGCTGCACAGTGTGTCGGCGTGGCTTCTGCACAAATAATTACACGCACAGTCTCAAGCCTCAGTCGCTGTGGTATTTATTATTGTCTCGCCCGCCAGTCAATAGCTGTTCTTTCGGCACGCTCTGGGGACACGTTATTAATATTGTACATGACAGCAGATAACATCTGGTTCCTTGCTCAAAGGCTTATTCTTTGGTATTAGTGTCTTATATATATATATATATAAACACACACACACACAACAGACATACAAACAAATAAAGAGACAAACAACAGACATATAAACAAACAAACAACAGACATACAAACATATGTTGGTTGATTGTTTTACTATCCTTGCTAATTCGACATAAGATATTTCAAAACCAGTGTTCCTTTTTCTGCAATTTGTCCAACATCTGTAACGTTGATTGATTCAAGATCTAGAATTTTTTCTCATTATAAGCTGTCCTAACCGATTTCTTACAAAGCGTTCAAATACATGTATTTGTTTTTCAATAATTGGTTTAACTTCATTAAGATTAACTGATTCAACATCTGAGATTATTTCTCGCTCTGTACATTACCAACTTATTTCCAATAAAGCGTTCAAATACAAGTGCTTGTTTCTCAATTATTAGTTTAATTTCAATAAGATTGATTGAATCAACATATGAGATTGTTTCGTATATTGCCAACAACAGGAGTTTCAACACATTGGAAAAGACTTCTCAGAATTGTTTTGTCACGTGTGCATTTTTCACTCGTAAATAATTTTAATGCCTTCCTTTCGCCTCCTATTACCACGACAAGTATCTGGTAATTTAGTCCCAGCAATAAATGGCCTCCGATATATAGATATAAAACATTATGTCTGTCCGTCTGTCTGTCTGTCTGCCTGTCTCTCTCTCTCTCTCTCTCTCTCTCTCTCTCACTCACTCACTCACACACACACAGACACACACACACAGACACACACACACAGACACACACACACGCTCTAAAAACACTTATAGTGAATAGACGTTAAACTGAAGATAAAACACACACACGTATACACACACACGCGCGCGCGCGCGCGCACACACACACACACACACACACACACACACACACACACACACACACACACACACACACACACACACACACACACACACACACACAGAGGTTTATTCCTTCAGAATAATGATTTCCACCCAGTAAAGGAAAAACCACCACCACCACTACCCACTCCACCCCACTCTCCACCCCTTGTCCCCAGAAACCCTCTCCTCCCCCCACCTCTCCTCCACCACCCACTCCACCCCACTGTCAATCCCGTTTCCCCAGAACCTCTCCCCTACCTCCCTCTCCTCCACCACCCGTCCACCCCGGAAAATGATCCGGGGAACATTGGAGGGGGGGGGGGGGATAACTCAATCTGCCCCTTCACAACATGTCCGTTAAAAGATGTTATTTTACCAAGTGGTTGCAAGTTCCCACGTGTCTTTGTCAAACTGATGTGCAGCCGACAGCAGTTCTCTGGGGAGGTGTTGTGAATGGAGTGAGGGGGGGAGGGGGGGGGGGTGAAAGGGGCCTGGGGGAGGGCTCATTCATGAAGAATTGAATGTAGTTTAACTGGAAAGTGAGAGGATTGCTTAGGGTGATGGCAAAGGAGAGAGAGAGAGAGAGAGAGAGAGAGAATTTAATATTAAGGCCACAGCCCCACATGAACAATGGGCGACAACTACATTAATCTATTGTAATGACATCATAACTATAGCAGTTAGTTGTGACACTACTTAAGATAGATTGACAGACAGACAGACAGACAGACAGTCAGACAGACAGACAGACAGACAGACAGACAGACAGACAGACAGTCAGACAGACAGACAGACAGACAGACAGACAGACAGACAGACAGACAGAGATGGACCATAAAAGACAGACATTAAGGCGTATGAAGAAGGCATGAAACAGAGACACTGACACTTTGACTGTTTACTGTCATTAGCTGAACAGCCCATGAGATGGGGGGGATACAGGGGGAGTCACATTGACTATCCAATTACCAGTTCTGTCTGCTTAAATTTTGTCCCCAAAGATAATCATTTGGTAAACCATTAATGTTTACACATATTTTGTATCAACAGACGTTTTGATGATATATTTTCTTTTCCCGTATATCCACTGCCTCTGAGACGTATTTTGCAACTGAAAGGATAATATTTTCGTCATTTGATGTTAAAACACTGACTAGGTCTTTCCTCTTTGCTGCAGCTGTATTAAAGAGTGTGCACTTTTCCCCGAACCTCCTCGTAACCTTTGCAACTGAACATGAACTGTTTCTCATCTTCTTTACCCTCGCCACACACTGGACAAGGAGATGTTGTTAATCCACGTCTGAAACCATCTTTTGTTAGCATTCAACCCAACTGTTCTCAATCTAAATCTAGCAAGATTGACTCTGTGCCACCTGTTTGTTATGATTGAAATATATCTTACTGTCTGAAATACTGAAAGAAAAGAACCAACTATATTTATCATTACTTTCCATTTCTGCATGCCAATTTGGTTTATAACACGCTATCAATCTGTCTTAAATGCTGAGATAAACGCATTTTCGTAAACCACTCCTTGACACGTCCAAACCAGTCCAAATCCATGTTCAGTTAGAGTGTTTTTTTTATTTGATAAACCCAGTTTTGTTTACGTCTCTCTTCTTGCACTGGCATCATCTCATACGCTTGCCTACATAATCTGGAAGCCGGTAGCCTTGT
>NC_134883.1:35869988-35877488 GCF_041734735.1 Babylonia areolata
GCCCTGGGGTGGGTTGCTTCAGCGATCATTGCAGTGCTAAGTTTGCTTATCGTTAAGAATGTTCATCATTCAACGGTAAACACCATATGATTAGGAACATTCTTAACTCTTAGCAAACTTAGTGCTGCAAAGATCGCAAAGCTGGTTCGCAAAGCTGAAACACTCCATGAGGAGTCAGTGTGGGTTGGTATCTTCTCCACTCTAACAGTCCGGGGCACCAGCTGATTGACTCCTCACGAACACGAGTAATTTTTATGACCCGCTCAAAACCACTCAGGTGGGAACCATTACCGGCATTTGTAGAACAATAAAGATATTCATATAGAAAAAAAATGGGTAGGTTTAATATGGGAACATTGTGTTGAGCACAAAAAAGAAAGAAGAAAGAAGAAAAGAAAAACCAACATAGCTTGCTCGGAAATAGTTCCTCGGGGAGTGAATCATGTGAATGTGTTGGCATGGATGGGGCGCGTTCTGTTCGCTGAGCGTGGCCCATTTTCGCTGTTTTCAGTTCAATCAGTTGCCTTCTATGTATCGTCCACTTTGATATATTTTAATGCATCTAATCATTTGTTGATTTCATTCCATGTTAACGTTTTGCACAAACCTGTGGTAGGCTCTCAAGGCCCGACCAACACGTTGGGCTTATGAGAAGGTCAGGCATGTGCTGCTTATCTATCTATCTATCTATCTATTTATCTGACTGTCTATCTATCTATTTCTATCTATCTACCTTTCTATCTACCTTTCTATCTATCTATCTATCTATCTATCTGTTTATGTAGACAGAGAGAGAGGGGGGGGAGAGGGAGGGAGAGACCGCCAGAAATGAATGCTGGTGATACGTTCAGCAGTGCTGCACCCCCATGACGAAACCAGGTTTGAGGACCAGTGATGATAATATCAGTTCTAGTGTAGCATATACTCTATGGACTTGTCCTTAGTTTTTGACACTTCCAACAAAGTGAAACTGAAACAAGAGTGATTCTGGACCGACTCCACGAAGGTGTCAAAATTGTGCTTGGGGGTCATTTTCAGATGGCGACACCGTTTTTTTTTTCTTTTCTTTCTTTCTTTTTTTTCTGTTCCGCACCTAAGCGTACCGTGCTCACCAAGCACGTCGGCCACCTCGTCCGGAGTTGGCTGCCGGAGTGTTTTCAATTACCTTCATCAATGTTGCACGTCCACTTCAAGAGCCGGGGCAGGTACACATACAGCAAAGCCACAGCACCCGACCTCCCATCCCCCCCCTCCCCCACCGACCACCCACCCCCTTCCCGTTTCCCTCCTTCCCAATCCCCCCACCTATCCCACCCACACCAACCGCCACTATGTCACAAGCACCAACGTGCGTGCGTATAGGTTTCGTTACACAAAATTCTACATTATGGCGCTGTTTTGTTTCGTGGCTGTGTTGTGCTGATGTGGGGGTGTAGGTGTGTGGGAGAGGGGTGTGTGTGTGTGGGGGGGGGGGAGAGGTTGGTGGGGGGTAGGGGCCAATTGTAATGGCTTGGTGGGGGGTAGGGGCCAATTGTATTGGCTTGGTGGGGGGTAGGGGCCAATTGTATTGGCTTGGTGGGGGGTAGGGGCCAATTGTAATGGCTTGGTGGGGGGTAGGAGCCAATTGTATTGGCTTGGTGGGGGGTAGGGGCCAATTGTAATGGCTTGGTGGGGGGTAGGGGCCAATTGTAATGGCTTGGTGGGGGGTAGGGGCCAATTGTATTGGCTTGGTGGGGGGTAGGGGAGGAGAGAGGGGGCGGGGATACGAATAGAGATGGGGGGTGGTTGGTCGTTGGAGGAACCGTTGCGAAAGTTTCATGATGTGTGTGTGTGTGTGTGTGTGCGTGTGTGTGTGTGTGCGCGCGCGCGCGTGTGTGTGTGTGGAAGAGAGAGAGAGAGAGAGAGAGAGAGAGAGAGAGAGAGAACGTGCATGCGTTGTTGTTGTTTGGATGCTGCATTTCTTGTACTCACGTTGCATGTTTTCATTTGAAAAGCACGATTTGTTGTTTATGATATTTGTTTGTGCTTCTATTTTGTTCTCATTTCTCTCTGTCTTCCCTTCTATCTTTGTCTCTTTTTCTGTCTTTCTCTGTGCGTGCTTTTGCACTACGCGTGCGTTCACGTAAGTCGTTCATGCAGATTTATTTATTTAATCCTTGAAAACGAGGGGTTTATGAAAGTGACGCGAAATATCTTACTTATAATTTGATACTGACCGAGACAGGTTTTTGATTTTTTTTTCATGAATACTGTATCTTCTCTCTTTTTTCTAAAGGCAGTATAATAAAGACCATACAAGTTGACAAAGAGGTCATCAGTTTTTATGACAAAACTGGCATCCGACATTTCGTGAGTTATACACCATTATCTCTTCTTGGATCAAGAATAATTCACTGAACAGTGTTGTACATGGACTGTATACCTTCTGTCCCATGCACTCTGGTCAGCATGGTGCGGTCGCCAAGCGGAAATGTTTGTTAGTCTGTTGTTGCTGTTTTTCAATCTCGATTTGAACTTGACCATGGTCTGGGTGCTGGCCAGTCGGGTGAAACGATCAATCCATGCCTCGCGTGCAGCACGCATGCGCACAGTACAATAGAGTAGGTGGGCTATTTCAACCGTCGACAAAATGTTGAAAAGATGGAGTGGACAAACTTTTCCTGGTGCGTCCAATCGGAGAATGCCCTCAAAAGCAGAGGAGCTGCATTTGACGATCGTACAACCTGCTGTCTCTACAATACACACGTTGAACTAGTCGCTTAGTCTGGATCGTTCGCAATTAGGCCTTCCTACCCCGCAACAAAAGACAAGACAAGACAAGACAAATCGGGCAGTACAACACAACACAAACACGACTCGCACACCGTGTGCAATGTAAAACGCACGCATGGCGCACGCAGTAAATCCCCTCCGTCACAGGACTATAGCTGGCCCTGTCCCCCACATGCACTTGTCTGTGTTCGGTCCTTTAGATCGTCCGTCCGTTCAGCACTATGTTGAACTGTCTGTCCCTGTGTTGTGTTGGGTTGGGTTGGGCTGTGCTGTGCTGTGCTGTGTTGTGTTGTGTTGTGTTGTGTTGTGCTGTGTTGTGCTGTGCTGTGCTGTGCTGGGTTGGGTTGTGCTGTGCTGTGCTGTGCTGTGCTGTGTTGTGTTGTGTTGTGCTGTGCTGTGCTGTGCTGTGCTGTGCTGTGCTGTGCTGTGTTGTGTTGTGTTGTGTTGTGCTGTGCTGTGTTGTGCTGTGCTGTGCTGTGTTGTGTTGTGCTGTGCTGTGCTGTGCTGTGCTGTGCTGTGTTGTGTTGTGTTTGGCTGCGTTGCATTGTATTGTATTGCATTGTTCTCACTTTTTGTCACAACCGACTTCTCTGAGTGAAATTCGGGCTGCTCTCCACGGGGAGAGCGCATCGCCGCAGTACAGTGCCACCCACATTTTTATGTCCCTTTCCTCTATCTGCAGGTGTATTAATTTTGTTTTACTACAAAAGGGAGTTTTCTACAGATATATGTCAGGGACAACTTTTTGTTGTTGATGTGGGTTCTTTTAAATGCGCAAAGCGCATACTGCACACGTAACCTCAGTTTATTGTCCCATTCGAAAGACCAGCGCCCAGACCACCACTCAAAGTCTGGTGGAGGGGTGTGTGTGTGTGTGTAAAATCCACGGTACGGTATGGGACACGAACCCGTTGGACACTCGCTTCGAAGTCAGACACATTACAACTGGGCCAGCACCGCTACACTCGGTGTCTGTCTCACGCTTTCTCAGTCCATCTGTCCACATGTCTCTTCTTCTTATCCAGTCTGATATGTCGTTGGAAGCCTAAAAAGATATCTGTTTTGCTGCCCCGTCATCTGCACCGTTTGGGTGGCATTACACCCACGCCGCTCATTCCGAGTCCCCCATACACAGCCACACCCGGGTTCGTCTGTCACTGTCCCAGCATCGGCAGCCCGCAGGGAACCATCGATGTTAGGTCGCCAGGAGGCCACACAGCAGAGGAGACCCTGCACTGGTACTGAGTCACTTTGGTGGTGATCAGTAGTACCAGTTCCAACTTACTAAGGACACCTGAGAGTGAGAAGGTGCTGTGACATGCAGAGGTGTGGGAGGGAGTGTTCTGGGTGTAGGGGGCTAGAAGAGGATGGTGCGGGTAGAAGGGGCTGGGGGGGCTGTAATTAGCCACCCGATCCATAGTCCTCCGGGGGGCAGACCAAGCCCCGGCCATCAATGTTGCATGGGTCCACGTCTTGAGGGGGCTCTGGCTGCTTCTCTCTGTCTTTCTTTCGCTGTCTCTGTCTGTCTGTCTGTCTGTTTTTGTCTGTCCCGCTCTCTTTCTCCCTCTGTGTGTGTGTGTGTGTGTGTGTGTGTGTGTGTGTGTGTGTGTGTGTGTGTGTGTGTGTGTGTGACTCTCTCTGTCTCTCTGGCATGTCCTCTTGTCTCTTCTTCATCTCTCTTGTTTAATTTCCTGTCTTCTTTTTCCACCACATTTTGTTTGTTGTTGTTGTTGTTGTTTGTTGTATTTGGGGGGAGGTTTGTCTATGTTCTTTTCTGTTTTTCCCCTCCCATTGTCTTTCTGTCTGTCCCTTGGCTGTCTCGGCAGCCTGGATCTCACTATCTGTCTCTGTCTTCTTCCAGTGTCCCTGTGTTCTGTGTTTCTGTGTTTTTGTCTGTCTGTCTCTCTCTGTCTTTCTCTGTCTCTCTGTCTCTATCTTTCTGTCTCTCTCTCTCGTTTCCCTATTCAGTGTCTCCCTGTCCGCTTCACCCATTCCACGTGGAGAACGAAACGCCGCCTTCCGGTGTGTCTGTCAGTCTGTGGGTGAGAGAGGTGGGGAGGACAGGAAAACATCCACTCTGTGGGTGAGAGAGGTGGGGAGGACTGAGGAAAACATCCACTCTGTGGGTGAGAGAGGTGGGGAGGACTGAGGAAAACATCCACTCTGTGGGTGAGAGAGGTGGGGAGGACAGGAAAACATCCACTCTGTGGGTGAGAGAGGTGGGGAGGACAGGAAAACATCCACAATCCAATTCACTGATCGTGCGAAACGACGGCAATCTCTCTTTCTCCCCCTCTCCCCCCCCCCCCCCCCCCCCCCTCTCTCACCTTCATTCCCTTCTCCACCCCCCTTCTTCCCTCACCCCCATTCTTTTATCCATCGCGGCGGACTCTTTCAGTTTCAGTTTCTGGAGAAGGCGTCACTGCTTTCGGTAAAATCCCTGTACGCTACACCACATCTGCCAGGCCTTGAGTGCATGCATGTATATTGGTGTTCCCATCAGAGTGGATTTCTTCTCCATATTTTTGCCAGAGGACAGGACTGTCGTTGCCATGGGTTCTTTTTCAGTGCGCCAGGTGCGTGCTGCACACTGCAGGGACCTTAGTTTATCGTCTCATCCGAACAACTAGACTCACAGTTCGATTTTCCAGTCAATCTTGGGAGAAAGAGCGAAAGCGGGATTCGAACCCAGGCCCTCACGGACTCTCTATTGGCAGATGAGAGTCTTAACCATTCTGCCACCTTCCTCCTGAAACTGCATTATTTTCTTTCAAGTCAAAGGCAAAGTGACCTGCGACATACAGTAGCCTTTCGCTCAGTGCGTTATGCATGTCACAGCAAGGTTGTGAAATCAGTAGTTAATAATTTTCCTGAAATCCCCGAAAGTTTTTATTTCATGGAACCACTTTCCTGTGGTCATCAGAGATCTCACGACATTTCTTAAATTCTCAGTGATTTCATGGCATCTCTGACATGGTGTCACTCACTATAACTTGGCAACAGCAAAGTGAGAGCTGTGTGTATAATCAGTGGTTTCTCCACTGCAATGGGAATTCATTTACAGCTGTCTTTTGTGAAGGACTATGACTGTCGGACTTGGAGGCAAGGTTGCGTTGCCCATAGTGTTGCAGCATGTGGGGCTATAGCTGGCCTTTTGGAATCACCCCAACACCGACTGTCCCAAAACCCTCTTGGCCGAGAGAGTGGGGATGTAACTTGGGCAAGACACTGTCCGCTGAAATCAAACAGTCGGGACGCAGATGCCTCCACTGCTGTCCTGATGGTCATAGTCGGACACGATTATCATATTGGCTGGCTGCAGTGAATGCGTGTAGCTTTTAAAGTGCCATGTGTGTGTGTGTGTGTGTGTGTGAACATGCGTGCGCGCGTGCATGTGTGTGTGTGTGTGCGTGCGCGCACGCGAACAGCCCCATGGGGGTGTCATCTGTCTCTTTCGCCGGCGTGGGTGTGTAAACATGGGGAACATCAGAGAGCTGTTTGATGTCCATGTCGCAGGTTTATTTTTTATATGAAACTGGATGCCGGATGCAATGTTTTCTTTTTAGTCAGGCTGTCCTGCAGTTCACCGCAGAGTCGTGGAGCAGATGTTCGGTGCGTTATATGATCCGCTGATGGTGTTCGGAAGGCTTTATCATACGTTGCCTGTATCAAATGAGTGTTATGTGATAGGATGTGTATGAGTTTTGAGAGTGTATGCTCCATGGCGTTATACCGTGATACTTACCGTTGGTTTTGGATGCTATTCTGCATAATGTAGAAACAAAACAAAAAAGTAAATGCTTGCTTGTACTGTGCACTGAGTATAATGGTGAATGGTCTGACATGTTACTTGGCAGTACCCTTCGCACAAACTTAAGAATTACTTTAGAATGTATACAGGGTATGGAGTTTGAAGCTTTCTTGACCAGAGGTATTTGTGAGTGGCCGAGAGAGAGAGAGAGAGAGAGAGAGAGAGAGAGAGAGAGAGAGAAGTAAGTAGTTTACCGTATGATCACATGTCAGTAGACAAAGTGTACAAGAGAGAACACGTAATAGAAAGATAAAAACAGAACAGCATCTGCCAGAATTGAATTAGAAGAAAATTTTGATTATCATTTAAAAGTTTACACTGATGGCTCGGTCCTGGATGATAGCAGTGCAGGATCTGCTTTTGTCATTCCTGACCTAAAAACAGAAAAATCATATTATTTAGGTAAGGGACATTCAATTTTTACAGCTGAATTGGTGGCCATCCTTATGGCTTTAAATCATCTTGTTGATATACCAATCATAGTAAGTAATATCCTATTTTGTGTTGATTCCCAATCTGTCTTAAAAGGTTTGCTCCTTTTTGAGAATAATAAAAGAGAAGATTTATTTTTTGAAATTAGGTATTTATTGCACTCCCTATTTGTGAAGGGTACAAATGTTGATTTTTGTTGGATACCATCCCACACTGGATTCCGTTATAACGACCAAGCAGAGAGGGCAGCAAAAAGGGGAGCAAAAAATCATATAGATAATATAAACGTATATTGCCCATTGTCATACAAGGAAATAAGCAATATACTAGAAAGAGACTTTTATAGGTGCTTGAATTCAAGTCTAAAACCTCGTCAGTTGACTCTCTCAGACTTTGGTCCGATTCGCAGACCAATTCTGAGCTTAGCTCTCAGACTATTATCAAATTCATTACGGACCAAGTATTATTCTAATGTCAAGTGTATA
>NC_134883.1:35882488-35907488 GCF_041734735.1 Babylonia areolata
TATTTGAAAAAAAGCAACAAACTTGTTTCATTTTCAGTTTGATTCCTTATTTCATTCATTCTACATTTTTTGTTCCATTCATTCATTCATTCAGTCAGTCAGTCAGTCAGTCAGTCAGTCAGTCAGTCAGTCCGTCCGTCCGTCCGTCCGTCAGTGAGTCAGTCCGCCATTCATTCATTCATTCATTTATCCATTCAGTCATCAGTCAGTCTGTCATTCATTCATTCAGTCCGTCCGTCCGTCCGTCCGTCCGTCAGTCAGTCAGTCAGTCCGTCCTTCAGTCAGTCCGTCATTCATTCATTCATTCAACCAGTCAGTCAGTCAGTCATGCTTTCATTTATTCATTTTTTCCTTTCCTTTTCTTTCTTCCTTTCGTTTTTTTCTGTTTCTTTCTTTTCTTTTACCTTTTGTTTTTGGCTTCTTTGTTTCTTTCTTCGTCGTTCTATCTTTCCCCTCTATCTTTCTTTCTGTCTTTCCTTTCTCTCTTTTTTTCTGTCTGTCTTCTTTTTCCTGCCTTTCGTTTTTCTTTTTTTTTTCTTTCCTTTTTTTTTTAATGTCTGTCTTTCTGGGTTTTTTTGTGCTTTTTTTTCTTTCTCTGTATTTCTTCTCCTTCGTTCCTACATTAAAAAATCTTTTCCGTTGAACCATCTCTTCTTCTTCTTCTCCTCCTCCTTCTCCTCCTCCTCCTCCTCCTCCTCCTTCTTCTTCTTCTTCTTCTTCTTCTTCTTCTTCTTCTTCTTCTTCTTCCCCCTGTCTCTCTCTCTCTCTCTACCTCCATAGCCTTCCACTCGCTGCTCATAGACAACTTTACTCTTTCTTTTCTTTTTTGTGTGTGTTCCTGTTCTGCTTTTGTTCCTGCCTTCCTTCCTTTCCCCTCCCCTCCTCTTTTCCTTCCTTCCTTCCTGCTTCCTTCCTTCCTCTCTTCCTTCCTTTATTTCTTTCTTCCTTCCTTCCTTCCCCCTACCTTCCTTCCTTCCGTCCACCCTGTTTCCCCCTCTTTGATCAGATGGGGTTGAAGAAAACTCATTTTGTTTGAATACACTTTTTTTGTTGTTGTTGTTGGTGATATTCTCTGTCTTTTCTTTGTGTTTCTCCCGCGGCCTGCACGGGTATGTTCTCTTTTTCTTTTACCCTTTGTCATTTTTTGTCGTCTACATCCTTTTCCACCACCATAATCCTATCCCTCTGTCTCTGTCTCTATCTAACAGTTTGTTTCTGTATCTGGACTGTGTATGTCTGTTGACGATGTTGTTGTTGTTGTGCATTTCTTTTCCGCCGGTCTTTCTTATCTCGTGGCCAATAAATTGAGTGTTGGCAGGATGCAGACATTATTCTCATGGGCCGAAGCTGGACAAGGAGGCTGTAATGAATGTTTCTTGGCCGGCCTGTTCCTTTCTTTCTTTTGTCTTGTCTTGTTCCTTCTCTTTCTTTCCATTCTTTCTTTCTTTCTTTCTATATTTTTTCGACCTTTCCTTTCTTTTCGTTCATTCATTCATTCATTCATTCAGCCTTTTCTTTCTTTCTTTCGATCTTACTTCCTTTCTTCATACTTCATTTCCTTCTTTGTATCTTCTTTCTTCTTCACTTTCTTTTCTTCTTTCCTTCCCCAATCCTCTTATTTTTGTGAATATATTTTTTTTTCAGTCTTTTGTATCTTTTTGTTCTGCTTGTTGTCCCCCCCCCCCCCCACCCCCAACACACACACCCTTTTTTGTTTTGCTCCACTAAAATACATGTGTTTGTTATCATTATTCTTACTCTTCCCTTTCTTTCCGAGTCCTTTTATTTCGTTCTGTTTTAACCGCTCCTTACCCATTTTCTTCCCACTTTGGCAGCGCACACACGGAGGCGGGTTTTGTGTGCTTGTGCTTCGCCGCCCCTTCCCCCCCCCCCACACCCCACCCTCCCGATCCCCCGTCTCCCACCCTCCCCACCCCGTGTCGGTAAATGGGCAGGTACGCGGTGAACTGTCGGTAGCTGTGGCCTCCACTGTCAGTTGTGTGCAGCGATTGGTCCCCTGGGGGCACACGTGACTTTACACGCCGCGCTGTTTTGTTCGGTCTTTTCTTTCGGCTTTCGATCTGTAGTAACAAGAGAGCATTAAAAGTGTGTGTGTGTGTGTGTGTGTGTGTGTGTGTGTGTGTGTGTGTGTGTGTACACAGAGAAGACTTCAGTATATGTGTGTGTGTGTGTGTGTGTGTGTGTGTGTGTTTGTGTGTAGGAGTGTGTGTGGGTGTTTGAAGAGAGAAGGGTGTGGGTGGAGGTGAATCAGGTTATCGATTTCCAAGGCTTTTCTAGAACTCTTACCATACTGTGTCTGCTCCCCCCAACTCTCCCTCTCCGTCTCTCTGTCTATCTGTCTCTTCTTGATCGATCAATCACAAAAGAAGAAAAGGTTCAATTTTGAAAGTTAAGAATTGGTAAAACCCCAGGACGTGATCGATTACTAAACGTCATAAAAACAATGAGCAGTATATATATATATATAATATATATATATATATATATATATATATATATATATAGAGAGAGAGAGAGAGAGAGAGAGAGAGAGAGAGAGAATTTAAGACTAAACGTCAGGAAAAACTTGCCCTTATACAACAAAAGTTATATGTATAATACAAGTAACCTACTTTGTCTTATGCTGATCGCAGACTACACAGTTTGGGTGTAAACAAGTGGTTGTTAAACTGGATTAACTGGAATGATATTACAGGTAAACATCAAGCAGGATTTTAGAGATAAACGTTTAGTGTGGCTATATAGGTTTAAAAAAAGCCCTAAGATTTTCTTTCAAGAAAACGCTAATATCCAGTAGTAAGCAAATGTTGGATAAGCAGTAAACTGTGTGTGTAAAAGGCATACAAAGATGTTAAAGCTAAAATCATGTGCGGAGCTGTAATTAGCGACTTTCTGAGATGTGCAAGAGGAGTAAAGCAGGGTGAGAATTATAGTCCTGTCTTATTTGTACTGATTGTAAATGACTTGGATTGGAAATAATTGAAAATTACAAACTTTGAGTGACAGTTGAATTGACAGATTTATTTATTTTGGATTTTTTAGATGTCAAAATGAATGAAGTCATGTGTATTGTGCGGCAGTAGACTAAGTGAGAATAAAGATGGAAACCTGTTGAACTGGAAAGATTGGAGGTGTGATAACGCTTGTCAATATCTTTGAATTGATGTTCCAGCAAAACTCAATATTAAATACTCATGTCAGGGTCTTCTAGGCAATCTGTCATAAGTTCAACAGTCAGTCAGCAAATATATTTTAAACGGTTGTTCGATTTACAAGTACAGCCATTTAGCCCACAATGGTGCCGAAACATGGGGACTTGAAGTAAGGCATGATCGCGATGACTGTTCCCTTTGTAAAGAACAGGCGACCTTTTCCAGACACATGCGTGTCTGCCAAGCGTTTCTCTCCACCCTCACTAACTCACCTGGTTTGGGCGGACTGTGAGGTCTGAGGACACACGCCATCATCATCTGTCTGCAGTCGTAAGCTCTGAGAATGGAAATCTTGTGTTGCAAACGGCTAAGGCGGGCAGTGATGGAATTAGAGTACCTTTTGTTGCCAAGGCGATGTGCTCGCTCCACGTCATCTGAAGTCCACTGCTTGACGAGAATCCGTTCAGCAGCTGTGCCACCTTCCGGAAGCGCTGCAGATCCTTTTATTTTGACCTTCATGATTATACATGGAAGAGCCTCACGTTGCTGCGACGTGAATAAGACTCGAACGAATAAGTCTTGACTGTCCGTTTTGTGAGACACGTTCACAAGCAAGTCTTTTCCACTGGGATAGGTCATTGCTCTGTTGTTGGAAGATGTTGCCCTGGGTGGAGAGATGCTGTGCCTCATGCTTCAGCTTGTCATTGCCCTTCTGAAGGGCTCCACATAGACTTCTCACTGTATCCGTGGAGATCGAGGAGTAATGTGGGGAAGAAACAGCCACGGGAAACAGACCTGTTTGGAGGTCGCTTTGGGGTTCAAAACTCCAACAATATACAGTTCTGGTATGTGTGTGTGTGTGTGTGTGTGTGTGTGTGTGTGTGTGTGTGTGTGTGTTGTGTGTGTGTGTGTGTGCACGCGCGTGTGTGTATGCGTGTGTGTGTGTGTGTGTGTGTCGTTGTGACTGAAGTTTGACTGTTCCTCGTGTTGCACACATCGTGTTGAACAAGTGTGACGTCACCACAGGCCAGAAGAAAGCCAGCCGATCAGACCTGCACTGCACACGTTTCCTAAAAGTAAAGAGCCATAGCTGGTTTCTTGTGTGGATCTACATTGTAAGACGAGGTCTGTGTTTGGATTCCCCCCATTCCACCAGAAAAATAAGAGAGAAAGAGAGAGAGAGAGACAGACAGACAGACAGACAGACAGATATAGAGATAAACGCGCGAGCAATGACCCCGTGTATTCTTCCCAAGAGACCAGTTCCCTTCCTCCACCTACACCCCCTTCCCCCCTTCTCCGCTGCGATGGAGCTCAATCCCTGTATTGCAGGGGGACAGGGCAGGGGGTGGGGCGGGGGGTGGGTGTGATAAACCAGTCCTCAGGGTCCCCAGGCCATCGGATCAGGGCTCATCTACATGTGGCTCTTTGGACGGAGTGTTGGGGCTTACTGATGATGAGATAGAGTGCCAAGGATTATCACCAGCCGTGTGTCAGGATCACAACAACAACAACAAACAAAAAAGCGGTGGGGGTTGTAAAATTTGGGCTAAATGGTCCTGAGGATGAATGTTTTATGTGTCAGACAGTGTGTGTTTGGGGGGGGGGGATGAGGGGGGTGGCGGGGGTTGGGGGTGGGTGGGAAGGGTGAGTGGATTGGTGTGTTCGTTCTTTAGTTTAACGTCTGTTCACCATACGTGATATTAGTTTGACGAGGGAATGAAAAAAATCGAGAAGGGAAAAAGTCACTGTATACATGCTAGTATGCAAGTGTGTGTGTGTACTCTCTCTCTCTCTGTTTCTATTCTTCTCTCTCTTCCCTCCCACCCCCACTCTCTCTCTCTCTCTACCCCTCTCCCTTTTTCATCTTCTGTATTTATTTACGCGTGTCTGTATATGCGCGCGTGCGTATGTGTGTGTGGATGCGTTTTCGTATGTGTGCATAGACAGGGGTTGTGAACTGCACCACGACCACGTGAATGTTTAGCATGAAAATGGACCCCATTATGCCTCGGGTGTGACTCAGAAGGTGTGTGTGTGAGGGGGTGGGGGGGCTGAGGGGGGGGGGCGGTAAAACAGACGGAATTATTTACAAAAGTTGGCTCTACCCCTCTCTCTCCTCTCCCCCTCCCCAAAATCTCGCCCTTCAGTTTGCCCCCCACACCCTCCCTTATCCCCCTCCCCCACTCTCTCTGTACCTGTTTTAATATACAGGAAATGAGCGTGGAAACTAGTGACGTACAGTTCCGCGGTTTGGAGTCCAAACGTTCACTTGCTTTGCATTAAAGCGAAACTTTGTAACAACAAAAACAACAGCAGCAGCAGCAGCAGCAGCAGCAATAATTCTAATGATGATAGTTGTAATGATGCTCATATTCTTACTCCTGCTACTGATTTTGCTACTTCTACTACAACTACTACTACTGCTGCTGTTACCACCATTACTACTAGACTTATTCATAACCTTTCCATGGGGTGGTATCCAGGACTAATGCTGCTCAAAGCCCCCAACATATTCCAGTTCAAAGCGAACATGACGTTAAAACATTGCAGAAGCTCATTGTCGAAAACACACACACACACACACACACACACACACACACACACACACACACACACACACACACACACACACACACACGCACGCACGCACGCACAGAGAGAGAGAGATAGAGAGAGAGAACCGATGCGTTCACACATGCAAATAAAAATCTCATGTGCACATGGTTATGCAGATGAATAAGCACAAAGCATGTTGTGTGTTTGCCTCAATCACGTGTCCATAAATATGTGTTTGCGTAACTCGTGTTCGGCATTAATTTGCTGTTGTTGTTGCTTTTTTTTTTCTCCATCACTGGGAATTCCATCATACATATCATATCAGCCGATGTGATGACGTGATGGTTACCATGGAAGTCCATCTCGAACGATGAAGACATCAATGACTCCGCAGATGGGAAGTCAGCACAAACACGGCCGCACTGTGGTCAGGCAAGAGCAGGTGATGTGTCTTGTCTGCTCTCTTTGCGGGATTGATGCTTCTGGTCGAGGTCCTGTAGGCGCCTCTCCTCAGTCACCAGAAATCCCTTGTGGACATCCAGTCGCCGTGCGCTGCGGTCAGCGGCGAGGGTTTCCCACCCGAGGACGGCAACACTGTAGGCCCCAACGGAAACTTACAGGCAACCCTTCAAGCGTTACACTGGGCTTCCTATATTCCGTGCGCCAGCAGCCAGTTAGGTAATTTTGTGGGGGGTGGGGGTGGGGGGTAGAAGGGCGGCGAAGCACACAAAGAAACTATAGCGTTAAAGAGGTCTTCCCAACCGCGGAACAGGCGGAAGAGGAGACATATCCCAACGGCTGCAATGGCGGATGAGGATGCCAAACAATGGGTAGGGAGACTTGCGAGCACGCCGCAAGAACTGCCGTGGACACCAACAGTTCTTGTGCCTGTCTGTCTGTCGTCTGATTTTCGAATCCGAAGGACGAACATCGTCAGCAACAGTGTTCATTATTAACAGAATAAATATCATTATTATGGAAAAGCGAGAATACCAGACAGAGAAGAAGACATAGAATGAGCGAACAGCGACATTGTTTGACCGTTTTCCAGTCTTGTTTATAGATGATCTCAAAGATAAAAAAGAAAGAAAGAAAAGGCCTAGAAAAACCGTGGACGACAGTTAATCAACGTGTTTGAGACAGTGTGGAAACAGAAGGAGGGGTAACAATCCCCACTGTATTGATGGAATGTGTTGTGTTTTTGTGGTCTTTCTGATGTGGCGGTCGTTGCTGCCTGCTGTTTGCGGATAAGTTGGAAAACAGTTTTTTAAATCGATAATTGGGATCCTCCGCTTTCCCTGTCTCTGCCCCCTCCCCTCACCCACCACCTCCTTAATTCCCTCCTTCCCTCGCTTTCCCCCTCCCTATCCTTCCATCCCCTTCCTTCCCTTGCTCCCTCTTCCTCTTGCTCTACCTCCCCTTACTCCCCCATATCCCTGTCTGTCTGTCTGTCTGTCTCTTCCTCTCTCCCCTTCTCTCTCTCTCCCCTCTCTTCCCCCCATCTCTATCTCTCCCTCCTTCCCTCAAATCCTTGACGACGTAGTTCGCGGTGAATTGGGAAGATTCCTGAAAAATCTTAACTCATATATTAAGCATATAAAGTATTGGTTAAACCCTGTCCAAATGTATGAACACAAACTGCCTGCCCAAGCATATAAAATGATGCATAAGATGGCAGAGGGAAAATCATTTTTGACAACAAAAATTCGGAAGTGTCTGTGTACATGATGGTTTTTCCTTTGTTTGGTGAAATCAAGTTGTTGGACGTGTTGAAAGTTTCTTAGTTTGCTGTAAACAACGAAGACTAGGTTGTAGGTGGCAAGAGTTGAATAGTCAAATTGAAAATATTGATAGATTTTCTTTGTGCAGACCGCTAAAAATGAATCCTTTCACAGAACACAGTATTGTGATGGATATGAATAGGACAATGAGATGTGTGCTAAATTTAGAATGGATGTTTCCCATATAGCTGTGCATAGTCAAAGGTACAGGCAGATGAAAGATATATATATATATATATATATATATATATATATATATATATAGATAGATAGATATATTATCCGATGTTCAAATCCCGGACAGAGGATAAATTCGCTTCGCATTTTGTTGTCCAGAAGAACATTCATCCCTCAATTATTGCAGCAGACCAACCTTGTGTAAGCTGACATTGCTCTCGTATTCCAAAAATGAATCTGCCATCAAACACTTCGCAGTGTATCTTTAAGTCATTTATGAGGAGAAGCAATATGAGCTGATGCTATCATATTGTACAAATATACAGCATTCATGACTTACACGTATGATATTTCAAATGTGTCTTGTTTATGTTAACCCCTTCAAATGTGGTCATGGCCTTTCTGGAATAAAAACAACATCGTTATTTCCCTCCCCATCTCTCTCTCTCTCGCTCTGTCTTCGTTTCTCTGCGTTTGTCTGTCTTTCCGTCCATCTTCCCCCCTTCTCTCTCTGTTATTCTGTATGTTTGTCCCTCTGGGTTTTGTTTTGCCGTGCGTGCGTGCATGCGCTCGCTTGCTTGCTTTTTGCTTGCTTGCTGTTGTGTGCCTACCTGTGCATGCAGGCGGGAGGAATGCGCGAGCGAGTCTTCCTTCCTTCACAAGGACATGTCCGCTGGCGACACCATCCCGAGAACACGCAATCACAGCGCGAACCGCAATCAGGCCGCCAGCCAATGTCACTCGCCACAGCAGCTTCACGCCACTTCCCTCGGGGGAACCTCCGTAGCGGGGAAAAAGGGAGTTTTTAAAAAATAAATCACCGAGAAGCAATATGCAGAGGGCAAGTGATGGAGAGGGGGGGGGGGGGGGGGAGGAGGGGAGAGGGATGCAGGGGGGAGTGGGGGTTGGGGGTGCAATCAATGCAATCTGGCCAAGGTGAACTCAGGACGCCATGAAGGTGAGTGGCGTCTGACGGTCGGCGACAGATCCGCTGTGCGATCCGGAAACATGGCTGGTGGTCGGCCTGTCTGTCGGCAGGTCGTCGCTGACAGCGCTGGGAACGATGATGGTCCGTCACTTTCCGGTGTCGTGGTGTGAACTGACCCCCCCACCCCCATCCGCATCCCCCAACCCCCCCCCTCCGCCCCCTCTGTGTCATCCCTCTCACATTAATCGATATCTCATTAAAAGATACGGCCTTGTTTTGCTGACTACCCAAGCTGAAATAAGCATGATATTATTCTATTATTTTAATTTTAGAACACATTTCAGCGTCGTGTGACGAAAGCGCTACCTCAATCGAGATAATCATTGACTGGGATGTGTAGTTCACTAAAACATCAGTCACGGATGCAAAGGGGGAAGAAAATATATCACAAAATATTCGTCGTTCCATCTGTTCTTCACATTTGTTATCGCTGCCCCCCCACCCCCTCCCTCCCGCCCCCTCCCCCTCCGTCTTTCTCCCTGTCGCTATCTCTCGCTCTGTCTCTCTCACTCTCGCTCTGTCTCTCTCTCTCTCTGTTTCTGTCTATTTGGTATTTGTCTTTCTGTCATTCCCTGTCTTATATTATCAGTGTGTGTGTGTGTGTGTGTGTGTGTGTGTGTGTGTGTGTGTGTGTGTGTGATTCATGAAACCGTTTTCATGAAACGAAATTCAACGCCAGAGCAGAGCTACGACGCAGGGTTCAATGAGCAAGAATTAATGTCTTCTCCTTCTCACGATCTATCTATCTATCTGTTTGTCTGTCTGCCTGCCTGTCTGTCTGTCTGTCTATCTGTCTGTCTGTCTGTCTGTCTATCTTTATATCTTTATATCTATGTCTGTCTATATATGTGTACACACACACACACACACACACACACACACATATATATATATATATATATATATATATATATATATAATTTGTTTATTTACAACGCATATTTTCATATATATTTTATTTAATCTACCTCCGCATTTATTCAATCATATGTTTGATATTCCATTCATTTATTCAATCATATATTTGATATTCCATTCTTTTATTTACTTCATCCTCTTCTGATGAAGACCCCGCACTTTCCTTTTTTCTCCACTTTATTTTTGTGTATTTTTGTTTAGATGTTTATGTACTATAATTGGATAGACTCCAAAAGAGATCAAAAGGCGAAATTCAGCTGGCAGCATGAAAAGAATCGATGTTGTTGAAATGCTTTGGTTTGCAAGACTGGCGTCATCGCCTGCTTATTTATATAGTTGTTTGTTTATTTAGCTGTTATTTATTTTGTTTTTGTATACATTTATTTTTTAAAAAATCCAGCAGTCTTTTGATCTAAATCCAACGCGCCCCCTTCCTTTCCATACTTAACTCTTTAAAAAAAATCTTTTAATATTATTTTTATTTAGTTAGTTATTTAGTTATTCATTCATTTATTTACTTATTAATTTATCTCAAGGTAAAAAATCTGGCTGCTTTTCCGAAGAAGCCTGGGGGCTTTTCTCTGATATCTAAAAATGAGTTTCCAGACCAGAATCTGTTATATTGATTAAACCCATTACATTGTCTGGTTGTTGATTTGAAGTGGGAGGAATTTTTTTCTCATATTCGGGTATATTTTCAATGTGCTCATAGAAGTAAGAGAGACACATACGGCTGGATTATGTGACGGACAGGGGAAGTTTTCCGAAATAAACCCCCTTGAAATTCTTCTTTGAAGAAGTCATTTTGGGATTTGGAATTGTATGAATATTTATTTTGGTCTTATTCTCAGTGTGAAAAAACAAAAACAAAACCTCTATCATTCATTTAGTATTTTGTTCTTGGTTATTTTCGTGGCTAGGCTTTGTGTTTTTTTTTCTTCTGGTATATATGTTGACTGTGCATATATTATTGTCAGATGTTAGGATTTGACTTTAAACTTTTTTTTCTTTTCTTCTTTTTTTTTACACCCAACCTTATCACCTTGAGGTCATTGTGGCGATTGGTTGGGGTGTGAAATGGAAAGTTGACCATGAAGCCATTTCAGGCCAAGATTAGGGTATAGAAACATGATTTGTTGAAATATTGGTGTCAGGAATGCACACAGCTTACGATTGATTGACTGCCACTTGGTGTATGGCAGTGTATTTGGCTTTTCTGTCTTTCTCCTTTTCCTTTCTTTCATTTTTCCATCCTTTCTTTCTATCCATGCCTCTATTATCTCTCTCCCCCCCCCCCCTCTCTCTCTCTTTCTCACTGCCCACTTCAGTGGTATCTTTGCTTTTAGTCCTGAACAGGCATTGGGTTAATCAAATTTCCATCTGTCTGTCTCTTGCCCTCTCTGTCTGTGTCATTTTTCAACAACAGCAAGTCGTAAAAAACAACAACACAATTCACGTCCGCTATGCTGCCATGTATCGGAAATGTAAAGCGATACCAAAAAAAAACACACAAAAAACAACCCCCCCCAAAAAAAAAACCGTACAACAATACGCACTGGGGCCCAGCACGTAAAATACCCCCAGGGTCATAATCTGGCAGGGGAACAATAATTGTGGTACACTTGACAGCAGTGCAGCTGAGCTCAAGTGTCGGAAGGACACTGCCCAAACCTGCCCCTTTGAGGCATGGCAGTTAGGCGTTGATTGGCTCGGTTGGAAATTGGCGCATCATTGGTGGTTGTGGGTGTCAGGGGTCACTTCCGATTGCTGTCATTATTAAATGGCCGTTGTCTCCCCTCCTGGCAGGGTCCGCAGTGCGTCAGTTCGTGTCTGTCACGGCTTGGGGGAATGATGGTAAAGTATCACTGTTGATTTCATGTATTTATGTAATCATCACCATCATCATCCTCTCTCTCTCTCTCTCTCTTCCCTCTCTCTCTCTCTCTTTCTCTCTCTGCATGCAGAAATTTCCATCAGCACAGGTGGAAAGACTGACTTTCTTTCGGTCAGTTTCAGAAACGGACGGTTGGCATCACTTGCTGAAGGCTTTCCAAGGGGTCAAAGTTGTGTTTATTTCATGTACGTGTTGCAGATTGTCAAGACAAAGAGAAGTAAGATGTCTGGTGGTGTCTGTTTCAGGAGGCAGGGGGTAATGAAGATCATCCTTGGTGACTACCCTTCTGTCTGGTAAGCAAGCTGTATATGTTATCTTGCTTTTTGTCTGTTGGTGTTTTGTGTGGTCGACGTGAACCTCTTCTATACTTCCCCCCCTTCTCCATCCCCCCTCCCCGCTACTCCCACCACCCATACCATCACTTCAGCTGACTGCACCTGTTCGTTGTTAATACAGTTGTATTCTGGATATACCAACTCTTGTCAGCCATCGTGGTTATTCTCGTAAGAATTTCCCCCGAGTCTACGCTAATTCTATAGATTTGAAGGGGGAAAAGTCTTAACGCTGAGCAAGCTTCGAGTCGCTGAACCCAGATGTGTGTCGTAAGTGGATCACACGGAGTCGTCCTGTGGTGTAAACAGCAGCTAACCAAAGTGCGCAGAGTCCTACAGTCCAGGATGTGCGTGCAGGAAACCTGCGGTCTGACCGGACACTGGCTGTTGACAGACTGTCTGACTGTCACCGTGAGTCATCCTGTCAGTGTCGGTCTGTCTGATCTGACGTTGTTTGGATTTCAGCTGAGACACATGCACACAAAGAGTAAACAGTTTCACATGATACATCGAAAACTTTGCACGCTTATACACACACTGAGACACACACACACACACACACACACACACACACACACACACACACGCGCGCGCGCGCATGCTACACACCACATCAAACACACACACACACACACACACACACACACACACACACACACACGCACACACACACACGCACACGTATGCATTAAAAAAAGATAGACTGCGGTTCTGAAGATTCAGAAAAGTAGTTGAAAAGGCAATTGAACACATGAATAAAACAATTGCAAAATCATTTCATTACGACAATCCCAGGCAGATGAAGGTGTGTGTGTGTGTGTGTGTGTGTGTGTGTGTGTGTGTGTGTGCTTGCGCGCGCGCGTGTACGTGCGCGCGCGTGTGTATGTGTGCGTGTGTGTGTCGTCATCTTCAGCAAGAGTGCTGCTAAGATATTGATGTCTGTCATACAACTTTCACTTTCTGCTCCTGGAGTGTGATGAAGCGATCAAACAGCATGGGGTCTGATCGTGGACTTTTCAAAAGGCGGGGAGTCGTTGGATAAACCCGAGGAGTGACTCCACGATTATGTGCAGGCGTCCTGACTGCATGCAGCTTAAATACTACAGCTGCTCGCTTCTTTTTATTTATTTATTTATTTTGGAATATTTATTTATTTATTTATTTATTTATTTATCGTGTCCAGAAATAGATGAGTGTAGCTTAGTTTGTCTTCCGTCCATACATTGTTTACTGAAGCCACGAGACTGGGGAGTTTAAGGATTACGGAACCCCAAAATGTATATCACCACTTGCTGAAGTGATATATACCATTCTGCTGCGGGAAACATTTTTGTCATGGTTATTTTTATTTATCATCATTTTTTGTGACTGATGCCACCGTTACTCAATCCGACATTATGCTTTAGCTTTAGTGTCGTGTGTGTGTGTGTGTGTGTGTGTGTGTGTGTGTGTGTGTGTGTGTGTTTGTTTGTTTGTGTGTGTGTGTGTGTGTGCGTGCGTGCGTGCGTGCGCGCGCGCGCGCAATTTCCTGCAATATGCTATTCGTATTATTAATGTTTACAAATATAACTATGTTTCGCGTTATTTCCTCTAATTATGAAGAAGGCAAATACTTTACCCATCTTGTCTACATCTCTCTTCGGATTTCTGCCACAATCCTTCCTGGTTAAAGCGAGCGAAAATGAAGGAAAGAGAGAAAGAGAGAAGGGGGGGGGGGTTGGGGGGGGGGGGGGTAGAGAGAGAGAGATAGAAACAGACAGCGAGAGAGAGAGAGGGAGGGATAGAGAGTTTATTAATTTTTTTAGTTAATTAGATGCATCAGCTGTGGAGCTCTCCCCTCTCCCTTATCCCCCCCCCTCGCCCCCCGCCCTCTCACCTGCCCCTCCTCCCTCCCCAGTCCAATCACAATCCGACGTGCACGTGCGTGTCAGCCGGTTCCGGCCCCTGAAGGCAGAAGCGATAGTATCGATCATGAGCTGTGTTGTGTCCAGTAATGGGGGGTCCCTGCCCTCCCGCCCTCCCCTTCCCGGGCCATCTGCCCTGTCCTTCCCCCCTCCCTACATTATCTGCCCATCGGAACCGTTCTGTAAAACGGTGCACAACAGTCCGGATGAGTATTGGTGGTGGTCGTTGGAGTGGAGGGTGGATGTGGGAGGTGGGCGGGGCGGGGGGGGGGGGGGGTTGATCTCCAGGTTTGAAAAGACAAGGAAAGTTTAAGTGTTTTACTGGTATTGTCTTTGTTGCGAGGTTCGCGTTTTGTGACTGAATCGATGTTTGTTGGAATGACATGCAATGGCATCAGGGAAGCTGCCTCATTCTCTCTCTCTCTAACCCGCCCTCGCCTCCCATTATCGAGCAGATGATCGCCAATACTTGTGCTCGTGTATGTTCTTCAAGCGCCCGGGCGCGCGTGTGAGTGTGTGTGTGTACATGTGTGTGTGTGTGTGTGCGCGCGCGCGCGCGCGCGTGTGTGTATATGTGTGCGCGCGCGCTCTCGCGCTCTTGTCTGAGTGCCAAAAAATATTTGAAAAATATTATGATGTTAAGGTGGATAATTATGTGCCTAATTATTCCAGCATGTGAGTGAATCGTGTATAGATTTATTCGAGCACTTACTTACCGAGGGAATGACGTCTTCAGCGTAACATTCATTCATTCATTCTTTCTTTCCTTCCTTCCACTCTTTCCTTCCTTCCTTCACCCTATGCTCTTTTTTCTGTCTTTTTCTTTATACTTCATTTCAACTTTTCTCTTTTTCCATCCCATTTTCTGTCGTTCGTTTCCTTGCCGGCAGTTGGTGTGGAGTGTGCAGGAAAACGTGGAGTGATGGATAAGAGAAGTACTGCCGGAGCGGATTTGTCGCTTACTTGTTGGAGCAGTCTGTCCCAGTTTGGGCCATTCACTTGGCTGGAGTGGTCCCTTGGAGGGCTGTTCACTACAGTTTGGAATTGATTTTCCTCACACACACAGAGAGGGAGAGAGGGAGCCGGGGGGTGGAAGGGGAGAGAGTGAGAGGGATGTTGGGGAGTGAGAAAGAGAGAAAGAGAGAAAGAGAGAGAGAGAGGGATGTTGGGGAGTGAGAAAGAGAGAAAGAGAGAGAGAGGGATGTTGGGGAGTGAGAAAGAGAGAAAGAGAGAGAGAGGGATGTTGGGGAGTGAGAAAGAGAGAAAGAGAGAGAGAGGGATGTTGGAGAGTGAGAAAGTGAGAAAGAGAGAAAGAGAGAGAGAGAGGGATGTTGGGGAGTGAGAAAGAGAGAAAGAGAGAGAGAGGGATGTTGGGGAGTGAGAAACAGAGAAAGAGAGAGAGAGGGATGTTGGGGAGTGAGAAAGAGAGAAAGAGAGAGAGAGGGATGTTGGGGAGTGAGAAAGAGAGAAAGAGAGAGAGAGGGATGTTGGGGAGTGAGAAAGAGAGAAAGAGAGAGAGGGATGTTGGGGAGTGAGAAAGAGAGAAAGAGAGAGAGAGGGATGTTGGGGAGTGAGAAAGAGAGAAAGAGAGAGAGAGGGATGTTGGGGAGTGAGAAAGAGAGAAAGAGAGAGAGAGGGATGTTGGGGAGTGAGAAAGAGAGAAAGAGAGTGAGAGGGATGTTGGGGAGTGAGAAAGAGAGAAAGAGAGAGAGAGGGATGTTGGGGAGTGAGAAAGAGAGAAAGAGAGAGAGAGGGATGTTGGGGAGTGAGAAAGAGAGAGAGAGGCGTAGGGCAAGTGGCGGGAGGAGAGAGAGAGAAAGAGAAATACAGTCACGCGCACGCGTCCCCACATACAGACGCAGACAGACAGACAGACAGACAGATACACACACACACACACACACACACACACACACACACACACACACACACACACACATTCATACCCATACTCTCTCTCCCCTCCCCCCCCTCTCTCTCTTTCTCACACACACACAAACACGCACACGCGCGCGCACACAGACACACACAAAGATACAGTTACTATTATTCATTACTTCTGTTGCTACTGATTTTGCCTGACGACAGTACTCTATCGAAGTGTTGCTGAATGATATAGAGACTGAAAAACTACTCCCGAATTTATTGCTACCGTTAGAATGATTAAGTTGTAATCAACGTTCCATACACAGCAGCTTTTATTTTTCTTGAGAACGGAAAGCAGATTAACAGAAACGGAGACATGCTTGTGGGAATTGAAAAAGATGGCCTTGTCAATGAATGGAATCTGGGAAGCATGTCTTTTTGGAAGGGGGCATGGGGAGGTGGGGGTGTTTGGGAACTGAACTGATTTCTTTACCATTCTGACCTTGAGAAGAGAAAGGAAAGAAAGCCACGTCTTATACAGCCGACGAGCAACAGCCGTGGAAGTGGTGACAGCATTGGACTTTCATTGTGAGGGTCCTGGGTTCCAATCCCGGTCACGGTTGTTAGTTGGTTAAGGTTGGGATTTTTCCGATATCTTTTGTCAATAAAATTGTGCAGATCTGCTAGGGCTAGACTCCCCCTATACCCCATCGTGTGTAGACACACACAGAAGATCAAATGCGCATGTTAAAGATCCCGTAATCCATGTCAGCGTTCGATGGAGCGTGGAACCAAGATCATACCCAGAATGCTAAACCTCTGAAAACGTAGAATGGCCGTGTACGTGGCGGGGTTGAAAACCGTCATGTTTGTAAAAGTCCACTCGCAGATTCGCCTGAACGTGGGAGTTACATCTGACAGATCGCAGAAGTCGAAGAAGGAGGAGAGGAGGAGGACGAGAACGGGACGAAGACCATGAAGAAGAAGAGGGAGAGGAGGAGGTGGAGGAAGAGGAAGGCCTTGGAAAGGAAGGGAAACTAGAAAGAAGAAAAGGTTTAGGGGCGGGTTGGAGGTGGGTGGGGGTGGTTGTGAAGTCGTGGCTTCTTCAGCATTCCAGAGAAACACCGACGTCCAAGCCGCACACCCTGTCAGCAGAGCGGACAATCACCACACACCACACAGCAGCGCGGTTTGTGTGCAGGACACTTCACCACTCTGTCCCCGCCCTGCCCCCGTCCACCCCCCCCCACCCCCCCACCCCACCCCCCACCCCCAACCTCCCTCCTCTCGATGTCACCCTATGAGGGTTCTGTCCACCACCCCTGCACACACAGCGGTGCAGTTTTGCGGGCACTTCCAAAGGGCAACGAAGTCCGCACAGAAAACGTGTTGTGGGAAAGGCCAAAGAAAAGAACCCTTAAATGCGTTTTAAACTTTATCAAACTGAAGACAGAAAAAAACACACGATGGACGGACAACATTGCAGAATGGATGGGGAAACCATTTGCAGACTCAGGCTTTGTCACGCATCCGACAGACCTGGCTGAATGTGGTGAACAGTTCTGTGTGGCGCCACAACGACACTTCACACAGTTAAGTGGGAAGAAGAAGTAGAAAAAGAAAGAGAAGAAACTTTATGTATGTGACGGTGAGCCTTGAAACCATTGGAACCAACTTCCCCTTTTGGCGATCGATCACGAAGCCTTAGAAATACGGTGACAACATTTTAGAAAATTAATTTTCATTGAAGCTAAAGGAAAGAATTGTACTTGTCTTTAAAAAAAGGAAAATAACTTTTATTGCAAGGGAGAGTTAAAAAAGTGTATCAAGAGTGTCAGGATTTTAGTTCTTTTTGACGGCTAGCATGTGAATCTAACAATTAGTTTTGGATCTTTTTGTAATTATGTTTTCTTTCTCTTCCTTTTAATACTTTTTCTTTCTTTTAACGTCGATGTGGAAGGCTTGGAGTCTTTCGACGTGCGTGAGAAATGATGGGCGTTTACACTTCTGATTTTGTTTATAGCGATTTTATTTTTTGTCACACACACACGCGCGCGTGCGCGCGCGCGCGCGCACACACACGCACGCACAAACATACACACACACACACACACACACACACACACACACTCACACATTCATTCATTCAACAGGAGAGAAGAAGAAGGGGGAGGGAAGAAGAGAGAGAATGGGGTGAATGATTACGTTTGGTTCCTGGTCGGACGATCCGATCCCAGTGCTGTTGTGAGAACGTCGTTTGCATATTGCTGCACCCTCCTCCTGCCCTGTCGCCACCATTAACTTCCTGCCTTTCTGCTGGCCTGATTCCCTTTCCCTCTCTCCTTCACAAAGAGAGACAGGCAAAGAGAGAGATAGACAGAGGGAGAGGGGAGAGAGACAGAGAGAGAGAGAGGGAGGGAGGGACAGAGGGAGATAGAGGGAGGGGGCAAGAGACAGAATGACGGAGAGAAAGGGCGGGAGGCGGAGAAGGAGGGAGGGAGGGAGCGAGAGAAACAGAGAGGAGGGATGGAGGGGGAAGAAGGAGGGAGGGAAAGAGAAAGAGGAATAGAAGGAAGAGGAGGGAAGGGCAGAAGGAGGGATGGAAAGAGAAAGAGGAATAGAGGGAAGGGGAGGGAGGGGCAGAAGGAGGGATGGAAAGAGAAAGAGGAATAGAGGGAAGGGGAGGGAGGGGCAGAAGGAGGGAGGGAAAGAGAAAGAGGAATAGAGGGAAGGGGAGGGAGGGGCAGAAGGAGGGATGGAAAGAGAAAGAGGAATAGAGGGAAGGGGAGGGAGGGGCAGAAGGAGGGAGGGAAAGAGAAAGAGGAATAGAGGGAAGAGGAGGGAGGGGCAGAAGGAGGGAGGGAAAGAGAAAGAGGAATAGAGGGAAGGGGAGGGAGAGGGAGAAGGAGGGAGGGAAAGAGAAAGAGGAATAGAGGGAAGGGGAGGGAGAGGGAGAAGGAGGGAGGGAAAGAGAAAGAGGAATAGAGGGAAGAGGAGGGAGAGGGGGTGCAGGGAGGGACAGAGAATAATGACCAAAAAAAAATGGAAAAGAGAGACAGACAGACTGGCAAATATACAGACAGACAGAGAGAGAAAGAGCTAGATAGTGTGGAAGAAGCGGGCAGTGAAGTCTGAATAACACCGTAATTATGTGTACCGCTCGGTTAGCCATCACAACAAGAGAGGAGGTGGGAAAAAAACCAAAAAACCACCAGCATCATACCCCCAGGGTACACCCCCTCTGCCTACCTCCCCGTTCCCATCTTCCCTTTACCCCCCCCCCCCCACCACCCCCCTCGTCACCAAACAAACAAACATAATTCGTCTTTCCGTGGCATACACGCATTTTTCTAATAGAATTGCAACATAACTTTGGCAACAAAAAAAGAAGAAAAAATAAAATGAACTGTCTTTTTTCTTTTCTATTCGTTTTTTCGCATGGCACATAGACGCATTAAAAAAAAAAAAGAATTTCACATGTAAAAGACAAAAAACAGCAACAAAAAACTGCTATCGTCTTTTTCTTCTTTCCATAGCAAACGCATTTTTCATACAGTTAAGTATGTAACTTTGGCAACCCCCCACCCCTCAACACAAACAAGCGAAAAACGAAAAAAAAAAAAAAAAAAAAGACTCCCTAAGAAACATCTATCTTAAAAAATATCATCGGCCGTTCCAGTTAAGAAAACAATCCGCATTGTTTGCTTCACATTTCACGATTTTTAAAAGTCCTTCAATTAAACTGAACTTCAAAAGAGGGGCATGCATTTCTGAAACAGCCCCTCATTATCTCGCATGCTTGAGTACAAAAAGCTGGCTCACTTTAATTCTGGGGGTTTTTTTCTGTTTTTTTTTTTCCGCTCGGGTTTGGTTTAACTCCAAACGTCAGATGCAATGAAACACAGAAAACATGAAGCAAGACTTTGTTTCACACGAAGCTTTGGTGCCGACATGACTTGAAATAAACATATTGATGAATGCAAATTCACAACGCACACATTACAGGGCCACCCACAGCACATATCCTCAAACAAACAAACAAACAACAGCCATACGTACACACAAACAAACAAATAAAGAAACAAACAACAGCCATACGTACACACAAACAAACAAACAAAGAAACAAACAACAGCCATACGTACACACAAACAAACAAATAAAGAAACAAACAACAGCCATACGTACACACAAACAAACAAAGAAACAAACAACAGCCATACGTACACACAAACAAACAAAGAAACAAACAACAGCCATACGTACACACAAACAAACAAATAAAGAAACAAACAACAGCCATACGTACACACAAACAAACAAATAAAGAAACAAACAACAGACATACGTACAAACAAACAAACAAATAAAGAAACAAACAACAGACATACGTGCAAACAAACAAATAAAGAAACAAACAACAGACATACGTACAAACAAACAAACAAATAAAGAAACAAACAACAGCCATACGTACACACAAACAAACAAATAAAGAAACAAACAACAGCCATACGTACAAACAAACAAACAAATAAAGAAACAAACAACAGACATACGTGCAAACAAACAAATAAAGAAACAAACAACAGACATACGTACAAACAAACAAACAAATAAAGAAACAAACAACAGCCATACGTACACACAAACAAACAAAGAAACAAACAACAGCCATACGTACACACAAACAAACAAAGAAACAAACAACAGCCATACGTACAAACAAACAAATAAAGAAACAAACAACAGACATACAAAAATCAACAACAAAGAACAGTCATATATACATACATACAAACAACAGACAATACAAACAAACAACATGCGTGCATACAAACAAACAAATAAAGAAACAACAGACATACAAACAACAGACAAACAAACAAACACCAGACATACATACAAACGAACAACAGACATACAAACAACAGGCATACGTACACTCGATCAAATAAAGAAACAAGCAACAGACATATATATAAACAACTGACATACAAACGAATATCAGATAAAGAAACAAACAATCAAATAAAGAAACAAACAACAGACATACAAAAACAAACAAACAAATAACAGACATACATACATACAACAGACAAACGTACAGATAGAGAAACAAACAAACAAGCAACAGACATACGTACAAACAAACAAACAACAAACATACGTACAAACAAACAGACATACGTACAAACAGATAAACAACAGACATACGTACGAACAGATAAACAACAGACATACGTACAAACAACATACATACGTACAAAGAAACAAACAAACAACAGACATACGTACAAAGAAACAAACAACAGACATACGTACACACAGATAAACAAACAAACAACAGACATACAAACAAACAATCAACGAAATCCATAACAAGAAAACAAGATGTGAAGACAAACAAGCAAAACAAGAGAATGACGTTACCCGTAAAGACGCAGTGATAATCGTGCTCTGTCTGCCTGTCTGTCTCTCTCTCTCTCTCTCTCTCTCTCTCTCTCTCTCTCTCTGTGAAACTGTCGAAATTTCTTTATCTTTATACAAAGCTTTCAAATTCCGAGAAATAGCTACTTCATAAGAAAATTGATTGTTGAAATTGGGTGCAGTTTAGTTCTATTTTTGTTTAACAGTGTATTACATGTATTGTTATGTGATGTTTATATGATCTAATATTCACATACCCCTTCATGAGGGGCCTTGGTCTATGCATGAATAAACCATCTTGAATCTTGAATCTCTCTGTCTGTCTGTCTCTCTCTGTCTCTCTCTTTCTGTCCTTGTCTCTTCCTTCTTCTTTTCTTTCTGTTCTAAGTATTATTTTTGTTCATGTACGTATGTTGTTCGTTTTTTTTTTTGGGGGGGACATAATTGAAATTTATTCATGCAATGTTATGCTTTTGTATTGAGTATTTGTTGTTTTCCCTTTTCGTGAGGGCAGGATGAAAACAAGCCATTTGTGCTTATTCCATTTTTTCTCCTCAATAAAAAAATACTCGTTCACTCTGTGTGTGTGTGTGTGTGTGTGTGTGTGTGTGTGTGTGTGTGTGTGTGTGTGTGTGTGTGTCTGTCTGTCTGTCTGTCTGTCTCTGTCTCTCTGTCTATCTCTGTGTCTCTGTTTCTGTCTCTGCGTCTCTCTCTGTCCTTCTCCTCCTTTTTATTTTTTGGAGGGGGGGGGGGGGAGGATCATTGGGGAGGGGGGGATGGTGGAGGGGGGTCAGTGGGGGAGTCAGTCTTTACATCCTTCTTTCTTTGTGCACTTCACCCTTCATTACCACCTCTACCACTGTACAACAGCTGCTGTTGGGGACAATAGCCACCACCACCACCATCACCACCACCACAACTGCTACTTTTAGGAGTGTTAATGAGTACTACTACCATTGCTACTGTTGTTAGCACTACGCTTTGTAACATGTGTTTTCCACCTGGCTGAAGGGTTCCCTGTGTGTCACACCCTTCCATCTGTCTGTCTGTCTGCTTCAGTGTGTCTGCCACCTTTGTCAGTGCCTTGGTGTGTCCGTGTTACACCGCATGGCCGCGTGTACATGATACGCGAAAACGCGTACACGCTTGCGGACGCACATATGCGCGTGCACACGCACACGCACACACAGACACACACACATAGATACACACACACACACACACACACACACACACACACACACACACACACACACACACACACACACACACACACACACACACACACACACACACACACACACTTAGTGAACTTTAACCAGTTCAGTGCCAGAGAATTTTGTAAAAAAAAAAGTACTCTCCTCTTGCCAGGGAATTTTGAGGATTAGGGGTAATAATTCACAAAAAAATTCTAGCACAAAAACTATGGGTGATACAGAAAGAAAGTAAACGTTTTTGTGAAGAAAAATGAGTGTAGATTCTGCTTCTGGGCCAGTAGAAAGGGGTCTTCTACCTGATGAATGTTCATTTAGATACACATAGATACACACACACACACACACACACACACACACACACACACACACACACACACACACACTCACACACTCACACACACACACACTTAGTGAACTTTAACCAGTTCAGTGCCAGAGAATTTTGTAAAAAAAAAAGTACTCTCCTCTTGCCAGGGAATTTTGAGGATTAGGGGTAATAATTCACAAAAACATTCTAGCACAAAAACTATGGGTGATACAGAAAGAAAGTAAACGTTTTTGTGAAGAAAAATGAGTGGAGATTCTGCTTCTGGGCCAGTGGAAATGGGTCTTCTAACTGATGAATGTTCATTTCAATAGCATTTTTATAATCCAGACACATCAAACTCACTGTCCAGAGTCTGTTTATGTGAACTGAACGAAACTCCAATGAAGGAAATATCAGAACATACGCAGGACGTCAGTGGACGTCTTATAGGCACTATGGCAATACTTTTTGTAGGACGTCAGCTGACGTCTTATAGGCACTCTACTGGTTACGATAGATTTATTTGTTCAGTGTAAGTTACTGAAAAAACAACAACACCCACACATACAGTTTCAGCTGACATAATATATTTGACGCATTGACATAATGCACAGTAATATATTTAATGCACTGGAATATGAACTGGTTTGTTGAATTTACTGAAACGCGAATCGATGTCGTTTTTTATGATAGATGTGATTTGCAATGCTCAATAAGTACAGGACACTCTGTTGAAACGAACGTGTTCATTGTACTGCAATGTAAATCATTTTGTTTAGCGCTGCGTCATGAAAACATCAAATCGAAGTATTTATCTTTAAACACGTACACAAGCAAAATGAAAATCAACCCGAGAGGGGAAGAGATTGAGTGGGGCGCGGGGGATCGGGTGTGGGTGTGGAGGGGGAGGGGGAGTGAAGGAGACAGTCATTCATATCTAATGTTCACATCCCTTACAAAAACAAACAAACAAGCAAACAAAATGACATGATATTTGGCATTCCTGGGCCTGCCATGTTGACATTCTCTGTGCCACGTGGTGTCAGTATTGACAGCCGACCTTTTGCAGCACGGGGAAGAGTTGGGAGAGGAATTTTTTCTGTCAAGACCGGACAGTTTAGGTCGCTTTGGTATGATTTTCTGTTGTTGTTGTTGCTTGTTTCGTTGTTATGTGAGTCTCTTTCTACGTGTCTGTGAGTGTCTCTGTCCGTCTGTCTCAGTCTCTGCCTCTCTTCTTCCCCCCCCTCACCCAGCACTCTCTCTCTCACACACACACACACACACACACACACACACACACACACACACACACACACACACACACACACACATTTATTACCTTTGATATTCCTCTGACCTGTCTGAACTCTCTGTTAACAGGAGGGGCCATGGCGCGTGCGCTCCTTGTTGTTCGTCGACGTAACGTCTATTAGAATGATAGCAGATGAAGAAATAAAGGGCTGGGAGGGGAGGAGGGGGGGATTGGGGGAGGGAGCTTGGGGGAAGGGAAGTGGTAGAGTGGTGGTGGTGTAATGAACTGGATATGGAAATTGTTGCCTGTATGTACACTCACTCTCTTTCTCTCTCTCTCTCTTTCTCTCTCATACACACAACACACACACACACACACACACACACACACATGTACCTACACACACACACACACACACATGTACCTACACACACACACACACACACACAGATGGTTGTCTCGTTCCGTCTGACCCTCTTCCCGTCTATACCTTCATTCCCATTCCTTCTCCTTTTGCGCAACCCCCACCCCCCTCATTGCCCCCTTATTCCACACCTTTGATGTTAACCCGTTCCCTCCCCATTCCCTTTCGCCATTAACAGACTGGCTTCACCCACTGTCCCGCTTCGTTACTTCTTTCTGTTCTGGTTTGTTTTGTTTTGTTTGTGGGGGCTGTTGTTGGTTTGGTTTTGTACGAATCAAATTCTGTGTCAGTCGGTCTATATCGTTTGACGAGCAGGATGAAAACAATCCGCTATATTCTTCATTCGTTCGTTCGTTCATTCGTTTATTCTATTTCGTTCATTCGTTTATTCTGTCTATTTGTTCATTCGTTGTATTGACATAATGTGTTAAGTGGAATATTACGTGCTTTTTAAAGGACCTAGAGCAGTTTTATGGATAGAGTGCAGTAATTTAAAGTACTACTGCTACTAATACTGCTACGACTGCTGCTCTTATTATTATTATTACTGTTACTGTCATCTCGATCAACAGCGAGGTGGTATATGGGTTGTGTTGCAAATTGTCTGGTATTACTGTGTGTAATTTTGTATTGTGTTTCTAGATTTTGTACCCAGCTTTGCTGGGGACCGCGCGCGGAACAGATAATATCAGTTTATCTAATTTCAGTAGATAGCGCGGAGAACAGAAAAGCAGGCTGACTCCCGAGACCGATTCAGAGCTTGCTGAAGCCATAGTGG
>NC_134883.1:35919988-35924988 GCF_041734735.1 Babylonia areolata
CAGAGGATGTCATTTCCTGCACCGACAACTGCTGTGTAGTTTGGGTGTTGTTTTCTTTGTGTGGTAATCTCCTTTATCGTGTGTGTGTGTGTGTGTGTGTGTGTGTGTGTGTGTGTGTGTGTGTCCCCTCATCTTTTCCCTTCGAAATTGGGACACACACACACACACACACACACACACACACCCTACATACACTAACACACACACACTTCGATACCCCCTCATCAGCCCCCCCCCCCCCCACACACACACACACACACTAAACTCTCCAACCCTCCCCATTCCCCTTCACCATATATATATTCTCTGCAACCCGCTTGGAACTTGTAGTTCTCTGAGCGCATACCGTGTGTTCTCTGCCCATCCATTCCAACAACAAGTGCTGTGCAGAAGCAGAGCCGATCGAAGAGAGAAAACGTCCTGGAGACGCGGAAAGGTTGTGTGCCCAGTCTTTCCTGTATGGTCCACCCATACCCAACTTCTCTGTTTTCTGCCCGGCTGGAGCAGTGGTGTGCTGGTTGTGGGTGAGTGAGTGACATATGTTGGGAAGGAGATGACTTGGAAGTTCTCTGGCGGTATTTTGTTTGGTTATGTTTTGTATTTTATTTTTGTTTTGTTGTGTGTGTGTGTGTGTGTGTTGTATGTGTGTGTGTGTGTGTGTGTGTGTGTGTGTGTGTGCCCCTCTCTCTCTGCCCTCTATCTCTGTCTGTCTGTCTCTGTGTGACTTATCCTCCTTTTTATTTTTTATTTACTGCCGTTTTGCCTATTTCTCGTCAAATCATTTTATCCGTCAACAGTGTTGGTGATTTCTGGTTTTACCATCATCGCCATGGTCGTCGCTGTCGTCTTCGTTTTCGTCGTCGTCCACGTTGTCATCATCATCATTACCACCATTACTACAAGTAGAAATAGGAACGATAGTATTGTTGATGCTATCTTGGATGATGTCAAAGATGATAATGACAGTAATAAAGCTACCTTTTTGAAGAACATATGTGATCACACGCACGTTCAAAGACACGCACGCACGCACGCACGCACGCACGCACAACTCTCTGTCTCTGTCTTTCTCCCCCCCCCCTCTCTCTCTCTCGCTCTGTCTCTGTCTCACTCTGTTCCCCTGACCGATTTAAATCCCCCCAAACATGAAGAATTCATCACCGGGCATTGATCCTCCCAAGGAAACAGATGAAGCAGTGACAGAAGGGTTTAGGTGCCATGCTGGAAACAGTGTTTATGTGTGACCTGGACTCTTTTGTGTACCCCATGCTGTTTCCAACACAGTGTGTGACACAAACATCTCTCTGTACCCCATGCTGTTTCCAACACAGTGTGTGACACAAACATCTCTCTGTACCCCATGCTGTTTCCAACACAGTGTGTGACACAAACATCTCTCTGTACCCCATGCTGTTTCCAACACAGTGTGTGACATTGACCCCTCTCTGTATCCCATGCTGTTTCCAACACAGTGTGTGACACAGACATCTCTCTGTACCCCATGCTGTTTCCTACACAGTGTGTGACACAAACATCTCTCTGTACCCCATGCTGTTTCCTACACAGTGTGTGACACAAACATCTCTCTGTACTCCATGCTGTTTCCAACACAGTGTGTGACACAAACATCTCTCTGTACCCCATGCTGTTTCCTACACAGTGTGTGACACAGACATCTCTCTGTACCCCATGCTGTTTCCAACACAGTGTGTGACACAGACATCTCTCTGTACCCCATGCTGTTTCCAACACAGTGTGTGACACAAACATCTCTCTGTACCCCATGCTGTTTCCAACACAGTGTGTGACATGGACCCCTCTCTGTACCCCATGCTGTTTCCAACACAACGTGTGACACAGACATCTCTCTGTACCCCATGCTGTTTCCAACACAGTGTGTGACACAAACATCTCTCTGTACCCCATGCTGTTTCCAACACAGTGTGTGACATGGACCCCTCTCTGTACCCCATGCTGTTTCCAACACAACGTGTGACACAGACATCTCTCTGTACCCCATGCTGTTTCCAACACAGTGTGTGACACAAACATCTCTCTGTACCCCATGCTGTTTCCAACACAGTGTGTGACACAGACATCTCTCTGTACCCCATGCTGTTTCCAACACAGTGTGTGACACAGACATCTCTCTGTGCCCCATGCTGTTTCTCTCTCTCTTTCTCTCTCCCCGCCTTCCCCCACCTCTCTCTCTTTCTCTTTCCCCGCCTCCCCCCATCTCTTTCTCTCTCCCCGCCTCCTCTCTCTCTTTCTCTCTCCCCGCCTCCCCCCCTCTCTCTCTTTCTCTCTCCCCGCCTACCCCCCCTCTCTCTCCCCCTATCTCTTTCTCTGTGTTTGGCTTTCTGTTTGTTTTCTTTAAATTTATCACTCTGTCTTCCGGCTGCGAATTTGCGGCCATGGGTAATAGATATGTCTATGTGCTTCTTTCTCTGTGTCTTTCCCTCTCCCCCCTCTCTCTGCTTGTCTCTCTCTCTCTCTCTCTCTCTCTATCTGTCTGTCTATCTATCTGTCTATCTGTCTGTCTATCTCATTTTCTCTCCTTCTGTTTTCTCAGTGTGTTTGTCATCTACTTTCTTCTAGGTGTGGTTTGTTGCCTCTAATATTGTGTTCTATTCTCTCTCTCTCTCATTGTCTCTTTCTCTCTCTCTCTCTCTCCCTTTCTCTCTTTCTGTCTCCTCCACCCCCACCCCCACCCCCCGCACCCCCCCTCTCTCTGTCATTTCTTCTGTCTTTTTCTTTCATTTTCCTTAACTTCATCTGTCCATCTGTTTGTGGATGTAGGGCTTGCGGCCTTTGATATTGTGTTGTCTTCGTTTATATATATATATATATATATATATATATATATATATATATATATATATATATATATATATCTATATCTGTATGTCTTTGTGTCTGTCTTTCTTTCTATCTGTCTCGTTATTCTTCTCTTCAAGCCACCCCCCCCCCCCCATCTCCCCCTCTCCCCGTCCATGTACATGTACACGCGCAGGTCATGGTCATGTGCGGATGTTAAACGTCCCCGTAAATCTGTGTCTGTGTTCGGTAATGTTTGTCGCACGAACATTCCCAGCACGCATTGACCCCACCCCCTAGCCCCCGACATCACAGTATGGCAGCAGGATGGCAGAATGAAAACGGTCAGACACGTAGAAGCTGACTCACCTAAACGGGTGAACAGGGAGGCGAGGGGTGGGGGTGGGGGGGACACAGGAAGAAGAAGAAGAAGATGATGATGATGATGATGATAAAGGAACATCATCACTTTCGCTGTCCCCTCCTACAGCTGCCGCTGCCGACTTTTCTCTCCGGCTTAGTTACAGTCGTTCAGAGAAAAACAGTTGTTGAGGAAGGAAGGAAGGGAGAAGGAAGGGGGTGGGACCTGATAGCAGAGATCCTGTGTGCGTCACGCACGTTTGCACACGTAAAACGAACCAAGGCAATAAAAGAAATTGGCCAAGGCTAACTTATTCAAAAGTATCGGCAGCTTCTGCGCGTTCGCGGGCTGTAACTTGCATTCTCAGATCGTTTCTCCGAGTGGGCTTTTATGGTATGACCGTGTTTACCCCACCGACAGTAATACTCCGTTCTCCGTTGGGGGGGGGGGGGGGGGGGGACATGCTGGATACATTCGCTGACGTGGAGGACTGGATCTTTCACGTGCGCACTTGATCCTCAGCATGCACATGCACACGGAGAGGGATCAAGACAGGAACAGGTCTGCACGTCTACCGATCTGCAAGGTCTCTTACCTTTGATCGGCCGGGCACTGCGAGGATTCGAACTTGGGACCTCATGAGCCTCGCGGGAAATCGGAACCACTCGGCTGTCACGTCGGTACAGCAGCAGCGACAGCACGGCAACACCGGAAACAAATTTTGCGAAAAGAAACATCCGTTCTCCTCCCTCCCTCCCCACAAATATGATTGATAAGGAAGGGTGAAAAGAACTGAACAGACACACACACACACACACACGCGCATGCACGCACGCACATATGCACACGCACGCACACACACACACACGCGTGCGCGCGCGCGCGCTCAAGTGTGGAACAAGTTACACTGCACAGGGACGACTCTGTGTTTCCAAAGAGAGCTGTCCGCCGAATGTCACACGGAAACAACAGGAACGTGATAGCATCATTGGAAAAAGAAAGCAGGTAAAAGCAAAGTAACTAACTCAGTCAGTGGGAGGAGGGGGAAAAGGAAGACCTTGCTGATAATGTCACTACTCTTTATGTTCTTGTTCCTATTCTTCAGATTGTTGTAGTAGTAGTAGTGGTAATAGTAGTAGTTCTTTTTCTTCTTCCTCTTCTTCTCCTGACTGCGGGGAATATCGATTGGATGTCTGGTTGCACTCACCGAGTCAGTCCTGGGCTTTGAATGTTTGAAATCCTCTGCATGTGTGTCATTCATCATCCATGAAGCAGGGCTGAGAGTGGGAGTGTGTGCGAGTGTGTGTACATGGGTCATAGGCCTTTATACAAACAGTGTGGGGGAGGACGGGCTGGGTTAGGGGGTCGGGGAATGGGATGGACGTAGCAGCAATATTTAAATCATAAACATATCAAATACCATCTGTCAAACGTTTCCTTCTGTTCATTGCATGAAAGAGAAATTTTGACGAGAGAGAGAGAGAGAGAGAGAGAGAGAGAGAGAGAGAGAGAGAGAGAGAGAGAGAGAATGTGACAAGTGACGTAAGAGATGTTTCTTTTATTGAAGAAAAGGGAAAAGCACCAGTGTGCTTTGATCCATTCTTTTCCTTGGTTAAGAAGAAATGTCAGAACAAAGCATACTTCTTCTGCTTCTTCTTCGTTCGTGGGCCGCAACTCCCACGTTCACTTGTAATTACACGAGTGGGCTTTTACGTGTATGACCGTTTTTACCTCGCCATGTAGGCAGCCATACTCCGTTTTCGGGGATGTGCATGCTGTGTATGTTCTTGATTCCATAACCCACCGAACGCTGACATGGTTT
>NC_134883.1:35929988-35934988 GCF_041734735.1 Babylonia areolata
GAAAAGGAACAGAACTCTGTTACTGACATAGGACTCTTTCAGTTCAGCCATGCTCTTGAGGAATTTCTTCTCTCAGTCACAGGAAGCAGGAAAGAGGTGGCTGTTCTCTGCAGCCTGAAGCTACAGGTATCGGTATCAGTAGCTCAATGAGGCGTCACTGCGTTCGGACAAATCCATATGTGCTACACCACATCTGCCAAACAGATGCCTTCAGCAGTGTAACCCAACGCGCCTTGAAAGAGAGAGAGAGAGAGAGAGGCGACAATCGTATACCATTATCTGCTGTCTGCTAGTGTCTGCATGATACCACGCACAAACGTTCCCCGGCCAGTTCCATGTAGGTCCATTCCCGTGATGATACAACTGCGAAATGTTTCAGTTCCTGAAAGAGGTGAATACTGTTGATTCGATTGAATCGATTGAATTTCGATATTGATATAATTCTTTCTATTTGAATTTATTTGCTTGTTTATCAATCACTTCCTTCCTTCCTTCGGCCCCGCAGCATGAGGTAGGCACGTCAGGGCAGACACAACCAGCGCCCTGTGCTTTGGTCAAACATCAGCTGTTTGAGGTAGACGTGGTGTAGCTCATGTCGGTCAACGGTAAGACGAGGGGAGTAAAGGATTAAACAACAATAAAGAGTGATCACTCTTTCCAGTTACAAGTACACAACTTGAAGTCAGTGCTGATTGTGCTACCGATTCAGCACACAGTTAAATAAAATGTATATTGGAACAAACCCAGACACTTCCCTTAAAAAAATGAAGCTCCGGGCTTGTCCTTATACCGATGATTTTACAAGTGCACACAGAAGCAATGACAGAAGAAATGTGCAAATACAAATTAGCATTTCTTCAAGACTGGCATACGCTACGCAGAATATACAGAACGAACACACGGTTACCTCGACTGATTTTGATCAGTGCAGCTACACGCTTCGACGCCTTAATAAAATTGAAACTAATTTGTTCTTTTTAATTTTTTGTCACTCTCCTGGCGCAGACGTGGGTTTCGTTTTTCGCCTGTTCTTTTTGTTTTCTGTTTTTCCCATTGCATTGTTTTGCATGCATCGTCAGCCCAGGAAGGGCTCCTGGTTGCTGTCAGTGCACCATTGGAAGCGCAAACGTCGGAGAAGGGTCGCAGCAGGACTCCTTTAATTGACAGTCTGGAGCAAAGTGGCTTTAAGAACCACCCCCACCCCCCAGCTCCGGCAGAAAGGATGGGGTCAGCACCCAGTGATACCTGATGGGGGTGGTCTAGACAGCGTGGAATGGGCAGTACCGGTGGGCGAGTACTGCAAAAACACCCAGCGTGCAGCATGCATCTATTAGCGGTAAACCCCGCCACTTTGAACCGGATCAAAGTGCTTGCTGAACTGAGTGAATCACAACAGACCACCGACGAAGGCGAGTCCGTTGTGCTTTCTCTGTCACATTTATATCATCGTTTTCTGTTTAAACCTTTATCGTTTTCTGTTTAAACCTTTTTTTTCCACCATCTTTTCCGATCCGTGTTACCAGTTTCGAGTTGTGCGGGTCCTTTTGTGAGACTGAAGGACACTTTATGGTTCTTTGGCTCCAAAGTCTGAAAGCAACACAGTAGGTAAACAAAAGATGCTCCACTCGTCCCATCCTCACAGAAAAAGAACAGAGAAGAAATCAGAATAATACAAGTACTGAAATAGTTTGAGCATCAAGATTCCGGATCTGTGAAAGAAAGTGAGTGAAAAAAGACTTCCCTGACCTCCCTCTGCATAATTTGTGTGTGTGTGTGTGTGTGTGTGTGTGCGCGCGCGTGGGGGACGGAGGGGGGCCGGAGGGGGGGGGGGCACGTGCGTGTGTGTTTCTGCGTGTGCGTCTGTGGGCGCGCATGTTTTGTCTGTGTGTGTGTGTGTGTGTGTGTGTGTGTGTGTCTGTTGGGTGTTTCGCGCGCGTTCGTGCAAGCATGTAATGTGTTGTAAACTGTTACTGAAAAAAGAAAAATGAGAAGTTGGTGCAAACAGCGTCAGGTGTTTTCAGTTCTGTTCTGAGCTGATTTCCAAATGTTCCTCTTGGAACATTGATTGAAGGGTGAAACGTTTGTCAACACATTGAAGCATTTGCACACTGATTTGGAGTGTTTAGGTTTTACACAATATCTTTGCTATCTTGCTAATTTCTGCGTGTGCATGTGCGCGCGCGCTTGTGTGTGTGTGTGTGTGTGTGTGTGTGTGTGTGTGTGTGTGATTGTGCCAAAACAGCATTCATGCTAGATTGTGTACGTGCTACGGATATGAGATATTACACATGCAACAAACATTTTGGCTGGATAAAAAATCGAGAAATCTCCGGCGAAACTTGCATGTACATGTATGCATTTATTATTATTTTTGTTGACACACTCAGGAGAGAGAGAGAGAGTGGGGAAGGTGAGAGACCTAGAGAGGGACACACAGAAGAGGGTTGGTAGAGTGGGTAGAGAGAGGTGGAGGGAAGGCGGAAAGAGAGAGGGAGATAGAGGAGAGGACCACACAAAGGTACAGTGTGGGGAGAGGGGAAGAGGGGAGGGTGGAAAGAGAGAGGGAGATAGAGGAGAGGACCACACAAAGGTACAGTGTGGGGAGAGGGGAAGAGGGGGGGTGGAAAGAGAGAGAGAGATAGAGGAGAGGACCACACAAAGGTACAGTGTGGGGAGAGGGGAGAAGGGGGGTGGAAAGAGAGATAGAGATAGAGGAGAGGACCACACAAAGGTACAGTGTGGGGAGAGGGGAGAAGGGGGGTGGAAAGAGAGATAGAGATAGAGGAGAGGACCACACAAAGGTACAGTGTGGAGATAGAGAGGGGAAGAAGGGGGGTGGAAAGAGAGAGGGAGAGAGAGGAGAGGACCACACAAAGGTACAGTGTGGGGAGAGGGGAAGAGGGGGGGGGGGGGGTGGAAAGAGAGAGGGAGATAGAGGAGAGGACCACACAAAGGTACAGTGTAGGGAGAGGGGAAGAGGGGGGGGTGGAAAGAGAGAGGGAGAGAGAGGAGAGGACCACACAAAGGTACAGTGTGGGGAGAGGGGAAGAGGGGGGGGGTGGAAAGAGAGAGGGAGAGAGAGGAGAGGACCACACAAAGGTACAGTGTAGGGAAAGGGGAGGGGGGGGGGTGGAAAGAGAGAGAGAGATAGAGGAGAGGACCACACAAAGGTACAGTGTGGGGAGAGGGGAAGAGGGGGGGGTGTGTGGAAAGAGAGAGGGAGATAGAGGAGAGGACCACACAAAGGTACAGTGTGGGGAGAGGGGAAGAGGGGGGGGGGTGGAAAGAGAGAGGGAGATAGAGGAGAGGACCACACAAAGGTACAGTGTAGGGAGAGGGGAAGAGGGGGGGGGGTGGAAAGAGAGAGGGAGATAGAGGAGAGGACCACACAAAGGTACAGTGTGGGGAGAGGGGAAGAGGGGGGGGGGGGTGGAAAGAGAGAGGGAGTGACAGAGAGATGGAGTTTGGCTGAGCAGGGTTGGGGGATGGGAGTGGGGTGGGGTGGGGGAAAACTGAAAGCAAGAAAGAAACCAAGACAGAAGGTTCTCAGCCTTCAGAGTTTGACCACCTCACTGTGTGAATGTTCTCCAGCCTTGAAATGTTTCTGCACAACAGGCTTTTCTTTGAAAGGCATTGCGACCCACTTGACAATAAACAACATGAAATGATCTGAACTGGCCTTGGGAACTTTCTCTCCAGCCCAGTAAAGGGAAAAGGAATGATAGTTGTCTGTTTTTAAATATTTTTTTCGTTTTTCTTTTCTTTCATCTTCTCTTAGGAATGAAAAGCAGTGCATTTTCTTCCTTCCAGCCTTCCTTCCACCAGTCCTTCGCTCCTTCCATTCTCTCTAGCTTTCTTTTATTATTTGCTTCATTTTTCTTTCGTGTTTTCAATGCTATTAAACGCGCGTGCTCTAATGGCTCAAAGCAGTCCTGTCCTGGCGATTTCCGTTTGATCTCGTCTTCCGCACTGCTTCCCTGGCGTTCAGTGTTGGACAGGGGGTCTCAGTTTGCTGTTTACAGTGGCTCCGGTAATGAAGTTCCACCTTTCCCCTCGCGTGTCTTGGCGCTGGACCTGTCTGCGTCTTGAGTCTGTGTGCCTCTCTGTTTTTTCTCTGTCTGTGTTTTCGTCTTTGTCTTTTTCTCTGTCTTTCTCTCTTTGTCTGTGTCTATAACTCTGTCCTCTACATCTCCTGTCCTTTTTCGTCTTCTCTCTCTCTCTCTCTCTCTCTCTCTCTCTCTCTCTCTCTCTCTACCCCTCTATCTCTCACCCTCACCCTCACGTTCTCTGTCTCTGTCTCTCTCTCACCCTCTTTCTTTCCCTCTCTCCCTCCCTCTCTGCCCCATTCCCATCACCTATCTGTCTAGTTCTGACCTTTATCTTCCTTTCAAATGTCCTCACCCTCTCCCATCTGCATCGCTCGCCCCCTCCACCACCCCCCGTCCCCCACTGTCTCTCTCTCTCCCCCTCCTTCACGCATTTCCGTCCTGACCTATTTCGCTGTTGACAGTTACATTTTGCTGGTGATGATTGGAACAGTGTGGTGAAGCAGCAGACTCCATTCAGGGATTCGCAGAACCTGTGGTCAGCACTGAGGCAATGTATTCTGTGTTTCCCTTTCTTTCTTTCTTCTTCTTTTCATCCGGATTCGGGGTATGTGTCTAGAATATTTTCTTTAAATCTGTTGTCTTTTTATGGTTTGTTTCGTTTCTTTGTTTTTAGTCTTTCTTTCATCACCTTGATCTTCTTTCTTTTCTAACTTTCTTTCTATCATCTTTCTGTGAGTCTTTTTATCTGCCTGTCTGTCTCTCTCTATATATTTATCTATCTCTGTAAGAGTTTTCTTACCATTTGTCGGTCTTTCCTATTTTTCTCTTGACTGTCTTTATGTCTGTCTGTCCGTTTATCATGTCAGTGGACTACCATCAGCAGGACGTAATTCATGAGTCTGTAATATTACTGCTTGTGTTGTGAATATTCAAAGTGAGTGCTGGGTGTGG
>NC_134883.1:35937488-35939988 GCF_041734735.1 Babylonia areolata
GCACGCGCGCGTAAACACACACACACACACACACACACACACACACACACACACACAAGTTTCAAGTTTCAAGTTTTAATTATCCTTTCACTCCTATTGGAGTATGGAGGATTACTGCAAAATAAACTTTTCATGCCCAGAACAAACATTTCCAAATGCACAACAATGTCACATAAAATTTGAGAAAACACAAATGTCTTTTAACTCCAAAAGTATAACTAGGCAACATTTGCAAATCTAATCATCTTACTTACAGCTAAAATGACTTTTTTGCCTCCTTTGAGCACACATACACCAGTTCTCTACAAAACGTGCTGCACTGAAATCTTCAAATGTTTACTTTCGCAGCTGGCAAAATAATGACTGCAAAGTCTGGGAGCAAATATAGATAAACAGTTTATATGTAAATAAATAAATAGATGAATAAATAAATGAATATTTAAATAGATAATGAATAAATAGATAAACAAATTAATAAATCTGGAATTAAACAATAATAATAAAAAGGAATAAAATTGTAAAGAGGCAATTTTACTGTTCCTGGCAATATTGAGTTTGTTAATGCTTGACGTGAGCTTTGAGGATTAGATTCTTTTTTTCTGCTTCATCACAGTATTTACTGAACACATACCTTTCAGAGCAATATTATTTCCTATGTTGTCTCTGGTCCTGTGTGTGTGTCTGATACATCTTTAGAAAGAACGTCTGCTGCTTTGAAAAAAGACCTTCTGTCTTCTGCTTGCAGAGCTGACTTGATCCTTCGCTCCACTCGCTGGTACCCATCCAAGAGCTCTTCTCGAGGTAAGCATTGCTGGACCTTTCTGCTCTTTTCGATAGGCACACAGGCGCTGATACTTGAGTGGGGGTGAGACACACACACACACACACACACACACACACACACACACAAAGAGAGAGAGAAGGGGGACATGTGAGTGAATGAGAGGAGACGGGAGGACAGAAAGATGTAAGAAAATAGCAGAACGAGATGATTAATCTAAGGGTCGCAGTCAGGTAGTGTTAATTGAATCCAGGAAAAAATAAGAGGAACTGCATGTCTTTGAACTAGCAAATAAATGTGTAGAAGAACGTGTGTGGTATACCACCGAGATACTGCTATGCTTTTTATAATCACGTTAGTCCAGATGCCCGCAGTCACTCATATTTTTCCTAGAGAAATAGAGTCAGTTGTTCAGAGGCCATAGCCCAGTGTATACACATTCAAAAATGTTTCTGATTTTGCATTAATACTCGTTTACCTGTTGCCTTTGATTTTCTTCTATAAACATATGGCATGATTACATACAATGCTTGCAATTCTTGAAGAAACAGACTGTCCAAAAATAAGCTGGCTTCCTTTGATAATTATTCGTAATATATATTCTTCTATCTCTGGATAGTCAAGTGGAAAGCTAAACAGAAGGGGAAAGAGACAGAGAGAGACAGCGAGAAGGAAAGAGAGAGACAGAGACAAAGAAACAGAGAGAGAGAGAGAGAGAATGACAGAGAGAGACAGTGAGAAGGAAAGAGAGAGACAGAGACAAAGAGGGAAAGAAACAGAGACAGGGAGAGAGAGAGAGAGTGATAGAGACACAGATAGACAGAGACAGAGAGTGAACGAATAGAGCACAGATGGCTTCCTCCAGTCCAGGACAGAGGATACTTGTTCCCTCTCAAAGGACCCAGAGGTTGTGGATGAAGATGACCAGCTGACGGGGCCTCTCTCCCTCAGGACACAATCTTTCTCTGTCTAGAGTACTGCCACAGGTTCGGGGAGACCCGAGGATGCACGTTCTAGTATCTGAGTTGTCGACAGTCTTTCAGAAGTTTCTCGAAGGTTCGTGATATCTCAAGAGAGGAGGGAGAACCACGATAGCTGAGGGGCGGGGCAGGGTATCCTGGCCTGAGTGTGTTGACTGATGTCCACATCTGTCTCTGCAGCTCAAGGGCAAGTGTGAATAATCTGGCACGAGCTCATTGACTGGTGATTCCTCACCTTTCTTTTCTGCTTGAAGGGAGACGTTGACGGTCCTTGTGACCTCTTCACCATGATGAAAGACCTCAGCAGTTTTCTAGTCCCCCTCCCCATCTCTTCTGCTTCCTTCCTGTTGGGACACGGAAATATCTTTCAGTCATGAACAGTATTATCCACCTGCTGGAAATTATGTGCCAGAAATTTCAATCGCTTTTTTCTCTCCTGTCTTTTGGAGTCTGAATGCAACTTTCATACTCGTGCTGCTATGTCAGAGGGGGGAACATTCCCACAGAGTCTGTAGTGTCCCGTCATTAAGGCAACCATTTGGATTACAAGTGTTGTTCTTTATTTCCATTGTTCTCCTGTTCAAATGTCTTCTCCGAAATCTTCTTCCGTTCCTCTGAAAACATCTTTTTTTGTTTTGTTTTGATTCACCATCACAATACAGTAGTCCCTGTGGATAGTACACTTTTTTCGTTTCGTATTCTTTTTTGTGTGTATTATCTCTCTCTCTCTCACTCTCCT
>NC_134883.1:35952488-35992488 GCF_041734735.1 Babylonia areolata
GACAGTGAGAGACAGAAAGGGACAGGCATCATGTCTGTTCAGCATGCCTTTAAATTTAGGAGTTTTCAGAGACCTGCCAAGTAATGACACAGCCTGACGTTAGCACAAGACCTGTGTGTCGTGGAATTGTCCTCCCGAGTACGGGTCTCTATCACCATGGCCTTCCGACTCGCTCGCTTCACAACCCCTTTCCCATTTTATTTTCTGTTCCCATGAGCATATCGGGAAATATTCAGTTATAAACAGTGTTCCTGCTTTCTGGAAACATTTCGCCACGATCCGTTGGCAATTCTTTTTTTTATGTTATTAAAGATAGAATCAGAAATAATCATTCTGTTTTAAGCTTTTATTTCGTTTGTTTCTGTCGACTGTTTCTTTGTTGCCCGTCACTAGTCTTAGACTGCCACCCTCACCTCACTCCAAGTCTACCATTGCAGCTCTTGAGATGATCACTTCAGGACTCTGGCAGCGAGACCAGTTGACTGGCTGGGTACTTGACGATTGTTAGGCGTTGTTTGCCGATATTATTTAAAAAGAAACAACGCTTTTTATACTCATTTTTATCATCTTCCCCCCCGCCCCTTGGAATTGAGATACTGTAGGAAATCAGGACGAAAGGTTGGTGCGTCCTCCGCAGCTTGCATTTACTGGCTTTAGGAAACAGCGTTGTGGAGTAGTTAAATGTCTCGTTTGATTTAATGTTTTTTTACGTGATGTCTTGGAATGAGTTAAGTTTCTTTGTGTTATATATATATATATATATATATATATATATATATATATATATATATATATATATATACATACATACATACATAATCAGGGCATGGCTTCTCAGTTGCAATGGCCTTTGTAGTCGGTTGGACTATGAAAAAAATGCACGAATCGAATTTCTGCTCTCTGGGGCTGGGAAAGCGGCGGTGGCGGGCAGGCTCCACTTCGACAGTTGCGTGCTTTGAATCACTTTGTCCACCGCTTCAGAATTAATGCCGTGTGGCATAATTATGCCCTGTGACAAATCAGTTTTTGACATTTTACCTCCCATTCGTTCTTTATGACAACTGCCGTTTTCGGAATTGAAAGCCCTCGTTCGCAGAGGGCTATGAATTAAATATGACCAGCATTTTGTGGTTTTCAAGCCCCTTTTTGCCGAGAAGCCGTGATGCAGTTTGGCGATATCGTCATCTTTGACAACACCCATGCGGTGTGAAAGGCTTTTAATGACGTCTAGGCGGCGTTGCAAAATCTGGAACTGAATTTGTTATTTTTGAGAGTGGTGTCAACGCTGAAGGTTCCCTTTGCTTGGAGTAGATTCCATACAAGGGTCACCCCTGGGATGGCCGATTCATCCTCGTGGCTACATCTGCATCTGCCATACATCTGCAAAGGCCATGTATCTGCATCGGCCATTAATCCCACATGGTCACACAACTTCCACAGCAGGTGTCGCCTGACGTTCTTACTGGCTGCACATCACATCAACGGGGCTGGTGGTGAGTTATATCTGCAGGCTGACTGAACATGTCGGCTGTAAGACACTGGAGAGTGTCATTAGGAATGCAAATGAATGCTGCTGCTCTCTGTATATATGAATAGATAAATAAATAAATATAGATGCGAGTGTATATATAAATAAATATATATATATATATATATATATATATATGTATAAATATATATAATTATGTATATGTGTGTGTGTGTATATATATATATATATATATATATATATATATATATATATATATGTACATACATATTCCGTTTTGTTACGTAAAAATGCTCAATTCTTTTCTCATGTGTACCCGTTCCCTGAAAGAAAGGGGGGGGACAAGGGTAAACGGCAATATGCACAACGGTACCAGCACAACCTTTATTTGTTCTGGCAGCTATCTGTTACTGCAACATCAGAAAGCAAAGGACAATGCAAGAGAGAGAGAGGGGGGGGGGGCGGGAGGAGGAGGGAGCGGAGAAGAAGGGAGGGGACCGGAGGTGGGCACAGCCATAAGGTGGGATAGAAGATGGGGGCGGCAGATGAAAGCAGACAAGATAATCACCAGATCTGCTCAGACTGGAAGAGAGGTGACCCGCTGCCATCACACGGAACACGCCTGGCCCTTGTGCCGGCATTGCCACTCCTTCCGTGCCCTAACTGGCGGGGTCTAACTCGGGAACTGCAACGTAATTTCTTTTAATCACAGTTGTGAAGCCGCGATTCCATTTTGTCCGAAAATGGAAACGCAATCCGGAAAATAAAATCGGGCAGATCAAAAGGTATTGGAATCGATTCCATTAAAGCGACACGTGAACGCAAATGCGGTCAGCAGTGTGCGGAACAATTTTAACTTCACCAGGAAGCGACAGTTTGCGTTTGCTGATGTTTTTGGATGGGCGTGTCGTTTGTTGTTTCCAGCTTCTCCTGACACCCCCTCCCCCTCCTCTTCCCCGTCTTTTCGCCACGCTCCGGGATTCTGAAGTTGGCAGAGTCGAAGAAAAGAGGACAGGTGGGATGAAGTGATTAGGGACAACTCTTGTCCTTGCATGGTGGCGGCACATGGCAAATGTCAGATAATCACCAGATCTGGTCACACCGGAGATCAGAGGAGACTTACTGACATCACACGACACATCCATGTCCCAAGCACTGTCATTACAATGTTTGCTCGGAGAGCGATTCCATTCCGTAACTGATGAGGATTTTATCGGAATAACAGTGTCTTCGTTTTCAAATCAATGGTATTATCACGATTCCATTTGTTCGCAAACGCAAACTGAATCCGGTAAACAAGTTGACAAGATCAAAAGTCATAGAAGCGGTTTCGTTGAACCAGAAACGTAACGATGCGTGCAATGCAATGCGCGAAATAATTTGGACCACGTCAGGGAGCGATTGTTTACATTTGCGGATGAGCGTGTCTTCTGTGCTGAACAGCTTGAGCTGTGTGCTTCTCTCCAGTCATTTTCACCTTGCCTTGTGCCTCGACACTGGAGACTTGAGTTGAATTGTTGTCAAAGTTCCTTCCATTGTCAGGACTTCGGTTTGGAGCCTGGGTTCCAATCATTGATTTATTGGGGACACGCTAAAATGAATGGCAAGTTGTTTTTTGTTGTGTTTTTTTAATTTTTAGATGAAATGCGATTTCTTCCAAAGAAAGAACACGGAGAGAGAGACAGACAGTTGAATGATATGTGTTGCCTTTTCCACAAAGAATTTGCGGATATCGTTTCCACACGAATAAGTGTGAACGAAGCGATAAACGGATTCCGTTTCCGGATTGCGTTTGTATTTGCTTTTCCGCACAAAGGTTTCATTCCCTGATAGTGAGAATCGGGCATCCAAGGGAGTTAACTGGCGAGGTGGACAGGAACTCGATCCATGAACCGAGAAGCTGCGATTCCTCCCCGCCCCCCACCCCCCACCTCCCACCGATCCCCATCCTCACTATCTCTGTCTGTCTGTCTGTCTGTCTGTCTGTCTGTCTGTCCGTCCGTCTGTCTGTCTGTCCGTCTCTTTCTTTCTCTCTCCTCTTCTCATCCATCCATCTTCTCCTTCTCCACCCGAAACGAACACATACCACCTTGTATTGAGGGTCATGGGTGCTTATCTCGCGTTCAAAACAAGCGGAGACCTAAAGTGTAACAATCGCTTAACAATATGGGCAATGTCCGCATTTCTTCACTTGTGTTCTTTCCATTCGGTTTCGTTTCACAGACGGAAAAATCGTAAATTTGTTTAAATAATATTGTAATATATACTCTATATTTCTTCCCCTGTCAAAAGACGAAAAGAAGGCCAGTCAAAGAGTGGAGGGGAAGAAATATAGAGTATATATTACAATCTCATTAACCAGTTTATAAGTATTTACGTCTTATAAACGGAAACGCACAGGGGAAGAATGTGGGTATTGCCACAATATGAAAAACTCTAAAGCAGTGCCTATGGATACATTTAATGGTCAGAAAAGTAGGGAGCGCTGCAATGTGGCGACGTACTCCGAAAAAGAGCAGCCCGAATTTCAGAACCTGCTGAGACAAACAAAAAAAGAAAAAAAGGATACAATGTATATAACACAACAGAATTCATTCATTACGTGTTGGTAAAATGCAGTGCGATTATTTAAAGCAACACAGTCCTTGTGCCATGCAACGCAAACCTGTGTGACACGACAGGACACAATAACGCAACACATTCCGGCCCAGAAGCAAAATGACTGGAGCCAAAGATAATGCATACTGAGACGCCATGTCGCACCGAAATGGAACTGGTATGACCGGATCGCAATGTTAGTTCATGATTCCAGATTGCATTGCAATCAGAGCAGTGGGGGGCGAACATATTTATGGATGGTTTTTTTTTTTTATCGACTCGTCCACAAAATGCCTGCGATGAGTTGAAACACACGTGTGCTCACATGCGCGTACAAATCACTGTGCTGTACTGTTTAGAATACCGTTCGCATGCAGACCGGTGTTGCGCAGGCACGAACGCGTGCACACACACACACACACACACTCTCTCTCTCTCTCTCTCTCTCTCTGTCTCTCTCTGTCTCTTTTTTTCTCTCAACTACACACACACACACACACACACACACACACACACACACACACACACACACACACACACACACACATACTTGCACTAACTTGCAAAAAATCTAAATAGTTTTTAAAAAGTATACCTTCATTAAATAAAGGTTTCATAATGTAATTAAGACGACATATTACATGTTAGAGTCGAACAGTTCTGCTAATGAGAACTTTGCTCTACAAGTAAATCTGACGCTATCACCCAAAACGAAACATTAATCTCACACACACACACACACACACACACACACACACACACACTCTCTCTCTCTCTCTCTCTCTCTCTCTCTCTCTCTCTCTCTCTCTCTCTCTCTCTGTGTCTCTGTCTCTGTGTCTTTTTTTTCTCTCTTTTTTCTCTCAACCACACACACACATACTTGCACTAACTTGCAAAAAATCAAAATATATAATAGTTTTTAAAAAGTATACCTTCATTAAATAAAGGTTTCATAATGTAATTAAGACGACATATTACATGTTAGAGTCGAACAGTTCTACCAAGTAAAATAATGAGAACTTTGCTCTACAAGTAAATCTGACGCTATCACCCAAAACGAAACATTAATATCTCTCTCTCTCCCTCACACACACACACACACACACACACACACACACACACACACACACACACACACACACACACACGCATGCATGCATGCATGCATGCAAATCATTCATAAATAAGCAATAAATATTAGATTTTTTAAAAAACTAGTATAATTCATTTCCAATTAAAATTAACGATAGAAGAAACAGATGGATAAATAAATGTATGAAAAAGACACTTGAACTGATAATGAATAGATTTACAACCTGTATTGTGCATCTGTATTTTCAGAGTGTGGGGAAGAATAATGAGAGGGAAAAAGGGGGGTGGGGTGAGGAGACTGACATAGTTTTATCATTATGATCATTGCCCATGTATTTTCCATCGTCAGCCGCGCACGCCTTACATAGTTATGATCATTGCCCATGTATTTTCCATCGTCAGCCGCGCACGCCTTACATAGTTATGATCATTGCCCATGTATTTTCCATCGTCAGCCGCGCACGCCTTACATAGTTATGATCATTGCCCATGTATTTTCCATCGTCAGCCGCGCACGCCTTACATAGTTATGATCATTGCCCATGTATTTTCCATCGTCAACCGCGCACGCCTTACATAGTTATGATCATTGCCCATGTATTTTCCATCGTCAGCCGCGCACGCCTTACATAGTTATGATCATTGCCCATGTATTTTCCATCGTCAGCCGCGCACGCCTTACATAGTTATGATCATTGCCCATGTATTTTCCATCGTCAGCCGCGCACGCCTTACATAGTTATGATCATTGCCCATGTATTTTCCATCGTCAGCCGCGCACGCCTTACATAGTTATGATCATTGCCCATGTATTTTCCATCGTCAACCGCGCACGCCTTACATAGTTATGATCATTGCCCATGTATTTTCCATCGTCAACCGCGCACGCCTTACATACACATATAGAACCAACCGCAGATACTAATTATTTCCAGATGAAATCACTTCATCGAATGTGTTGTTACATGAGAAGTGATGGAGGGTGTGTGTGTGTGTGTCTGTGTCTGTGTCTGTGTCAGTGTGTGTCTGTGTGTGTGTCTGTGTGTGACACAGAGAGAGTGAGAGTTGAAACGGGCAAATGTTTAATAGAGGGATCTTCATTAACAGTGAAGAAAATAACATTCTTACGACACTGGATAGGCACCATCCACTTAACCACCTGAAGTTCTTTTAAACGAGCCCCATTTAAATAACGACAGCCTAATTGTGTCCTTAGTGGCCGACTGGGAACTGACTCGGGAGACTCAAAACTGCTCTCACTCAAAATGTTAACGGCCTTCAGTACTTGCCCGTAAATGGGAACTCCAGTTTAAATTGGTCAGCTTTACGACAGCCAGCAAATTTCACTATCACTTAATACTGGCGTTTACAGTTTCAAGTATTTCCTGTCTGACTACAAGTTGAGGAGAGAGAGAGAGAGAGAGAGAGAGAGAGAGAGAGAGAGAGAGAGTTTGTGTTTATGGACGATTCCAAAACATAAGCGAACAGACAGACAGACAGAGAGAGAGAGAGAGAGAGAGAGAGAGAGAGAGAGAGAATTTGTGTTTATCGACGATTCCAAAAAAATAAGCGAAAAGAGACAGATAGAGAGTGTGTGTGTGTGTGCGTGTGTGTGTGTGCATGAGAAAGAGTGTGTGTGTGTGTGTGTCTGTGTGTTTATCGACGATTCAAAAAAGCCAAACAAACAAACAAAAAAAGCAGAGAGAGAGGAGTAAAGAAGAAAGAGAACCAGTATCAAACACCAACGAAAACTACACCTTTTATTACTGGTTTCACACCGTTCCTTTTATTACTGGTTTCCTTTTATTACTGGTTTCACACCGTTCCATCAAATATGTCGGTACACGAGAGGGTTGAAGGGAGAGAGAGAGAAACAAGTGTGTTGAGTATTCATCAACGGCATAAAATCTGCCCGCATCCCAACGTCGGCCCATACTGTAATACTGGTCGCAACAAGCTGTTAAAATGTCTGTATTCTGCCTGTGTCAACGTTGTAGAATTTTCAAATCGATGTTTTTGGTTGTGACACCCAAGCAAGCTTCGTAGTGTCAGGACGACCCCACTTGAACTGTCTTCAGGTGCTGAGCACGTGAAATACGATACAGTGAAGGCTGGCAGTCGTGTCACTGGTAAGACGTTCCTCTCTTTCCCAATAAAAAAGTTTTGCCGCAGTGACTGTTCGTGAGAATTTCTTCACGACTGCACAAAACGTTGGAAAAGGCAGCAGCGTTCAGTCGCCATTCTTCAGGAAAGGAACGCAAGTTGTATTGTTTCCGTGTTGGATTGATCCAGAAAACAGTCTTCCTATTTATAGTTCCGCCGACCTGCTAGACCTAACTTAGTCAGTAGTCAGTAATCCCATAAAAGTTATGCTACGTACACGAGAATATCTGTTCAGTATTAGTGTTACTGAATGTCACAGAGTCATCGTCGTACAAAGAACTTTCAGAATGAAAGAAACGAAGGCAGTCTCAGCAACAACAAAAACAACAACAACAAAAAAAACGTCAGGAGAGGGAAGTTCTTTTAAATCGTTGCAACTTGTTTTTCAGCTGTTGTAAAAAGGGTTCAGAAAGTTAATTCTGAAAGACGAAAAAAAGCGTCATGCATATACCCAGCCTTGACAATGTGGTAAAATCATTGCAGCATTTAGAAATGAGAGGGTAAGAACGAGTAAAGAGTTAAGAGTGTTGCTGTCCAGACAGAAGAAATTCGTGTTGTGTCCAAAGACGCTAACAGATCGTGAACGGAAAGAACATAAATTTTGTCCTCGTGTCGATTGGGGAAGATCATTTGCAACTTTCAAGAAAATAGTGATCTGCTGTATGATGTAGGACGAGGATATGTTAGGCTTTGAAGGTCTCGAAGCAGGGGGAAAATAACAATTCCAATCAGTTTTGATGTGAGACCGCCAAGTAAGAAATGAGCTTGCAGTTCTGGAGACAGTTGGGGTGACAGAGAAGAGGTCACGTTCGTCTTTTTGCCGGTGGTCGTTTTAAGATTCACTCTTTTCCCTTAACGTTCTTCTGTTACCCACAAACGGTTTTTGTGAGCTGAACGAGCATGACGTATGCTCCCGGGACAACAGACAGGCAGGGGACAGACATGATACATGATACAGGGGACAGACATCAGACATGATACAGGGGACAGACATGATATGATACAGGGGACAGACATGATACATGATACAGGGGACAGACATGATATGATACAGGGGACAGACATGATACATGATACAGGGACAGACATGATGCAGGGACAGACATGATACAGGGGACAGACATGATACATGGGACAGACATAAGAAATGATACAGGGGACAGACATGAGACATGATACAGGGGACAGACATGAGACATGATACAGGGGACAGACATGATGCAGGGGACAGACATGAGACAGATACAGGGGACATACATGATACATGATACAGGGGATAGACATGATACATGATGCAGGGGACATGACATGATGCAGGGGACAGACATGAAACATGATACAGGGGATAGACATGATAACGGGGACAGACATGATACAGGGGGACAGACATGAGACATGATAACGGGGACAGACATGATACATGGACAGACAGAGACATGATTCAGGGACTTACATGGGACAGACATGAGAAATGATACAGGGGACAGACATGAGGCATGATACAGGGGACAGACATGAGACATGATACAGGGGACAGACATGAGACATGATACAGGGGACAGACATGATGCAGGGGACAGACATGAGACATGATACAGGGGACATACATGATACATGATACAGGGGATAGACATGATACATGATGCAGGGGACAGACATGATGCAGGGGACAGACATGAGACATGATACAGGGGATAGACATGATAACGGGGACAGACATGATACAGGGGACAGACATGAGACATGATAACGGGGACAGACATGATACATGGGACAGACATGAGACATGATACAGGGGACAGACATGATACAGGGGACAGACATGAGTCATGATACAGGGGACAGACATGATACATGATATAGGGGACAGACATGATACAGGGGACAGGCATGAGTCATGATACAGGGACAGACATGATACAGGAGACAGACATGAGACATGATACAGGGGACAGACATGAGACATGATACAGAGGATAGACATGATACAACGGACAGACATGATACAACGGACAGACATGATACATGATATTGGGGACAGACATGATACAGGGGACAGACATGATACAGGGGACAGACATGAGACATGATACAGGGGATAGACATGATACAGGGGACAGGCATGAGTCATGATACAGGGGACAGACATGATACAGGGGACAGTCATGAGTCATGATACAGGGGACAGACATGATACAGGGGACAGACATGAGTCATGGGACAGACATGAGTCATGATACAGGGACAGACATGATACAGGAGACAGACATGAGACATGATACAGGGGACAGACATGATACAGGGGACAGACATGAGACATGATACAGAGGATAGACATGATACAACGGACAGACATGATACAGGGGACAGACATGATACATGATACAGGGGACAGACATGATACAGGGGACAGACATGAGACATGATACAGGGGACAGACATGATACATGATACAGGGGACAGACATGATATACAGGGGACAGACATGAGACATGATACAGGGGATAGACATGATACAGGGGATAGACATGAGACATGATGCAGGGGACAAACATGAGACATGATACAGGGACAGACATGATACAGGGGACAGACATGAGACATGATACAGGGGACAGACATGAGTCATGATACAGGGACAGACATGATACAGGAGACAGACATGAGTCATGATACAGGGGACAGACATGATACAGGGGACAGACATGAGTCATGATACAGGGGACAGACATGATACAGGGGACAGACATCATGCAGGGGACAGACATGAGGACAGACATGATACAGGGGACAGACATGAGGCATGATACAGGGGACAGACATGATACAGGGGGACAGACATGATACACGGGACAGACATGATAACACGGGACAGACATGAGACATGATGCAGGGGACAGACATGATACAGGCAACGCGAGTCCATCATGACCACTATGGTTTCCGTGATGACGAGCACTCGTCAGGACAAAATCAATGCGGCTTCGATCTCTCTGTCTCTCTCTCTCTCTGGTCCATGGCCAAAGTTCATTAAAACACTTTCGTTCGTTCTCTCCGTCTGTCTGTCTGTCTGTCTCTCTCTCTCTCTCTCTGTGTGTGTGTGTGTGTCTGTCTCTTGACTTTTCCCCTTACACTGCTGCACGAGCTTGCTCGCTCTGTTTCGGCATGCAAGCTCAGCTGGCAGGGAGGGCGGGGTTACTGTGAGCGGGGAAGGTGTGAGAGAAGGGTGAAGGTGGGACGGGAAAATGTTGGGACCCATCCTGCCTTTCTATCAACGAGAAGGGGAGAGCAACATAAAAAATGGAAGACGCCTCCCCATTCAGATTGCACGAAAGGCACACATTTGAAAAAAAAAGGTAAGATAAACGGAGTTTGCATTTTCTCCCACATAGAATTATTTTCTGGAATTTTTTTTCTTTTTGCACTCCAAAGATAAAACCGTCAAGAAGAAGATAAGCGGAAGAACCTTGCATTTTACATTATCAATATGGGTAGGCGAAAACAGATATTTTATCAACGCGTAACTGCAGTTTCCATGTTAAGTAAGCGAAATGCAACGGCTGTGCAATATCTCTTTGATGCTAAACATATCGAATCAAATGTTGATAAACGAAGGAAAACGGAATTTAACATAAATCGTCTAACTAACGGACACCGTGGATACAAGAAGTTAAGAATGGTACTGGTGGAAGAATGCCCTTTCGGATTTCTCGTAGTAAATTTGTCGATATAAACAGCAGTCCCGTTTTCTTGGTATGATATGCACCGAATACCATCTTTTCCATCTTTTGTTATTTTTTTCTCGTTTTATCTTTCTTCCCTTTTCTCCTTACTTGTTTTTAGTGCTGTTTTCTTGCCTATTCACTTGTATTTCCCCCCTTGCCCCCCCCCCCCCTTTCCCCCACTTACCTTCCCCCTCCCCTCGCAGAAACAACAAGAACAAAAAACAACAACAAACCCCACCAAAAACAGTCTGGACCTTCGCAACCCCTCTGATGTCTGCTAGATTATGACACTATTAGCTGGTCGATGAGATTGTCTACATTGCGATGGTCACTACCCGTCCATCCTGCAGAGATACCTCCTGATGTGTTCTTTGTAATGATGACATTGTCTTTGCTATCTTTTTTTTTCTATTTCTTCGCAAATAGTTGTAAAGTTAGCGCAATAGCACATTTGTCTGAAGACGTTAAGAAATGCGGCTGACTGAAAAATGCGGATATGGATAGATTCGTTGGCGAAATCTGAGTACTGTCAAGGTTTGGAGGATACTTTATGTGTCTTGGGTTTGTTTTTGTTTTGTTTTTTGTCTTTTTTTCAATCCCCCTTGTCGGCGTTGTAAGCAAATGAGTAAAGGTACAGAACAGTGAAGAAAGAAGGACACACGGAGCAAAGTGATATTTGAAGAGGCCAGCTTTAAGAACTGAATATTGTATCGCGAACTCTAGTATTGAGAATTGTGATGAAAACTCCACAGACGCAATAAGGACGAAGAAATCTCGTTCCATACGGCTGGTATGGATTTCCCGCAGACAGCAACCAATATGCAAGTGCTGGCGCACGGCTGGTGGTGCAGTTCGATTGTTTCTGTCTCAGTATGTAATATCTTCAGAGAGCCAGTCTCCGTTGGCTGGTGATGGAAGTCGTTGCGTTGTCTGATCTGTGTTTTTTTGCCGGGGATGTTGACGGAGACAAGCCGGCTCGTTCCAGTTGTCGCATATAAAGGACATGACTCACAGATGGTACTTAACTGTCGGTCGTATTTTCGCTCGATCGAATTGCGATTTGCAGAATATGATATGCACCAGAAGTGTCAGTTCGCTTGCGCTGTTTTTCGCGATTTTGCTGCATTTGTCTTGATGATATTAACCTTCATTTAGAACATTGCCTTTCAGGTGATCGATGAAGAATTGATCCTATATCAGTCAATATGTCCTTTTCACGTTCTTTCTTTGCATCTTTCTTTGGTTTAATTATCTGTTCTCGTTTTTTTTAAATCATGGTCCAAGATGTATTGACTGGTTTGGGGCATTATTGTATTTATTGTAGCTTTGTGCTTTGTTTCTGCTCGCGAGGGCTTTTCTTTTCTTCTTCCTTTATCCTCCCCTTCTTTTCTGTCCCTTTCTTTGCTGTTTCGCACTTCTTTCCGACACAATGGGCTTTTGTGGTAAAATTCGATATGCTTGCCCACCCTTGGGAGAGAACGTCGTTACCCTTTTGTCCATAAGCTGACAGGCAGGTCGGGGATCGAAGCCATCACTTCTTTGTCAGAACACTGTGAGCCACTGGGCCACCTCTCCACCAGACTGTCCTCTTTTCATCTTGCAGAGTGTAGCTTTGGAGACCTTTCATGGCTGACAAGAGGCGTATTCATCTACCCGTCTTGGAGAAAGAAAGAGGGAGAAGAGACGCAAATGAAAAGATACAAAGAGAGAGAGAGAGAGAGAGAGAGAGAGAATGAACAGCCATGATAAGGATCGAGTCAGCAAATATGTGTTTAGCGATTTTACAAAGACCGATCAGGAGATTTTGTTGCGTTTAGGTAAAAACAGTGATTTCCACAGAACTGAAAAAGGAAGAAGATGGTGTGTGAGAACGGTGCACTGTGGAAATCTGTCTGCCTTCGTGAATACTGGAAGCTCTCGGACAGAATAAAGCAGAGTCTAGACACTTTTTCCCAGAACAGTTGAAGACCAAGAGTCTTCTGGCGGAACGCCATATGCAGTGAAGAAATACTGTAGATACCTAACACAATCAGCCCGGCGACAAGAATTAAAAGACAGAGATGGAGGCGGCAGGGACACGTATGCCATGTGCCATCTGAAGCACTACTGTAGACAGGAAGAGGACAATGGACGACTGAAGAAAGCCGGGACAGAATAGTGGAGAAGTGAGCTGACAGAACAGGGCCCCATCTCCACCATCAGATGCACCGATTACTTGTAGCTCTCACGTGCACACTCTGAGAACATTTACGTGCATAGTTGTTAGTACCCGCTTAGATGGTCACTGGTTTTTTGGATTATGGTACTTGCTTAAAAAACGAAACGTGATTGCAAAACCGCATATACGTAATCGAGGCACCACAGAGTTTGTTTGGAGGGAAACAAACAAAAAAACAAAAACAAAACACGACAACAAAAACACAACAAAAACACAACAAACAAATTCACTTTAAAAAAAAAAAAGCAACAAAAACAGACAAAGGAAAAAAAAAGAAAAAAAAATGTTTTCATGCAGTTCATAGCTCAGCTGATGTGGTCTTGTTTATGATTTTTGTTGCTTCGATTTCTGGCAGAACTATGAACATTTTGGGTGCAGTTCCAATGGAAGCTTTGGACGACTCAGTCATTGTGGCACAGAACAGCTGGAAGCTGGGAGCAGAGATCGAGACATATTGAGATGAACCTTGCAGAATGTCTTTTTCATCTGAGTGCATTAGTTCACGCCTGTCACGAACCTGGTCAGAGTCCAATTATCACCATCAAGGCAGAAAGAAATATTGAAAACAAAAAAAATGGGTGTTGTTTATTACCGTAATTAGACGGCACTTCTTTTCGATGCTTCCTTTTTCTGTCTCCCTCCTCTCCACCAGCTTGACATCAAACGCAGTCACGCAACGAACATGACTGCCATCGGTCGGACACTATGCATTATGGGATAGCGTGAGGTTCTCAGTTCTGCCCGCTCACTCTGTCCCACAATGCACCAGGAGGTGGTTATTTCCTGCAGACGTTGCCAGCAAGGCATGAAAGCGGCTCCTGGCTGGACTGTCACCAGACTGTAAAGAGCACGAGCAGCAAGCGTGACCGCTTCCACAGTGACAGAGGGGAGGTCTGTGCGTCACGCAGGCCAGTCATTGTGTGTCGTGCCGCTCAGCGAGATGATTGATTGATAACGGGATGGTGGGATTTTCGTGCTAGGGTTTGATCATCACCAAAACGATTATCAAGGAGGACTGAGGGAGACTGGGGAATGGACGGGGTAGGGGGGGATGTCAGGAGTTCAATCCACCACCTCTCCACCCAACTGTTGCTCAATGGAACGAGACCACACAGCGCAAGTTGCACAGTTGCAAGAAAAAAGATTGTATGTTTTGAGGTTCTGCTTTTGGTGCATGTAATCATGATGACTATTACTCTGTCTCTCTCACTGTTTCTCTTTTTTCTCTCTTTTTTTTCTGTGTGCTTGCGCCGTTTTTCCACCATCAAACTGTATGGATGCCCATGTAAACAGAATTCTGCAGCAACGGATCACTTTCCAACACGAACATAAAAGATAGTTGGATAAACCAAATTATTTTGATCAGGAAATTCCAAAATCAAAGAACTATACTGACAAAATTCAACTGAGTTTGGTGATCAGATCAAGCATAGCCTTGTGCAGAATAATATAACCCTAGATCTCAAAATGTGTGTGTGTGTGTGTGTGCGTGTGTGTGCGTGCGTGTGTGTGTGTGTGTGTGTGTGTGTGTGTGCGCGCGCGCGCGCGTGTGTGTGTGTGTGTATATATATATATATATACACTCCTCCCCTTTCTGAGCTGACATAATTCCACTGGTGGGGTCTTGTTTGTGCAAAGTTTGAACTTTTGTCGCTTCAGTTTATGACGGAACTATAAAATCCTCTTCATGCATTAACAAGACAAAAAGCTTTGAAGCACTCCATCAACACCAGAAAATAAAAGCGAGATTAGGAGATTAACCGGGCAGATTGTCCCTTTCATCTCTTCACATTAAGCTCACGCCTGACACGTCCCATCAGACTGTGCAACACGAATATTGTCAGAGACCACACGCTCTCATCATCGTAAAGGCAGAAAACTGTCCACCCGATCTCCCGCCAGCACCCCCCTCCCCCCCTTCCCCCCAAAACACGAAAAAGTTTTGCTGTTTTTATTTCCGAATTTTGATGTCCTTTGTTTTGGTTTTGGGTGTTTTCTTATTTCGGTCTCCCTCCTTCCCAAAACCAGCTTGACAACAAACACAGCATACCAGCATACCATGGGAAAAGTTACTACCGGCCAGACAGCGTGCTGTTTTCAGTTATGCCTTTCCACTTTGTACTACGAAGTGGTTATTTCCTGCCGACATTGCGGGTTGGCAGCAATGCATGAAAGCGGCTCCTGGCTGAACTGTCACCAGGCTGTAAAAGAGCACAAGCAGTAAGCATGACCGCTTCCACAGGGACACAGGGAGGTCTGTGCATCACGCAGGCCAGTCACTGTGTGTCGTGCCGCTCAGCGAGATGATTGATTGATTGATAACGGGATGGTGTGCTTTTTCCGATTGAGTTTGATCATCGAGAAAATGATTATCAGGGAGATTATTGGGAGGTTTGGGGCAGGGAGATGGAGAGGGCAGTTCAGTAATATAGCCTCTCCACCCCATCCCCAAACTAACTGTTGAGCGAGACCACATAGTGAAGAGAGCAGTCTTTGGCGGGTCAATGGACGAAAGAAAATGATATGTTGTGGGGTTCTGCATATGGTGCATGTCATCGTGAGTATTATTGCAGTGTCTCTGCCCTTCTGTCTGTGTTTTGGGAGGTGGTCATTCACTGTGCACTTTGCAGACTGTCAGCAAGACATGAAAGAATTTCCGGACTGGAATGTCACTTGGCTGTAAAGAGCACGAGCAGCAAGCGTGACTGGTTTCACATGGATATAGATGGGGGCCTATGTGTTACACAGTCCAGTCATTGTGTGTCGTGCTGCTCGGCAAGATGATGATTGATAACAGTCAGGTGATCTTTTCAAACTAGATTCTGATCATCAGGAAAACCATGATCTGGGAATGAAGGGAGTTGTGGGGGACATCCTGACGGAGCAGTGGGTCAGAAATGCAAAAAAAGAAAAATCAGCGAATCTTTGCTCAATGGAGCGAGAAATTGCAGTTGTCTGGGGAGTGCCTTATTACTGTGTCTCTGTCCCCGTGTCTGTCACTCTCTTTCCCCCTGCCTAAGTTTTCATATGCATTCATGTGTGTGTGTGTGTGTGTGTGTGTGTGTGTGTGTGTGTGTGCATAAGCGCACATGCTTGTGTGTGTACGCATGTGTGTGTTTGTCATTTGCACGAAAAGCTGAAATCAGTAGGAACTCGTCCCCTGCTGCTTTGTCCATTTGGACCAAACTGTATGGATGTCCATGGAAATAGCAATTGTTCATTTATTTTTTATTTGTTCCAAATGAGTTATTCTTGTTAATTATTCTGCTTAGCCTTTCCGTTTTTTCTTTAATTTATTTGATGATTTTGTTAGGGTTGGGGTATTATAACATTGGTGACTGCCTGCACGGCTCTCCCAAGGCGTAAAAACACACGTCCAGAATCCTGTTGTCCAAGTGTTAGATCAGTTTGTTGTTTTTTTTGCAGCTTGATTGCTGAATTTAGATGATTCCTTTATTTTGGGTGTTTCCTTCTTCTTGTTTCTGCCTCTCTTCTCTCCAGTACCAGTTTGAACAGTCCTCAACATGGCTGCCGTCAACAGGACGTCATGCCTTCTCCTACTCTTCTTCCTTCTGCCTTTCTTCCCCCACTGACATCACTGATATGTACATGTGGTGTCAGTGCATTAACAGTTTCGTGCATGATCCCCCCCCCCTCCCTTCAGTTGTGATCAGTCTTTTTTTTCTCTTTTTTTTTAAGGATTTGTTGCTTGCTCAGTAAATGAGAATGATTGCAAAACCGTGTCTATCAACTGTGAACATGCATAGTTTGTTTGGCGAAAAAGAAAAAAAAAAGAAAAAAAAAGAGAAAACAAGTTTGAAATAAAGGTTATTGTCACACTGATGGGGTTTTGTTTGTGAAAAGATTAAACCTTTATTGCTTCGATTTGTGGCAGGACTGAATCCTTTGGGTATATTTCCAAATGATAAAAGCTTTGTAGCATGCTGTCATAATGGGACAAGGTACCAAGAAATGGAAACCTGCCTCTATCATATGTGTGCATGTAGCTCGCGCCTGTTATGACTTATCGGGTTATGACCTATCAGACTGGGCACATGAACCTGGCAAACACTTTCATCACCATCAAGGTGGAAAGCCAGCCTGAAGAAAAACATATATTAGGAAGACTTTATTACCGTAGTTAGACATCCTTTATTTTGGGTGCTTCCTTTTTCTCTCCCCCTCCTCTCCACCAGCTTGACAACGAACGCAACTTGCAAGCACGCAACGAACATGACTGCCATCAGTCGAACACTAAGCATTATGGGATTGCTAGCATAAGGTCCTCAGTTCTGCCCACCCATCATGTCCCACAATGCACCAGGAGGTGGTTATTTCCTGCAGACATTGGCAGCAAGGCATGAAAGCGGCTCCTGGCTGGACTGTCACTGGGCTGTAAAGAGCATGAGCAGCAAGCGTGACCGCTTCCACAGAGACGGGGGGAGGTCTGTGCGTCACGCAGGCCAGTCATTGTGTGTCGTGCCGCTCAGCGAGATGATTGATTGATTGATAACGAGATGGTGGGCTTTTTGTGTTAGAAATTGATTATCATGAAAACGTTGATATTGGGGGATTGGGGATTTGAGATGGAGGCAGAGGAGGAGCACAAGAGTACAAACCCCACCCTCCACCCCCGCCCTCAACCAACTCTTTTTCAGTTGAGCGAGACCACATAGTGCATTGGAAAGCAGTCTTTGGCAGGCCAGTAGCATGATTGGAAATGATATGTTATGGGCTTCTGCTTTTTGTTTACTGTGTCTCTGCCCCTGTGCTTGTGCACTGGCAGATAATCATTTCCTGTGCACGTTACGGGTCGGCAGCAAAACTTGAAAGTGGTTCTGCTCTTGGCTGTCACTGGGCTGTAAAGTGCATGAGCAGCAAGCGTGACTGATTTCAAATTGATGGATGGGGGTCTGTGTGTCATACAGGTCAGTCATTGTGTGTCGTGCCACACGGCAAGATGATTGATTGATGACGGACTGGTCAGCTTTTCAAACTAGATTCAGATTATCGGGAACGTGATGATCTGGGAATGAAAAGGACAGTGGAGGATGGTCTGTAGGGGGATGTGTGTGGCAGTCAGAAATGCTAAGACTTGTCAGTTGTTTCTCATCCCCTTTGTAAGCTGCAATTGTGTTATCTAAATGGTGTTATCAAGTGAAATTTTACGTTTATGATCGACTATGCCCCACTCTTTCACCATTTGTTTGTGATGGTGTTTGTTTTGTAAATTAGTCTGATTGCAAAACTGCATCTACCAGTTCAAATTCACAATGGATTTTGTTAGGGAAAGAAATATTTTTATCTACTTTTCAGCTCATTCTGATGGAGTCTTGTTCCGTTAATGGTGCATTTATACTACCTGTCAGTATAGTTCCAACAACAGCTTTGAATTACTCAACAATCCACATGGCACAGTGCAAGGGGAGGTTGGAGCGAGACATAATGAGAGGAACCTCACAGACCATCCCTTTGATCTGTGTGCATTAAGCCAGCGCCTGTCACGACCCATCAGACTGCGGGCACAACGAGCCGGGCCAGAGTGCACACACTGTCCTCGCCATCAAGGCAGAAAGCAAGCTTGAACAATATACAGGGAAGAGTTGATTACCGAAATTATATATCCTTTATTTGGTGTACTGTTTTTTTTTTTTCTGTCTCCGTCCTCTTCGATACCAGTTTGACACGAACGCAACATGCCAGCACGTCACGAACATGGCTTCCATTGGTTGGACACTACGCCTGATGGGATAGCGTGAGGTTCTCAGTTCTGCCCGCCCACTCTGTCCCACAATGCACCAGGAGGCGGTTATTTCCTGCAGACATTGCCAGCAAGGCATGAAAGCGGCTCCTGGCTGGACTGTCACCAGACTGTAAAGAGCACGAGCAGCAAGCGTGACCGCTTCCACAGTGACAGAGGGAGGTCTGTGCGGCACGCAGGCCAGTCATTGTGTGTCTTGCCGCTCAGCGAAATGATTGATTGATAACGGGATGGTACGCCTGTCGAGCTAGATTTTCATAATCACGAAAACGATGATGTGGGACGGTGGCAAGGGGGGGGGAGGGTAGGCACGTACTGAACAATGGGGATAGGTAGGGCGCTCAGAAACCCCCAACCTTACCTGTTGCTCACTGGAGTGAGACTGGGCAGCGGACAGTGTTCAACGGACAGCAGACAGAGGAAAATGACATGTTGTGGAGTTCTGCTTTTCAGCCACGTAATCAAGCGATTATTACTACTGCGTATATGCCTCTCTCTCTCTCTCTCTCTCTCTTGTCTGTCTCTCTGTCTCTGTCTGTCTGTCTATCTCTCTCTCTCTCTCTCTCGTTTGCTCTATACAAGCGTGCGTGTGTGTTTGACACTTACGTGACAAAAGCTGAAGCTGAATCATCCATTGTGTCCCTTGCCGTTTTATCTCTTGGTCGAATCTACGTTGATGACTTTAAAAATCTAGTATTTTATGGTTTGCTTGCTTAATCATTGTAATGGTTGAAAATGTAGACAGTTCTAAGGTACACTGAAAATGTAGACAGTTCTCAGGTACACTAAAACTGTAGACAGTTCTAGTAGTAGGCCTCCTTCAGTCATGGCTGACCATGGATAGAGTATATCCGACCTAATGTCTAATTGGGCTGTCTGCTTGGACCAAGCATCGTCGCCTGTGACAGTAGAGACCGATGCGAGGGAGACAGTCTCTGTCGCAGCGGTCACATGTGTAAGCTGAAGCTGGTCTCGTTGGCTGCCGTCCCTTTTCTGCGAGCTCGCTTTTCCGCTGCAGCAGCTGTTTGTCCTCACCAATCCGTAGCTGATTCTTGAGAGTGCTTCTCCAGCTGTTGTGGTCATCTGCAAGTTCCTCCCAGGACTCAGTGTTGATCTCAAGCTCCTTCATGTCACGTTTGCAAACGTCTTTGTATCTCAGCTGTGCGCAGCTGATGCTTCTCTGCCCTGTGCCACTCTCCATAAAGGATGTCTTTTGGGATGCGAGCATCTTCCATGCGGCAAACATGGCCCAGCCAGCGCAGCCGACGTTGTCTCAGCATGGTATACATGGTCGGGAAGCCAGCGCGAGTCACGACTTCAGTGTTTGTCACCTTGTCTTGCCAGGAGATGCCGAGTATGCGCCGTAGACTTCTCAGGTGGAAGGTATTGAGCTTTTTCTCCTGACGAGCATGTGTGGTCCACGCCTCACTTCCATACAGCAAGGTGTTGAGGATGCAGGCGTTGAATACAGCCATCTTTGTCTTCGTGGTCAACTTGGGATTTGTCCACACTCTGTGTGAGGCGGGCTAGCGTTGTGGCTGCCTTCCCGATCCTCTTGTCGATCTCGGTGTCAGGGGAGAGGTTGTCGGTAATGGTGGACCCAAGGTAAGTAAATTGATGGATGGCTTCAAGCTCGTAGTCATCAATGGTGATGGCTGGTGGAGAAGGCGTGTCTTGGCCTAGGACGTTTGTCTTCTTGAGACTGATGGTCAGACTGAAATCTTTGCAGGCCTGGGAGAAGCAGTCCATTAGTGACTGCAAGTCCCACTGGGTGTGGGTCACAACTGCAGCATCGTCGGCAAAGAGCATGTCTCTGATGAGGGCTTCACGGACTTTTGTCCTTGCTTTGAGGCGGGCGAGATTGAAGAGCCTGACATCTGATCTGGTCTGCAGGTAGATCCCTTCTTGTGCTGTGCTGAACGCATGCCTCAGGAGAAGAGCAAAGAAGATTCCAAATAGGGTGGGGGCGAGGACGCATCCTTGTTTGACACCGCCGCGTACGTCGAAGGGCTTGGAGAGCTCAAACTGCACTGTCCCTTTCGTGTTGGAGTGGAAGGACTCAATCAAGTTGTGCAGTTCGTGGGGGGGGGGGGGCAGCCGATCTTTCGAAGAGCCCTGAAAAGGCTGTCTCTGTTGACTAGCTCAAAGGCCTTGGTGAGATCAATGATTGCGACATCCTCTGCTCTCTGCACTTTTCCTGGATTTGGCGAAGGGAGAAGATCATGTCTACCGTGGATCTCTCTGCTTGGAAACCACACTGTGATTCCGGGTAAACGCGTTCCGCCAGTTTCTGCAGGCAGATCAGGAGGACCCGAGCGTAGACTTTGCCTATGATGCTGAAAAGTGAGATGCCTCTGTAGTTGTTGCAGTCACTCCTTTCGCCCTTGTTTTTGTACAGGATGATGGTCTTGGCGTCCCTCATTTTCTGCGGTACAGCTCCCTCATTCCAGCACTGACAGAGGACTGTGTGCAGAATATGCAGAAGAGTAGTCTTGCAGTGCTTAATGAGGTCTGGGGAAATTCCGTCAGTGCCAGGTGCCTTGCCTGATGTCAGGCTGTTAATGGTCTTGCTGAGTTCGGCCTCAGTTGGCTCTGCGTCAAGTTCTTTCATGACCGGCATGCACTTGATGGCATTGAGGGCTGAGTTGGACACCATGTTTTCTGTGGAGTAGAGGTCAGAGTAGTGTTCCCCTCATCTCTCTATCTGCTGGCTAGGATCGTTGATTACTTCCCCAGTAGAGGATTTGAGCGGGGCAGTCTTGCTCTGTGTTGGTCCCAGTGCCTTATTGATGCCATCATACATCCCACGGATGTTGCCTCTTTCAGCAGCATTCTGTATCTCTTCGCTGAGCTCTGTCCAGTACTCATTTGCACATCGCCTGGCGTTAAGCTGAACCTTACTCCTGGCGGCCCTGAGGATTTGCAGGTTCTTCTAACTGGGTGACCGTTTGTACTCGGCTAGTGCAGCGCGCTTGGCCAGAATACTGGGAGTCATCTCTGATGATTTGGCCTCAAACCAGTCGTGGGACTTCGCGGTTTTCTTCCCAAAGGTGGCCATAGCTATGCGGTGCATGGTGTCTCGTAGCATTTCCCATCTTTCTGTGGCAGAGTCTCTGGGCTGCAATGCATCGAATTCTCTCTCAAAGGCCTCTGCCAACTGTTCTACAAGGTCTGACGTCAATGCGAGAGTTCCCTTGTTTCTTTGAGCAGTGGAACTTCTTTGGCTGCAGTCTGATCTTGCAGCATACCAGAGAGTGGTCCGTGTCGCAATCTGCGCTGTGGTAACAGTGAGTGTGGAGAAGATTTTTGATGGCAGCTCGTCTTATACTAGGATCAGATCCAGTTGGTGCCAATGTTTTGAGCACGGGTGCCTCCAGGAGACTTTGTGTTGGGGCTTCGTCTTGAAGAAGGAGTTGGTGATGCACAGTTCATGGTAGGCACAAAACTCAAGTAGTCGCTGTCCGTTCTCATTCATTTTCCCCACTCCAAAGGAACCGAGACAGGAGGGCCACGAATCGTTGTCTCCACCCACTCTGGTTTATGCGAGATTTTCGCAGAACTCGTCCTTGGTGTCTGGAGAGGTGGACAGAGTTGGAGCATATCCGCTGACGAGAGTGAAATAGCCTTCGGAAGTGTTGAGGCGGAGAGTCAGGAGTCATTCTGAACCGCCGCTGCCTGGTTCGATCATGTTCAGCAGGCTGTTCCTGACTGCAAAGCCTACTCCGTATTCTCTTGGGGCATCGGAGGTCTTTACTTGCCAGAGGAAGGTGTAGTCCCTCTTTTTTTTAGTGTTCCCGAGTCAGCCAGCCGTGTTTCCTGCAGAGTGGCAGTGTCCACATTTAGTCTCTTTAGCTCGCTGTTTATGACGGCCGTCTTTCTGGCGTCAATGATGTCTTGCAGATCTTGGGAGAGCCCAGGCATCATTGTCCGGACATTCCAACAGGCCAGTTTCATTGTTGATCCGTTTCTTGAAGTTTTCTTTTTGCCTGGTGCGGAAATTAACGACCTGCTTGTCGGATATTCTCCTAATCTTCATACACCCACAGAAGAAGGCAGGTCGCGGCGGGACAGCACCTAATTGGCTGGGGACTGCCCAGCTTGGGCGGGCGGTAGCTGTCCAGTGGGACGCGAGGGTCCCTCCCACCGTCAAAAGCAATCCCTGGCGTCGGCTCTACGCCAATTGAGCACTAACTTAAAACCGGTAACTGTTGCTTCACGTGTTGTTCCGATCGTTAGTGCTAGTAGCGAAGCTGGAGTGTCCTCTCCAGGTTGTAGGTGCAAGGTGTTTGTGGATGGGTGGACGGATATAAGCCTGGGCAATATAATGTGGAAGACAGGCTGTTGCCCATGCAGCTTGTCCCCCCTCTCCACCTCGCTGACAGATCCAAAGGAACAGCAAGGCTGTTACGTTTTGGTGCCAACACGGCCGCAGGAGCTGCCGGAAAGTGACTAAAGTTTGCCATCCAACCGCCTTAAGGGCCCCGCACCGGATTTTCTGTCAGGGTTTACTCCCTTAGCTAGGTGGCCGCAGGTAGTTCTCCAGAGCTGGCGCCCTTTGATAGGTCATTTATTTCCACCGGGATGTCTAACCACCCTCCTCACCTTCCTCCTGAGAGGACTGGTGGGGGTGCTTGTTTAGTCGCCAGCAATTCGACCCTGTGACAGGTAGTACTGGGATCCAGGTTATCAGTAGCAGATATATCTATCTGACCTGACAGTTCTAAGGTACACTGAAAATGTAGACAGTTCTAAGGCACATGATAATTATGTAATGTAGATAAACACATCTACAGACATCAGTGTCCCGAGTCCCTGGATGCTTCAATCGACCCAATGGAATATCAATTAAAAGAAAAAATAGAAAGACAGAAAGAAAGGACAAAACACGTTCCATGAAAAGTAAATGCTGGTTTACTAAGGAAGTGCATTCGTTTTGTGATTTGGAGCACGAAACGCTCTGTATTGCTTGACGGAGGTAAACGGGATAAATATTAAAGTATTTTGATATAAACATGTAACGTAGTTGTATTCCATTTTAGATTAGAGGGTTGGGGAGGTAAATGGGAGGTGTAAACATAAGCAGATATCAATATAAAGTTAAACAGACTTCCTCCTCCGCCCATACACATGCCTGTCTCTCTCTCTTTCTCTCTCTCTCTCTCCCACTATCTATCTCTATCTGTGTGTGTGTGTGTGTGTGTGTGTGTGTGTGTGTGTTATACTCTGTCGAATCAACATTGATTTCCTCCTTTTATTCATGACCCTATCTGTCTCAAGGTGCGCACAAGCTCCTTACGGCAAGAAGTGAATGGAGGAAAGCCGTTTTGTCTGTCAGGCTTCCCGCAGGGAATGGATGAGTCTGCAGGAATTGATTTCTTAATCCTTCTGGAGCCTGTCTCAGGGGAAGATTAAGTTTGCCCCCGTGGTATCGTCTGTTAAGGGGGAGGGATTAATTTGGTCCTTCACCGGCTGAACACGAGTTACACGTCACTCCATGAGAGACGACAGCCACTCTAGATGATAAAGAGGATCGGGTGTGGGTGGGGCTTCGGCGGAAGGAAGGGGTTCTCATTTCCGAACACTTTTATCCACCTTCCCGGCGGCAGTTCTGCATTTTGTTTTGTAATCACTTTCATTTTATTTTCTGACCACTTTCACTTGCTTTCCATTGCTTTCTCTCCTCGTTGCTCCAGGGATGATGTAGTTCATGGCGATTGCGTCATTTTTTTTTTTTTGTTTTCGATGACTTTATTTGACGTCATTTTTGTGCTGACGTACTCATGGGTATTGTGGCGGAGGCGGGAAATGGGTGTTTGGAAAAGAAAGCGAGGGTGTGGGGAGCGTGGCCATCGTCTGCTTCCCGTTTCCTCTTGAAGCTGACGGTAAATAGATGGATCCTCACGCCTCGTCGCTACACATTAGTATTATTACTGGTATTGACTGTAATCTGGAGGGATGGCCGTGCACGCTTATACAAACACACTTTCACACACGTACAACCAGATCAGAGTCCCCAGCCCCTCCCCATTTCTCTCATTCCCATCCTCCCTCCCCTTCTCTCTTTCTCTCTGTTTAACTAATTTTTCTTCCTGTCTTTGCCTCTGTGTGTGTGTGTGTGTGCATGCGTGCGTGTGTACGCATATGTGTGTTTGTGTGTCTGTGTGTGTACGAGCATCTCTTAAACTAACATTGATTTATCTACCTCCCTTGCCCCACACCCTCTGATTAAACCCCTTTCCTCTCTTATAATGCACATAAACTCCTTTCGCAAAAAAGTGAATGGTGGAAAGCCGGTTTTGTCTGTCGGGCTTCCCCGCAGGGAATGGATGAGTCTGCAGGAATTGATTTCTTAATCCTTGTGGAACCTGTCTCCGGAGAAGATTAGGTTTGCCCCCGTGGTGTTGAGTGTTAAGGGGGTGGGTGGCGGGGAGATTAATTCGGTGCTTCACCGGCTGAACACGAGTCGCACGTCACTGCAGGGGAGACGACCCGATGGAAACGGAGGGAGTTGTTGGAAGGGATGCTGGGGTTCTTTTTCCAATCACGCTGATTCCATTTCCATGCGTGTAATTCTGCATTTTGTTTTGTGATCACTTTTGCGCCATTTTCTTACTACTTTCACTCAAGTTTTATTTCTGTTTGTACTCACTGACACTTATAGTCTTTTTCAGTTCCGTAATTGTGTGTGTTTGTGTGTGTGTGTGTGTGTGTGTGACGTTGCTTTGACGTCACTGGGGCTCACGCACTCATGGGTCTAATGTGTTGAATGTGGCCCTGCTTTCTCCATTTCCCGTGGAAAGATGGATAGATGGGACCTCACGCTCCGTCCTGTTTGATGTTTTTAACAGCACTGAATATGACCAAAAACGATTCATGGCACACACGTGCACAAACCCTGTCTCTTTTTCTCTCTGTCTCTTTCATGTCACTGTCTCTCTCTTTCTGCCCTGCCTGCCTGTCTGTCTCTTGTTGTTTTCTCTCTACAAAAACAGATAATGTACTCTACTACGTGATGATATGACGTGATATGATGATATGTAATGTCAACGAAAGCTTTTTTTGTTTGTTCGTTTGTTTGTATGATCACCACCGCCACCCCACTGTTCCCTTTGACATGAGCAGATGACAGGGCCCCGTTCAGGAAACCTCTTGTCTCGTGCTATCTTGTATTCTGTGTCTCTCTGTCTAAAAGCAGTGCAAACTCAGAGAAGCCAGTTACGGTGGTGGACTGCTCGTGTCGTCATATGACGTACCTGTCACTCTGCGAGCGACGAAAAGTCTTGCACGAAAGCAGGCCTGCACATCCTCCCCATTATGTGCTGGGTAGCCTGTTGGTTGCTATCTTTTTTTTTTTCAAAGAAGGGAATTTGTATTGTTTCATTATTTGCTTTAACCATTTCATTCGTTTATTATAATGGTTTGTTATGCAATGAAAGCAATTTGACACATTCACCCATGTCATAAGGACCTCATGACATTAAAGTGTCAAAGCGTCAAAGCATCAAGCACGTCTCTCTCTCTCTCTCTCTCTCTCTCTCTCTCTCTCTCTCTGTGTGTGTGTGTCTCTCTCTGTCTCTCTTTTTTTTTCTTATCTCCTTTTCTGTGACCCTTTTTTCCCTTTGATTCAGTCTTCTATTTTTGTCTTTCTGTCCATGTTTTATCAGATTTGCTTTCATTTTATTTTACTTTATTTCCCCCCTGAGACCTGACTAAGCGCTTTGGGTTATGCTGATGGTCAGGCATCTGAATGGCAGATGTGGTGTAGCGTATATGGATTTGTCCGAACGCAGTGACGCCTTCATGAGAAATTGAAACTGGAACTGTCCACCAGAGCTTATGCTTCTCTCAACGCGTGCGGTGTGTGTGTGTGTGTGTGTGTGTGTGTGTGTGTGTGTGTCAGAATGTGCGTATGCATATAATCCTTTATTAAATAGACATTGATTCCCTCTCCCACCCTCCCTCGCCCCTTACCCATTTTAAGACCCTCTCTTCTCTCACGCGGTGCATGCAAGCTTCTTTCGCCAAGAAATGGATGGATGAAAAGCAGTTTTTGTCTGTCAGGTTCCCTAAGGTAGTGGGGGAGTCTGCAGGAACTGATTCCTTAATCCTTCTGGAGATGAGTTGCCTGTGCGGTAATGAGCGTCAATGGGATTAACTTTGCCCGTCTGAACACGAGTCATACGTCACTTCTTTGCAGACGACGACGACACACCCCCTTTAGCTGCAAGTAGGAGATTGGGTAAGGAAGTGGATAGGGAGGTGGGGGTGGTGGTGGGGTGGGGGGGAGGCGGTCAATCACTTTTTCTCTAATTCGCTCATGTAGTTCGAGTCCCAGATTTGCACTCTCTCGGGCTTCGTTTCCCCACCCGTTCTTACGTCCATGTCTGTGCCTGACTAAGGCTGGACGATGTTGTAATTTCGATTACGTCATTTTGTTTTATCTGACGTTGTATAGCGTCATCAGTGGTGATGTTTCTGGTGGGTAGGCCTATTGTGGCAGAGGCGGGAACTGGGTGTTTGGAAAGGAAAGCGAGGGTGTGGGGAGCGTGGCCATAGTCTGCTTCCCGTTTCCTCTTGAAGCTGACGGTAAATAGATGGATCCTCACGCCTCGTCGCTTCACATTAGTATTATTACTGGTATTGAATATGACCATATGACCTCACACACACACACACACACACACACACACACACGCAATGACAGATATATCTTTCTTTCTTTTCTTTCTCCGTCTCTCTCTCTCACTCTCACGCACATGAACAATTACATCTCTCTCTCTCTCTCTCTCTCTCTGTCTCTCTGTCTTTGTCTGTCTCTCTCTCTGAGATTTATAAAGTAGGTCATTTGGACAAGGTATTGCGGAATGTGACCTAGTTTTCAGCTATTAGGACAGAGACATGTGCGTCCTAGGGTTGATTTTCAGATTCTGCAAACCAGGTAGAGTAATATTATATATATATATATATATATATATATATATATATATATTGCAGCGATTTCCACTTTTAGTAAATTCTTATTAATTTAGGTAGCCTACTAGACGGAACGAGACAACTATCTCCCTCCTTCCCTCCCTCTCCCTCTCTCTCTCTCAGATGATTTATTCATTGATAAGGCGACATAGGAACAAGGGACAGTCACAACATTTGATAATGTTAACATTACTTTACCAGTTGATTATGACACTACTATATCTCTGAAAAGCTTGTTATAAATTTATTACCATCACACGTGTATGTTTATCAGCAAACTAAATCAAAATAAACATTGAAATGTATATTTGGGATACATTTTACACGAATGTCACATAAAAGGGATATTTGAAAACAAAATGAACTTTGTCTTCAATCGATTATTCACACAATGCGAATAACATCAGAACTCTGTGCATTTTTGTAACAGTATTTTAGGTGTTCGTTTCGAATATATACCAAATGTAAACTATGACAAGATGATTATGCACACACACACACACACACACACACACACACACAGATAGATCGATAGATAGATAGATAAGTCGTGTCTGTTTCTCTGTCTCTCTGTCTGCAAACAACACTGTGCACAAAGTATGCTCACCCATCTATCCCTCTCTTTCTCTTCTCCTCCATTTCTGTCGGTGCGCGCGCGCACGCGCGCATGCTTGTCCTCTTTGACATCGGAATTGATTTTCCTCGCTTATTCACGACCCTTTCTTCTCATGGTGCATACAAGCCCCCTCCTGGCAAGAAGTGAATGGAGAAAAGCGGTTTTGTCTGTTGGGGTTCCCCTAGGAAGTGGATGAGTCTGCAGGAATTGATTTCTTAATCCCTCGGGAGCCTGTCTCTGTGGAAGATCAGGTTTGCCCTTGCGGTATTGAGTGTTAGGGGATGGGGGGATGGGATGTAGGTGAGGGGGGGAGGGGCGGGGGCAGGGTAGGAGGGGTAGGGCTAACGTAGACTTTCACCTTTCGGAGACGGTGATTCGCACTTTAGCTGCAGGTAGGAGATTTAATAGAAAGGAAGGCGGATGGACTTTTTAAAGTAATCATTTTGTCCCATTTCCTACTGTAGTTCCAGATTGAGCCCTGTAATCACTTCCGCTTTATGTCAACAGTTCAACAGTCTCACCCCCACCCCCCACCTCCCTCCTCTCCACCCTGTCCTTTTTATTGCTGCTTCTTGGCAAAACCTGCATGGTCGTGGTCATTTCAGTTCCGTCATTTTCACTGTGACGTTGTTTTGACATTGGTGCTGACGCACTCCCGGGTTTTATGGCTGGGACTGGAAATGGTCCTGGAAAGGAAAGCGCTGATGAAATCTGGTTTACCTCCATTTCCCGTGGACCAGACGATGGATAGATTGGTCACGCGTTCACTGATACACATTCATACAGAACTCTCTCTCTCTGTCTGTCTGTCTGTTTGTCTCTCTTTTTTGTTTGTTCGCTCGCTCTTATTCACGAACGTGACATAGACAGTGGGTCAATCACCGACAGTAGATTACGGTGGCTGGGTTCGATAATTGCACGGTAAAAATTATTCGTGTCCACATCAACTGACAGATCAGTGCAAAGGCGACTGAGCGACAACCACAGAAGTACAGCTTTGGGAAAGTTGGTTTTACATAACAATGCAAATGTATTATTAAGTGAATCGGATGGTTTAAGGATAGCTCAAGTGATGAAGACTGTACATAGGCATTCTGGTCCGAAAAACAAGGCGAAACTGAATATTGTGTAAAGTGTTGTCTGATCCTCGAAAACTTGGAAAGGTCCACATCATTCAGCACACTGACACCAAGCACATGCAGAACGAGAGCTTCGAGCACTTCATGGTCTGATGCAGTGTTGGGGTGATGTGGCTGTTGCTTTGCCTCGCCATGCCGACTGTGTCATCTGTCAGTCACAGTTCACATGTTAACAGTTGAAACCGTTCATTGAGATTGTGCATTAAAAACATAAAACAGCAGTGTCATGGTTACCATATCTGTAACATCTCGCATGCTACTGTTCATTCTATCGCATTGGAGAATGGACCAGACAGCTTGATAGTAAAACATTTCGTCAGTTCGTTTCAATGCTCTCTCTCTGTCTCTGTCTCTGTCTCTCTCTCTTTACCTACTGTCGTGTGTGTGTGTGTGTGTGTGTGTCTGTGTGTGCACGCTCCTGCTCTACCCTCTCTCATGCCAACGATGATTTTCCATTTTATATTAAGGCCCATTCTTCTCTCTGAGCATACAAGCACCTTTCGGCAGGAAGTGAATGAATGAAAGCAGCATTGTCTGTCGGGTTTCCCCAAGGAAGTGGATGAGTCTGCAGGAATTGATTTCTTAATCCTTCTGGAGCCTGTCTCTGGGAAAGATTAGGTCCCCCACCCCTCCATCCCCCACCACACCCGCTGGTGTTGAGTGTTAAGGGGGTGGGATTGACTTGGCCCTTCACCGGCTGAACACGAGTCATACCTCTCTCGCCGGGAGAAGACGCGCCGATTGCAGTTTTAATGTCAAGCGTGTTATCATTTTCCACTTCATGTGCAACACACTTTCACTGTTCTTTCCCGTCATTGTAAGACTGGCTCGATCGTGGTCATTTTGGGGTCAGCTTTGCTACAAGCGAAATGATGTGATCTTATTTTACATAAAGACAATGTCACAGGGGAAAGTGCTTTTACCATGACAACAACCGTGCATCCGAATCCTGTATAAGAGCACACAGACGGACAGAGGGAAAGGGAGGGGGGGGATGAGGAAGTGTAAATGGGTGCAAAATGAAGTGCAATTGATTTATACAAGCATCAATCTCGACGTGTGAAAAGGACCCCAACAGGATGAAAGTGATTGTACAAGAGAAACCTTACACCCACACCCACCTCCTGACACCCCCACCCCCGTCCCCTACCTCCGTCCACTCTCTTCCCTCTTGCACGTGGAATACGTGTCGCTTCCCCGTGCCGCGATGCATGACGAGTGTCCAGCCGGTGAAAGGCCAAGTTAATGCCACCCCCTTAACGCTTAACATCACGTGGGAGAACCTAATCTTCCCCTGAGACAGGCTCCAGAAGGATTAAGAAATCAATTCCTGCAGACTCATCCATTCCCTGCAGTAAGCCCGACTGACAAAACTGCTTTCCACCATTCACTTCTTGCCATAAGGAGCTTGTGTATTGTGAGAGAGGAAAGGGTCATGACTAAAGGGAGGAAATCGATGTTGATGCGCGAGAGGATAAACACACACACACACACACACACACACACACACACACACACACGCACACACACACACACGCACACACACAAACACACACACACACACGCGCGCGCACGCACGCAGCATGCACATACACATACAATGTATGTGCGAGTGTGTGCGTGTGTGCGTGCATGAGTGTGTGTGTGTGTGTGTGTGTGTGTGTGTGTGTGTGTGTGTTTCTGTCTGTCTGTGTAGGAAACGTGGGGTAAAACTAGTTAAAAGGACACGAATGGATAACAGATAAAGCTGATACGCTGCCCACTCTTGACACATGGGTGGTTGTTCTGTTACAGGTGCGCTCCAACCTGACCACTAGCTTGTGACACTGGACCTCAGACCACGTGCATACCCTTCACACATTGGACACAGAGCGAGACTTACGCTTCACGTTCGTTACGTCCTTGGTCGTCGACTGCATCTCCACGTCACAACACGTCACGATTGTTCACATGACGTCATAGGACGCGTCATTGGTTGTCTAATTTCCGTTCGCGGACCGATTCCGACGACAGTGGTCATGGAATAAAATGAAAGGTTGTGACAGTGCAGATGTTTTTGGGCAGTATTGATCCTGCGTCATAACGTATCATCTGAAGGCAATGAGGCTTACATATCCATTACAGATATAAGAAAAATAAATTGTGTTGAACTTGTTTGACAGTGAATCTCCGATTTCCAGTAATGTTACAATACTCCCACCGCTCCTGTAACGTATTTGCATGAGGAGCAAAGAGATGACAACGTGAAATAGATCACGGGCAGGTATTAAGTTCGTTACCTGGTGCAGTGAAGAGGCTGTAAGAGAACGAAAGAAATCAATATCAGAAAAAAAAAGAAAAATGAGGAATTAGTATCACAATGCTTGGAACGTAGGAACCCCCCCCCCTCCCCTCCCCTCGGCTGCAAGCGATCCGGACTAAAGCTGGTTTGCCAGCAGCAGCAACAACAGCCGTGCCGTCGTTAGAAATGCTGAAGTATTCTGACAGTGACAGAGAGAGGACTCGGGGAATCTGCAGATGAATAGAAATTCTCATCGATTTTCTCTTTCATCTTGCTTGATGAACAGACCCACGTGCACTGATTAGGGAGTTGCTGTGCCGTTTTCATTTCCACCCAGGAACAGGCTCGTTTGATCTTTCAAAAGAGTTGTGCGTGTGTCTTTCATCTTGATTAAAAGATCCCGTTTGTTGTTTGGTAAGGGGTTTTTTTTGGACACGTATTTCATCGGTCTTGGTAACCAAGAATACACCTTACAATGCCCGGTTCATTCAATGACCAGAACACGAGCTGTACCCACACGTCGCTTCATCGTGAAATGTGTTACAGACAGAACCATACTGCTCATCTTTCCTGGTAACCACTGCACTCAAAGACTTTACGTCGACTCATATCGAACACCATTTCAAGAATCGATCAGGTAAATAACGTACAGGTTCAGATTTCACTCGGTATTAACTGACAGCTGACTTGTCTGAGACTTGACCCAACACCTTTCCTTACCTCCTCCCCTCTCCCCCATACCCCTCACACACACACACCCCTAACGCCCCCTCACTCCCCCCTGCCCCCAACAGCAAGGCAGGCAGGCGGAACGCCCATCCAAACGTGTCCCGACCTCCGTCAGGCAAGAGGCGCGCCGCACGTGCCATCCATCGGCAGCTAGTGATGGGGATGAAAATGTCACGCGGGCGGTCGAGGTTACTCAATTATTGAAGCGGAAAATAACGGGAGCCGTGCAGTGAAAAGGAAGCAGCTTGTGAAGTGACGCTTTCAAGCTCGGCTTTTAGAATTTGTTTCTTTGGTGTTTTTTGTTGTTGTTTTAGATTTCATATATTTATTTTCCCCAATAGTGTTTTTTTTTTTCCTTTCTCCTTCCTCTCAATTCATTTCCGTCTGGGAAGTGGAAGGCAGATAATTCATCAATGCTTTCTTGGTTGTGATCTTCATTCTGGACGAAAACAGCAAAGAGAACTGATCTTTTTTCTTGTTTATTTAAAAAAACAACAACAAAAAAACAAAAAAAACCCAACTTCTTCCCCTTCTCTGAAAATAGAAGGAAAAAAGCAGTGAAGTGACGAAATGAGCGGAACTGGGTGAGCTGATTCTGTGACTCTGGATACAGTTTTTTTGGGGGAGGAGCAGACGAAACGTTGAAGGTGGTGTGTTTGCTCGCTTTAAAAAGAGGTGTGTGGCCTGGAAGTTGGCTTGCCGTGATGGTGGAGAGATTAACGTGTTCACGTGTGTCGGGGAACAACTGTCGCCTTCTGTGAGCAGCACTGTAAGCACGTGTTTTATTTGGTCTTCTTTTTCTGTTTGTTTTTCTTTCATGTGCTATTTTGCACTTCTAACCCTTTTCGTTTTTGTTTGTTTATGTTTTTAAATCTTCGTACTCTCTCTCTCTCTCTCTCTCTGTGCATCTGTCCGCATGTCTCAATCTGTCCACCTCTCTGTCTCTGTCTCTCTCCGCATCTCGCTCTCTCTCTTTCTCAATCATTTATACCCTGATATTTCTCTTTTGAATGTATATGTGGTCGTGGTGGTGGTCCTGCTGGTGGTGGTGATGATGATGATGATAATGATGATATGTGTGCATGTGTGTGTGTGTGTGTGTGTGTTGCCCCTGATGGCTGGATTTTTTTTTTTTTTTTTTTTACACAATTTTTATCCCACGACCCTGGTGTAATAAAAATTCGGTTCGTTTCCTTTCATTTCAATGTGTCCATTACACTCTCTGCCCGTCTCTCCCAGTCTGCCCATGTCTGTCTCTTTCTCTGTCTCTGTTTCCCTCTCAGCCTGAATCTGTCAGTCTCTGTCTTTCCTACCTATCATTCCGTCCTCTTTCCACTCTCTCCACCACTCTTGCGACAATAGATTTCCAACACTCTCTCTTTCCATCTCTGCTCTCTCTCCGCATCCGCATCTCTCTCTCTCTTAGCTAGACATGTGGTTTAGTGGATGCTGTTGTATCTTATTTGCTGTTGTGTTGTATGTTTTTTTTATGTGGGATATTGTGTCATGCATATTATGCTTTTCAAAATGTGATTCATGTTCACACCCCTTCAAATGGGGCTTTGGCCTTACTGAATAAAATTATGTTATGTTGTCTCTCTCTCACCCTCTCTCTCTTTCTCTCGCTTTCTCCCTCTCCCTCTATCTGTCTCTCTCTAATCTCTCTCCCTATCTCTCTTTCTCTCGCTATCTCTATCTCTCTCTCCCCCCCTCTCTCTCTCGATACATACCTCTCTCTCTGTCTCTGCCTCTGTATGTCTGCCTGTCCCTTTGTTTCTCTGTCAGTCTGTCTGTCTGTCTGTCTGTCCCTCTCTGTCTGTCTGTCTCTCACTTTCTCTCAACTTTTTATTCACATCATTTCTCATATCACTTTACCCCATATACTTATGTATATAGCGAGGGTGAGGTAAGTACACATACATACATATTACTGTATTCTCCCTCTCTGTCTCTGTCTCCAGTCTCTCTCTCTCCCTTTCTCTCTCTTTTTCTTTCTCGTTCTTTTTCTTTCTCCACCCCCACCACCCCCTCTTTCTCTTCTTTCTCGCTGCTCCATACAGTCCTCAGCAGTCTATATTGGCCAGACTCATTTTGTTGCAGTGCCGGGTCTCGAAGCAGAAGAAGGAGAAGAAGGAAGGGGAGTGCGCTAATTGGAGAGTGGCCACAGGCATCGCCACAAGTGGGTGGTGGAGGAAATCTCTCCCACACCCGCACCCCAATCTGGAAATGCCCCGGTCTTTCCACGCACCCCCCAATAGAAAGTGGGACAGAGCGAGGGGAGAGAGAGTGCTGCTTGCGCCGATCCCCGGGACTGAAAATGTGTGACAAAAAAGACGCTGGGTTTGGTGTGGTGGATGGTGGGGGAAGTGAGTGTTGAGGGGAAAGCTTGTGATGCCGGAGAAAGGTCTAATCAGAAGATGTGGGCGACGTTCATTGCGGAGGAAAGTGTTGATTTGGCGGAGTGCTGAGTGCGCCAAACGGGTGATCAGGTCGGGGCAGGAGCCGAGATGCCATATTTGCCCTTTGCCCCCCAGGCTGCTGCCGTCGCCATGGCAACGTTTTGGTCTCATGATTTGCCCATGGGCTGAGGTTTGTTGGGACTCTCAAATCGGTGCTGACCTACTTCGGAAGTTGAAGATTGTGGGGGTGTGGAGTCAAAAGCTGGCCATTGCCGTGAGAGGGGTGAATGGAGGACGTGAACTGGACAACGACATGACGCAACGCAGTACAGCTTGGAAGCTTTCCTGAACGTGCACGTGCATGAAGACGTTTGTGTGAAGACCTGGGGAAGTGATCGTGTTGCACAGGAGTTTGTCACTGTACTTGTTGAAGACAACTGTAAGACGCGATGTCGGAAAGTTTTGGGATTTGATCCAGAGGTTGTGTGTGTGTGGCTGACTGCATTGACGACGTGTACTGTAGAACACCAGGAAAAGAGCACGCAGAAAAGTCAGCAGAACCATGGACTCCTTCACACTCATGTTTGGCTGGACAGACACAGTAATTATGAGTTGAGCTGAACACAACTTGAACTCGCTGGATTCTGAGATAGTGTTACTCAGGCATCTTTGCAAAACTAGGGAAAAAAGTGATGGCAAACCCCACACAAGAGGCTACGAGTTGATGGCAGTGATATTGTCCGACACGCAGAACATGTTTTACTTGTTTGCTATGATAATTATTGCAGCGTCGTCAGTACTCAGTCGAACATTTTTTCATTAAAATAACAGTCCCAAAATATCGCCAGAACCAAGAAAATACATGCAGGGTAGTTATTGTATGACTGCAAAGTATTTTTTGGTCAGAGGTCTCACCCATAAACACAACGACAAGCACACGACATAAAAACCACCGTCTGTCGACCTATTCAATATTCAGTCGACAGCTGAAACAAAAATACCAGCGACCATTAACCTATACAGTGTACAGCCCATAGCTGAAGCAGACATGTGTTAATCCCCCAAACACTGTTTTTAGATAACACAGTGTAACCACTTCTGACAGAAGACATACACACTCACCATGGGCAGAGGAAGAGCAGGGATGCTGGTCAGGCGTTACCGAGGACTGCTGATGACCTTGGCCTTTGTGGTGTCCGTGACCTTGCCCCAGTCGGCGGACACGGCCTTCCGGTCAGGGCTGAGGGGCAGTGGCATCAACGTGGAGAAGACGGACAAGTCCGGTAACTCCACCAAGGTGGTGGTCAAGGCGTTCATCGAAGGGGATGTGATCCTGGGCGGGTTGTTCCCCGTGCACCACACCACAGGCAAGTCGTCCGGGGAGTACTGCAGCGGCCTGCAGCATGACCGGGGCATCGAGCGGCTGGAGGCCATGCTCTTCACCATCGACGAGATCAACCGGAACAGAACCTTGCTGCCCGGCATCAAGCTGGGCGCTAACATCTTCGACACGTGCGGCATGGCCACGCACGCCCTGGAGCAGTCGCTGGAGTTCATTCGGGGCTCCTTCACCACGCTGGACTCCACCGAGTTCATCTGCAACGACGAGTCCCAGGCCACGCCCCGGATCAAGGGCAAGCCCGTGGCGGGGGTCATCGGGGGCTCCTACAGCTCCGTGTCCATCCAGGTGGCCAACCTCCTCCGCCTCTTCAAGCTGCCGCAGATCTCCTACGCCTCCACCAGCGCCTCGCTGAGCGACAAGACTCGCTACGACTACTTCGTGCGGACCGTGCCCCCGGACGTACTGCAGGCCAAGGCGCTGGTGGACATCGTGTCGGCCTTCAACTGGACCTACGTGTCCACCGTGCAATCCGAGGGCGAGTACGGCAAGTCGGGCATGGACTACTTCAAGCAGGAGGCGCGCGCCAAGAACATCTGCATCGCGGCGTCGGTGGAGATCCCGGAGAAGGCGACGAGCCTGGAGTACGACAAGGCCATCACGGAGATCCTGACCAAGGAGGAGGCCCGCGTGGTCATCGTCTTCGTGCGGACCGAGGACGCCGTGGGGCTGCTGGACGCCGCCACCCGAAGGAACTCCTCCAACAGGTTCATCTTCGTGGCCAGCGACGCCTGGGGCAACAGGGCGGCCCCCGTGCAGAACAACCAGCTAGTGGCGCAGGGAGCCATCACGTTAGAACTGCAGTCCATTGCCATAGAAAAGTTCGAGAACTACTTCCTGGACCTCAACCCCCGCTCCAACCTGCGCAACCCGTGGTACAAGGAGTACTGGGAGGAGGTGCACAAGTGCCGCTGGTTCAAGTCCTCGGACGGTGTCCGGCAGTGCTCGGGCAACGAGCGCATCAACCGCAAGTTGGAGAACCAGGAGAGCAAGGTGCAGTTCATCTACGACGCCGTGTACGCCCTGGCCATCGCCCTGCACCGCATGCAGGAGCACCTGTGTGGGCCCCGCGCCTGGGGGGTCTGTGACGACCTCAAAACCATCGACGGCGAGAAGCTGCTCAAGGACTACCTGCTCAACGTCTCCTTTCATGGTGAGTCACACCGCGGCCTGTTGGATGGGTTGGGTTGGGGTGGGGGGGGGCGGAGGTGGGGGAGTAGAGTGATGGCGAGAGAGGCAGTGTAGGGAGGTAGAGAGGAGTGGGTGAGAGGGGGAGAGAGAGAGAGAGAGAGTTTCAGATAAGTAAAGAGAGAGAGAATCTTTGTGACTGCCTTGTTGGTTACTTCGTCAGTGTGCTTGTCCGTCCCTTTCCAGCCTGACTCTTTTCACCATCACCACTGCCCTCCCTATCCCACTCTTTCTTCCTTACTGCGTTTTCATGCGTCCTGTCTGTCGGCATCTCTCTGATATTCTCTGTTTTCATGCGTCCTGTCTGTCGGCATCTCTCTGATATTCTCTGTTTTCATGCGTCCTGTCTGTCGGCATCTCTCTGATATTCTCTGTTTTCATGCGTCCTGTCTGTTGGCATCTCTGATATTCTCTGTTTTCATGCGTCCTGTCTGTCGGCATCTGTGATATTCTCTGTTTTCATGCGTCATGTCTGTTGGCATCTCTGATATTCTCTGTTTTCATGCGTCATGTCTGTTGGCATCTCTCTGATATTCTCTGTTTTCATGCGTCCCGTCTGTCGGCATCTCTGTGATATTCTCTGTTTTCATGCGTCCTGTCTGTTGGCATCTGTGATATTCTCTGTTTTCATGCGTCCTGTCTGTTGGCATCTGTGATATTCTCTGTTTTCTTGCGTCCTGTCTGTTGGCATCTCTGATATTCTCTGTTTTCATGCGTCCTGTCTGTCGGCATCTCTCTGATATTCTCTGTTTTCATGCGTCCCGTCTGTCGGCATCTCTGTGATATTCTCTGTTTTCATGCGTCCTGTCTGTTGGCATCTGTGATATTCTCTGTTTTCATGCGTCCTGTCTGTCGGCATCTCTGATATTCTCTGTTTTCTTGCGTCCTGTCTGTTGGCATCTCTGATATTCTCTGTTTTCTTGCGTCCTGTCTGTTGGCATCTCTGATATTCTCTGTTTTCTTGCGTCCTGTCTGTTGGCATCTCTGATATTCTCTGTTTTCATGCGTCCTGTCTGTCGGCATCTCTGATATTCTCTGTTGTTGGTTTTTTGCGTCCTGTCTGTCGGCATCTCTGATATTCTCTGTTGTTGGTTTTTTGCGTCCTGTCTGTTGGCATCTCTGATATTCTCTGTTGTTGGTTTTTTGCGTCCTGTCTGTTGGCATCTCTGATATTCTCTGTTGTTGGTTTTTTGCGTCCTGTCTGTTGGCATCTCTGATATTCTCTGTTGTTGGTTTTTTGCGTCCTGTCTGTTGGCATCTCTCTGATGTTCTCTGTTTTGTTGTTGTTGTTGTTTTTGCCTCTTTCTTCTTTCCTGTCTTCATTCGTCTTTTTCTCATACTTTCATTATGCCAAGAGATCTAATTCTACAACTTTCTGCATGCATTCTGATTCATGAAACACCATGTCGGGCTTGTGGTCCTTTGTTAACATGTCAGCAATCTGTTTTCTCTGGATTTAGTTCAATCGATTTTAATCTATCTATCTATCTGTCTATCTATCTATCTACACACATATATATATGATTATCATAACTATATAATAATTATTAGTATGGTTATATATAATGATAATAATAATAATAATTATTATTATTATTATTATACAGCGGTTAACTGATTATCAGACTGACAGGCAACAGACCACAGAACTATTGCAGATCATCAGTTTCGCAATCTTACGCTTGTGTCGCAGGTATTGAAAATGAACACAAACACGCAGTTGAACTCTACACATCGTTCTACGCATATGCACTTGCGCACATACACTTACACATGAAGGCACAGGCATTGTTTGAAAGTTAAAGCGGCCTACAACGTGATGTAGTAATACTGCTCTGGCCCCCCTCTCGCTCAGTCCTGTACGTTGTGACTTGTTTGTGTTCGATTCTCTCTTCCTCCCCAGCATTCTTCTTCCCCCTTTTTACTTTTTCCTCTCAGTCTTCCATTCTTTCTTTTCCCTTCTTTTCTTTTTCTATACACTCACAATGACGGCAACAAACCTCTAAATTGCATTCTGGGAGGCAGAGATTGGGACGTGTCTTTAACCTCCAGTCCATCACAAACGAAGCGAGTTGTTTCACTGTCCCGGTCACTGGGTGGCGTTGTTGTCAGTCAAGGGGCAACCCCCCACCCCAGACCCCCAGTTGCCCCGCCCCCACCACCCCCCACCCCAGACCCCCAGTTGCCCCGCCCCCACCACCCCACATCCCTATCCCCAAGTGAACGCTCA